>NW_006796463.1:457072-505671 GCF_000442215.2 Lipotes vexillifer | reverse complement strand
CATACATACATATATATATATATATATATATATATATATATATTCTTCTTCATATTTGTTTCCATTATGGTTTATCACAGGATATTGAATATAGTTCTTCCCTGTGCTATAGAGTAGGACCTTGTTGTTTATCCATTCTATACATAATAGTTTGTATCTGCTAACCCCAAACTGACACACTTCTAAGTGTCTTACAGATATGAACTCATTAAGTCATCGCAACAACCCTAAGAAATTGGGACTGTACTCCCATTTTGTTGTGGAGATTGAGGCACAGGAAGGCTAAGGACAATGTAGGTCATAAATATATGAGCCAGGACGTGAAGCCCAGCAGCCTACTTCCAGAGTCAATATTCTAAGCACTACCCTTGGCATCAATCTTGATAATTCCTAATTCACTGGTCAATAGGAAATTCATGCCTGAGTCTCCTAATGGCTGCTAGAAAATCAGGGTTTGGGAGAGTCAGTGGGGAGAAAGGGCTTCCCCTCAGCCTAACACCTTCATTTGGAGCATTTTGAGTACCTCTGTGAAGACATATGCCAGTCAGTGGCACCACCAACTTCCAAAAATGTGGGTCAGGCATTTCAGACCTGGAGAGACTAGGTTTCCACCATTTACCTGAGGCACAGAGAGTTAACTTTAGGATAAATCAAATATTTAAATTTGCTTTGCTGGCACTGCCCCTGTCATTCCTGCCAAAACGTCCATAGATGGCCATGGGCAGGAATATTATCCACAACAAGCCAGAGAAGACAGCCTGTCATTCCTAAGCCTAAATCCAATGATTCACTAGGCACCCAGAGCATGTTCAGCTTGTCCTTAGGAAAGAAAAGTAACTTATTCCGTAGGTTTCCTGTGACAAGATAATTTATTGTCTAAATCAGGCATTTTTGAGACAGAAAAGGGACACTATTAATAATGACTGCAGGGAAAAAAAGGACAAAAACAATGCTTGGCCCATGCACACTGAGACATATCATCATCACACTATACATGATTTAGTTTTTTCATCTCTATTATGATACATTATGTCTTTTTCTGGTTAAATTCAGTTTTAAGTTTTTTCCATGGAGACAGAGACATGGCCACAAGTCAACAAAATCATGTCTCAGCAGCAGATAACGATAGACCACAAGGCAAAGAGGAAATGTCTTCATAGGTCACACTGAGCCTTCAGGTGACTCTGGGATCACATGGCCTCTGGGTCAACACTTCAGGAGAATTTGCATTTATTGCAAAGCCACCTGGAAAAAGCCTGAGAATCTGTCTGATTACCAAATCTGTAAGTGGCTAATAACTAGCTTTCTTCCACATAGGATTCTCAAGATTTGGTAATTTGGAGAATTTTTAGAAAGTTTTCATCATGGCCATGCAGATCCAATAGGCACATTTCATTCATTCATTCACTTTCACGTTGATATATTTTTAAACAAGTATTTATCATAATTGGAGACCAATGCTTCCTTTTACCCATGGAAATCATCTAAATTCATTCATTTATTTACTCACCCCAATCCTCTGAATGTTGATATGCCAAGCACTGTGCTAGGTACCAAAGGAGTTATCAGATAAATAAGACAGGCATCATGTCTATGCCCATGGAGCTTGCAAAAACAGATTAAGCCACCAAGAATTGTTCCAGTACTATGGAACAAATTGTAACTATATAAGATGCTCAGTTGAGAAATAACAGGAAATACATTTTATTGTTTGTTTATTCTACATATATATATATTGAGTGTCTACTGTGTGCCAGCAACTTTGCTAGGCACTGAGATCCCAGTGGTTAAAAAAAAGGGACATGATTCCTGCCTCATGGGAAATACAGTCAACTGGATAGGACAGACAACAAACACGTGAGAACAGGCTTTTATTAGATTGCAAAAAATGCCATCAAGGACTCTAAACCCCTTAAAGCAATAGCACAGGAGTCAGCTAATTATGGCCCCCAAGCCAAATCTAGCCCACCTGCTGCCTGTTTCTATAAATAAAGTTTTATTGTAACACAGCCACTTCCCACACTAATGTTCTGTCTATGGCTGCTTTCACCATAAAACTGCAGAGTTTCCCATAAAACTGCAGAGTTGAGTAGTTGCAAGGGAGACTGTATGGCCCACAAAACTTGAAATGTTCACTCTCTGACCCTTTAGTAAAAAAGTTTGCTGACCCTGCAATAGAGAATAATAGCTGATGACAGATGGGGAGAGAGGGGGAATCCTAAATAAATTGAATAATCAGGGAATATTTCTCTGCAGATAAGACTTTTTTTTTTTTTCTTTTGCGGTACACGGGTCTCTCACTTCTGTGGCCTCTCCCGTTGCGGAGCACAGGCTCCGGACGCGCAGGCTCAGCGGCCATGGCTTACAGGCCCAGCCGCTCCACGGCATGTGGGATCTGCCCGGACTGGGGCACGAACCCACGTCCCCTGCATCGGCAGGCAGACTCTAAACCACAGCGCCACCAAGGAAGCCCTGTATTGCCACTTTTGATAGCAGGTTGTTCCAGGCATACCTAGTTTTATCGCACTTTGTGTTATTGCTCTTCACAGATACTGCGTTCTTATAAAATGGAGGTTTGTGGCAACGCTGTGTTCAGCATCATGGGCACTATGGTTCAAACAGCTTTTGCTCACTTTGTGTCTCTGTGTCACATTTTGGTAATTCTCGCAATATTTCAAACTTTTTCATTATTAGCATATTTGTTATGGTGATCTGTGATCAGTGATCTTTGATGTTACTATTGCTCAGATGATGGTTAGCATTTTTTAGCAATAGAGTATTTTTAAATTAAGGTATGTATGTTGTTTTTCTTTTAGACATAATGCTATTACACACTTAATGGACTACACTATAGTGTAAACATAACATTTATATGCACTGAGAAACCAAAAACTTGAGTGATTTGCTGTATTGCGATATTCAATTTACTACAGTGGTCTGGAACAGAATCTGCAGTATCTCCAAGGTCTGCCTGTATATGCAGAGAATTATCAGGGTGGCTATCATGGGCAACTGCCACTTTAAGTGGAAACCTTTTCCCCCAAAATTCTTAAGAGCGGCACCATTGGGTCTTCATAGAAAAAGCATGGACATTTTTTAAAAAATTGTTCCACCTATGGAAAAATTATGAGAACTTTAATGCCTATTATTTAAACTCCCGGAGGGAAATATCCTTTTCATAGATGTTTGCCACTCCTTCTAGCCATCCATCTATTTATTTATTCATTTAGGCATTCTTTGACTTATTTAATAAATACTTAATAAAGGCTTATTATGTATTACCAAGATCTACTTCTCTGGACATGTACCAGGTTTCCTAAGTGTATTAAAATTTCCAGGGTTTCTTTCTCCTCTAAGCATGAGAAAATCCTACATATAATATATGAACTTTATATACTATTAAGTAAGGAGTTAGGCAACTCAAAAATGGTGGTTTTATAGTGCAATATGTACAATTAAACTTCTGTTAAATGAAAATATTTACTTTTATTTCAAATGTGAGATAATGGTGCAAAGGAAGATGCAAATAGCAATACTTTTAAAATTTAAACTGTATCATGTGATTGATGGTCAGCACACATTCAACTCAAATTCTATTACCTATAATATAACACAAGAAATTCTGGTTCACAATGTGATAGAATGAATAGACACCCCTCTTCTCAAACGAGTTGAGAAATTTCAAGACAGGGGAGAATATTTGGTATTAGTACCATTTTTCTTCTTGTGGTCCATCAGGAGAATTCTCAGGTAATATAAATGTTCTTTTAATCAATAAGATAAATACTCCATTAGCATAAAAAGCCAGAGGGTTTTTTTAATAGGAGATATATTCTTATCAAATACTCTCTAGTCTTTGTAAGGAAATTATTGTTCACGATAATGGTATATGTTTGTCTTTAGGTAAGTAATTAAGTGGAAATTGAACCATATTCACTGCTGGTGGGCTGATCCTGAACCATTTCCCCTCCTACCTTCCATAGGACCAGTACTTACCTCCGTAAGCAGATGAACAGAAAAAAAAAAAAAAAAAAGAAGACCGTTAATATGTGCAAGAAACAAGAAGGGACATGAGACTGGATTTCTACTATCCTGTGAAGAGTGATAATGTCTTCAAATGGATGATGATGAGATTAAAGAAAAAACTGAGAGTAATGCTGGGGGTGAATTTTGGAAGAGAGGGAACAAGAGAATATTCTTCTCCCACTTCTCCCTCCTCTTACCCTCTGCATATTCACTTATGAAGCCCAAGGATATACGTTATCTCAATGATGACAACTTCTACTCTGGGCAGTTTTTGAGTACTCATATTAACCCTTCATTGAAGGACTTCTTATGTCTCTAACAGAGTTCAGTGTGTGCGTGAGCTTGAGGCAGGCAGAGCAGAGTCAGTGCTCACCCTCATCAGCTGGGGAACCACTGGGGCTGGACCTCGTCTAGTGGAGCCTGGGGGAGCTCAGAGACCCTCCCCCACCATGGAGAAGGAAAGAAACTCTTGCCTGGGAAACTTTAAGCCCATTCTCTGATGTCCCCTTTTGTCTCCTCTTGAGGGTAACTAGAAAAACTTCTGGGTGGCACAAAAAGATGTGTCTTAAAAATTTGTATTAAGGTCAATTCAAGTTAAAAATACCAAATTCAATAATATATAAATGACAAGATTTTTAAAAAACTGCTGGCACAAAAGGAGATTAAAGTGAGGAAAATGATACAATTAGTTAACAGACTACTGATTAGTCAAGCTTTAATTCTAATAATAAGCTCTTCAACCAAAATGCTCGAGTTTATCTGAAAATGCATTTTATTCTCCACCAAAATATGGAAGAGTTTGCAGCAATTCACTGATCTTTCAGTAAAGTGATTTTTTTCAGAAAGATTAAGAAAGGCTTAAAGCTCAAATATGGAATCACCATGTTTTCAGCTCCTCTAATATATTTCTCTATCTCTTTCCTGGATCTGGCCAAGATTCTAAGGATCCAGTTTTACAATAAAGAGTTAAGAATTGAGGGCACAGTAACATTCTCATAAATATGTGTGTGTTCTAAAATCGAATAATTCTCCAACCAATCTGCAAATATATAACCAATCTTTGTTTAATTTAAGGGTAATCTACCAAAGGATATGGATATTATATTTATCTTTTGTCAATTTTCCGTATTTATTAACTATGATAAGGCTTCCTGACATCTAGGTGTTATAAATGCTTTGCTCATCATACTACTTATCACCATTAGGTGGCACTATAAGGCAAAAATTGAAACGTTTAAAAAGGAATTTCTGGATTCTCTTTTCCTTGCAAATAGTCTCACGAATATGTTCTGTACTTCCCTGAAATTTATCTTTAATTCAATAATAAGATCCTATAATCTATGCATCCATCTTTGTATCTTTTCTTGCCTCCTGTCATGGTGTTAAAATTATGAAATATTCAAGAAAAACCATCTGCCTTATATTCCTGAATATGAAATAATTTCTAGATAGAAAATTACAACAGAAAGTCGTACTAATGATGCTTTTAAAATGGAACATATGATGATGTAACAAGGAATACTAGAATGTGTAAATATAAGTTGCAGGTCCTTATTTCTGGAAAGATCAAGAAATGTAGTTCGTGTTTTGCATTTTTAAGAAAGTTATCACATAAGACTAATTTCTAAGATAATTTAAAAGCTATAAGAATATTCTCTCCTTTAACTCATCTTGATTATTCTAAAAGAGGATCTTAGTGACCCTCCAGGATGCATGTGAATTAGGTCACATGTGAA
Organism: Lipotes vexillifer; assembly: GCF_000442215.2. NCBI lineage: Eukaryota > Metazoa > Chordata > Mammalia > Artiodactyla > Lipotidae > Lipotes > Lipotes vexillifer. The sequence goes on along the minus strand of NW_006796463.1, from coordinate 499,909 downwards.
TTAGCCCAGTTTCACTGCTAGAAAAGTATTGGAGAAAATGGAAACATGGTTAGGGTAAATGGTTGTGGCTCCACAATCCTATTGCAGGTGACATGATCTTATATGTATCAATAGAAAACACAAAAGATTCCACACCAAAAAACTGTTAGGACTAATGAATAAATTTAGCAAAGAGGCAGAGTACAAAATCAGCACATGAAAATCAGTTGCATTTCTACAAACTAACAATGAACAATCCAACAAGGAAATTAAGAAAACAGTTCCATTTTAAGGAGATGAAAGACTACAAAATATTGCAGAAAGAAGTTAAAGAAGACATAAATAAATGGAAAGATATCCATGTTTATGGACTGGAAGACAACATCATTAAGATGTCAATACTACCCAAAATGATCTACATATTCAAAGCAATCCCTACCAAAATCTCAATAAGAATTTTTGCAGAAATAAAAAAATCCATCCTAAAATTCGTATGGAATTTCAAGAGACCCTGAATAGCCAAAGTAATCCTGATAAAGAACAAAGTTGGAGGGTTGGAGGGTGCACATGTCCTGATTTCAAAACTTACTTCAAAGCTACAGTAATCAAAACAGTGTGGTACTGGCATAAAGACAAACATATAGAGCAATGGGAAAGGATAGAGAGTTCAAAATTAAATGCTCATACAGATGATCAAATAATTTCAAGAGGGGCACCAAGAGTATTAAATGGGAAAAGGATCATCTCTTCAACAAATGGTGCAGGCAAAACTGAATACCTACCTGCAAAAGAATGAAGTCAGACCCTTTTCTAACATCATTTACAAAAATTAACTTAAGATGGATCAAAGCCATACACATAAAAGCTAAAACCATAAAACTTTAAAAATAAGATATGGGGGAAACTTCATGACATTGGATTTGGTAATGATTTCTTGGATATGACACAAAAAGCTCAAGCTACAAAAGAAAAAATAAAAACAAATTTGACTTCATCAAATTAAAAATTTTTGTGCATCAAAGGACAACATTAACAGAGAAAAAAAGCAACCCATAGAATGGAAGAAAATACTTACAAATCACATATCTGATAAGGGATTAATATCCAGAATATAAGGAGAACTTTTAAACTCACAAAAAACAAACAATTCAATACAAAATTGACAGAGGAATTATATAGGTGAATATATTTTTAAAAACCAATTGTATTTCTTATAACTCAATAAAAAATAATTATATCTCTATGAAGCAGTGAAACAAAAGTTATTCTTTATAAGAGCAATAATAATATGAAATATTTAGGAATAAATTTAATAAAACTTTGCAAGACCTCTCTGTAAAAGTTCTGTTAAATATATTATTAACAGGGATTAAAGGAGAATTAGATAAAGGAATTGGAAGACTCAATCATGTAGATGGGTTTGAAGACTCAATATCATAAAGTTGCCAATTTTTCCAAAATTGATCTGTAGATTTGATGCAATCTATAAAAATACAAGTTTTGTGTGTTTGTGTGTATGTGTGGTTCTTGGCAAACTAATTCTAAATTTGCAATGGGATGCAAAGGTCCAGGAATAACTAACACTCTTTAGGAAGAAAAAAAAAGGACTTGTTTAATGAGCTATTACAAAGTTACAGCAATTATGACAGTGCAATATTTGCTTCAAGGACAAAAAATTGACCATTGGAACTGAGTAGAGATTCCAGACCATAAGGAAACACTTAATTCTTGATAAAATTGGCACTTTAGAGCAGTAGAGGAAGTAAAGACTCTTAATAAATGCTAGGAAAAATGAATATCCATATAAAAAAAAGAAAACTTATCCTTCCCCTACATGTATACAAAAGTTATTTCAAGGTGGATTTTGGCTCTATATAAGAAGGGTAAAATACTAAAGCCTTTAGAAAATTACCAAAAAATTTACAAGACAATAAATGATTTCTTTTTTATTAGTTACCTATTTTATACATATTAGTGTATATATGTCAATCCCAATCTCCCAATTCATCACACCACCACCACCACCCACTTTCCCCCCTTTGTGTCCATATATTTGTTCTCTACATCTGTGACAAGACAGTGAATGATTCTTAAACACAAGCAGGATTAATGGTAAAGAAAATATTTTCAAATGTGACTACAATAGAATTAAAAATAATTCTTTCTTTCAAAACACCATTATGAGAATGAAAATGAAAGTCACCAGAAATTCTACTAAAAAGATATTTACATTACAATGCAATATATATATTTATATATATAATTGATTTCTAGGTAATAAATGTCAAAATGAGGATTTTTTAATGGCCAGTAAAGATATAAAAATGTCTTCAATTTCATTAGTCATCAAAGAAATGCAAACTGAAAACAAAGTGCGCTATCACTGTGTATACTGAGAAAGGCTAAGATTAAAAAGACTGAGGCTAATAAATGTTGATGAGGATGTAGAAGTTTCATACATTACTGTTGGGATTATAAATTGATATGACAACTTTAGGAAGCAGTGTGGTCTCCATAGAAAACTGAAGAAACGCAGCCAGTAACTCCACTCCTATGCTCTAGCCTAAATAAATATGTAACTGTGTGCACCGAGAAACATTTAAAAATATTTATAGCAGCATTATTTGTGGTAACAAAAGATTTTTAATAGTCCAAATGTCCACCAAAGGGAAAGTGGATATTTGTGGTGACTTATATTTGGCAATAAAAATAAATGAACTGGGCTGCCGTGGTGGTACAGTGGTTAAGAATCTGCCTGTCAATGCAGGGGACACGGGTTCGAGCCCTGGTCTGGGAAGATCCCACAGGCTGCGGAGCAACTAAGCCTGTGTGCCACAACTACTGAACCCACGCACCACAACTACTGAAGCCTGCGTGCCTAGAGCCCATGCTCTGCAACAAGAGAAGCCACCGCAATGAGAAACCCGTGCACCGCAACAAAGAGTAGCCCTCGCTCGCTGCAACTAGAGAAACATCGTGTGCAGCAACGAAGACCCAATGCAGCCAAAAATAAATAAATGAAATAAATAAATTTATAAAAATAATTTAAAAATTAAAAAATAAAGGAACTACAGTCCCATACAATATGGATGACTCACAAACTAATGCCACGCAAAGGGAAGCAAGACACAGTTGAATATGTTGTGCATGATTCCATGCGTAAGATCAGCACAGCTAAGATAAGACAGTGTTTAGAGAAACATATTTTGGTGATAAAAATATATTTTAAAAAGATGAAAGTTACTACAAGAGTTAGGATAGTGATTACCCTTAGGGATAGGTCCAGGCTAGGGATTCTGGGGCTCTGGCAGTGTTTTATTTCTTCAACTAGTTGGTCCTTACAAAAGTTTTTACTTTATAATAATTCATGAAGCTGTATTTTTAGATCTTCTGCATGGTTATGTATCATATTTCCCAGTAAAAATTTTAAACATAAAAAATACAGGGCTTCCCTGGTGGCGCAGTGCCTGAGAGTCCGCCTGCCGATGCAGGGGACACGGGTTCGTGCCCCGGGTCCGGGAAGATCCCACATGCCGCGGAGCGTCTGGGCCCCTAAAAAAAAAAAAAAAAAAAAAAAAAAAAAAAAAAACATTTATTCTCATCTTGCTCTTGTATTGCATTTACCAAGGAAAATAGAAATTTGTCAAACTTTCTACCAAAGATTTACAAAGACATATAATTAACTCGAGTCTGTGGGGTATCTGAAGTTGAAATTTTAGCTACCAGGAAGTAGCCACTTCATATCTTTCAGTGGATCTGATCACCCATCCTAAATTTGCCCACATAATTTTCCATGTAATTTTGTTTTATTTTTTTCATAGACCTACTTACTAGGTTAAATTTTATTGTTAATTCCTTCGTTTCCTTATTTATTACTGTCTTTGTTCCCAGGCGTAGAAAAGAGGATCCACAGAGCAGTGACCTTGGATAGCTATTCTCCTTGATTCTTAGTACCTACGACCTTGTCTGGCATGTACTAGAAGTACAGGAAATAAGTTAGTGCTGATGCGGGTGATATTTTTCAAAATGTGTACGTGGGCATTGTCAAGAAACATTCCATTAAAGGAGGTTCTCTAGTTCAATAACTTTAGGAAATCCTATATCTTATATTTTCCTCATGGTGATATTCAATATACATCAGCATCCTAAGGGCTGTACAGAATCCTAAAGTAAAACAAATTGTTTAACATTGCTTAGCAGAGCATTTTCCAAATTTTGTGTGAAATTTTTGAGTAGCAGACCAGAGGCTTGCCAAAAATGAGCAGTCTGACAAATCCTAAAGAAGTTGTGACAGACTCAGCAAAACATACAGGAGTTAGCAGACTGTGGAAATGTTTAGTGGAAGTGACTTCCCAAGTTCCCAATTCCTCTTAGAAGACACAGAGGAATAGCTGGCAGTGCTAGTCTGCTTGCCCTGGAAGAGGACTTTCTGGTCATTGAAAACTAAGTGGGTGTTTTCAAATCTCTTACATGTCACCATGAAACCTCAGCACAATTACCTTATATTGGTGCAAAAGCTAATTTTTGCAAGCTATATCTCCTGGATTTCACATCTGGCTATGGAGTGTAATTGCTTCTCACGGCCCCAGCCATAGGAAACTACTTATAAGTGCGATCAGGCATCAAAATTGTGGAGTTCCATTGAACCTACAATGTAATGAGCAGTTGCAGGACACGTACAATTGTTTATGTACAATGTCTTGAAGGGAGTGACCATACTAGGTCTGGAAACCCTTTTTGTTTTTGAAACAAACATTAACATCCCAGGGAACTAGTGCTACATATAAATACTTTGGAAACACTTGACTAGGCAATGCAATGAATGTGTATACATTAACTGAATATTTTTTTACTGAAAATGTATTCTGTTTAAACTTTAGGTGAAAATATATTGACAGCATCTCAAGTTTTACTTATATATTTTTCTATCATGTAAATGTAGTCAATGCCAATTAACTTGATATTTTTCAGGCCATCCCAATCTAGAGGTAAAAATTGGATCACTCTTTATTATTTGAGAAAAAAATCTTCAAAATATACTGAACTTTGTATTTCATTCACTTTTCCTTTTTATATTGTAAGGTTGAGTGATTTCATCACTTCCTGTCTCTGAGCTATAGAAAGGAAAAAAGCTTTTTTTCCTTCACTCCCAAATTGGCATAAATTTCCCTACTCCCTTATAAAATCACAGAGGCTATTTACGGCATCCTTTCTGACCCATAGGCCAGAGCATTTGGCTAAATGTATAATTTTACCCCTTAGTTAATGAGTATGACCTTGCTGCAGAGGTAGAGTGGTTCTAGGAGCTGTTTTCCCTAGCTTTTAGTAACAACTAATGGAGGCAACGGAAGGTTTTGCGTCATTACTGATAACTCCTCTGGACTGATGCGGCATGGTGATTGCTTCAATAAGAGCTACAGACAGAATGATTCTCAGAAATCACCCATTGCCAAAAGCATAGGAATGACCCAGGTTGAAGTATAGCCCACCGCAAAGAGATGAGAGATTCCTTTCAAAGAGCTAGGCAGCAATGTACTGGGTAGTTTTCATCTTTGCATCTTGTTGAAGGATCCAAATAGAACTGTGTACTTATTTCAAAGACTGTTTGGATTCCTGGGAAGAGGGCAAAATAAGATTCACAATAGTCTCTTTGCATCAAATAATAGATTTTTTGAAGGCATCATGCTCCTTTGTAGTTCACATAAATGTCCAAAATACATGTTGGTTCTTTGTCCATAAATATATAGAGATTCTGACTCTGATCTCAGCACATTTACTTAATACATTATTTCCAAAACTAGCATTGAAAAACTGAACTAAAAATGAAAAGGTCATCAGTGGCTGGTGGAAAACAAAATTAGTTTGGAATAACTCTAGAAGTTCTCCAACCTAAAGGTTTTTTTTAGAAGTTTCTATTCAAAATACTCTTATTCCAAATCTTCCCCTCTATAGCTCCAGTCAGTCTGACACATAAATACACAAAGTGTTATGTAAGAAAGTTATTTTTAAATTGATTGTTATTGGAATGAGGGAGAAAGAGAAAGAACGACAGTATAAAAGGATGAAGGTCAGAATATATTACCTTTATATTTTGTTCTGAGAGGTAAAGCCATTTTAGTGTTTCCTTTAATTAATGAGTTTCATGTCTCTGTCTTCCATACAATACTTTCCCTATACCCTTACAGATAGTTGAATAATGATATTATGAATGAATGTGATACTCCTCATTTTCCTTCAACAAAGTTCAATGTACAGTCCCCAGTTCTCTTCTCTTTATTATCATTCCCTAATTAATATCAGCAATGCATATGGCATTAAATACTATCTATATAATTATGATTTTTAATTTTTACCTCCAGCCTGACCTCTCCTTTAAGTGCTATCTCCTATATTCAACCACTTACCAGACAATTTACATTTGGGAATATCAGAGGATGTCTTGAACATATATGAAACCCAATATGAGTCAATGTCAGCTCCTGAACTGTGACTTCCCTATTGTTATGGGTTGAATTGTGTCCCTTCAAAAATCCTATGTTGAAGTTCTAACCCTGATAACTCAGAATGTGAACTTATTTGGAAATAGGGCGATTGCCATTAGACTTAATTGTAATAAGTTGAACTGAGGTCATACTGGAGTACTGTGGACCCCTCATCCAGTGTGATGGTGCCCTTATAAAAAGGGGACATTTGGCCATACACATACACACAGAGGAAGATGCCAGTGAAGATGAAGGCAGAGCTCAGGCTGATGTTTCCACAAGCCAAGGAGTGCCAAAAACTGCTAGCAAACAATTAGAAGCTAGAGGAGAGGCAGATTCTTCCTCATAGCCCTCAGAAGGTGCCTATCCTGCACATACCTTAAGCTAGAACTTTGAGCCTCCAGACTGGGAGAATATAAATGTCTGCTCTTTAAGCTATTTAATTTGTGATACTTTGTTCCAGCAACCCTAGGAAATTAGTACATCTACCTACCCACTCAAAAGAATCAACAGTAACCACTGAACAGAAAACAAAACAACATTGCTGTCTTTTAGGATCCCTAATTCCTCAGGCTGGAATCCTAGAAGCCATTCTGATTCCACTCACTAGGGAAACAAGACAATTCAACCTTCTTCTGCACGAAATCCTCTCATATATTTGAAGTCACTTATGTCCTACTTAAAATTTCTTCTTTCAAAGCTATGCCACCCCAAGTCCTTATGACTCATTTTAAAGCATTATTATTATTCTTATCTTCACTACCTATATATTCTCTAGTTTGTTAAAGTTCTTTTTTTTTTTTTTAGTCTGTTAAAGTTCTTAATTTGAACCATTGACAAAACAAAAAGACAACCTACTGAAAGGGAGAAAATATTTGCATCATTTTACCAATAAGGGATTAATATCCAAACTATATAAACAGCTCATACAGCTCAATATTAAAAAAAAAAAAAAAGACTCAACTAAAAAATGGACAGAAGACCCGAATAGACATTCTTCCAAAGAAAATACACAGATGGCCAACAGGCACATGAAAACATGCTCAACATCACTAATCATCAGAGAAAAACAAATCAAAACCACAATGAGGTATCACCTCACACCTGTCAGAATGGCTATCAACAAAAAGTTTACAAATAACAAATGTTGACAAGGATGTGGAGTAAAGGGAACCCTCCTACACTGTTGATGGAAATGTAAACTGGTGCAGCCACTTTGGAAAACAGTATGGAGGTTCCTCAGGGTTACCATATGATCCAGCAATTCCACTCCTGGGTATAAATCTGAAGAAAATGAAAACATACATGTGCCCCAATGTTCATAGCAGCATTATTAACAATAGCCATGATACGGAAGCAACCTAAGTGTCCACCAACAGATGAGCGGATAAAGAAGATTTGGCATATATATGTATGTATATATATACATATATACTGTATTAACTGTCTTTATTGCACACTAAAGAACAACTTGAGACACATGTAGAGAGTGGATTTTCAAAGACTATTTTCTTAACCCAGTTAAATTTTTATTCAGTGAAAAAAGTTGACATTGAGATAAAAATTATATACATACAATGGAGTATTACTCAGCTATCAAAAAGAATGAAGTGGCAATAATATGGATGGACCTGGAGGGTGTTATGCTTAGTGAAATGTCAGACAGAAAGACAAATACTGTATGTTATCACTTATATGAGGAATCTAAAAAATTAAAACAAATGAATGAATGTAATAAAACAGAAATAGACTCACAGACATAGAGAACAAGCTAGTGGCTGTCAGTGGGGAGACAAGGAGGGAGAGCCTAGATAGGGGTATGGGATTAAGAGATACAAACTACTATGTATAAAATAAATAAGCTACAAGGATATATTGTACAGCCCAAGGAATATAGCCAATATTTTATAATAACTTTAAATGGAGTATAATCTATAAAAATATCTAATCACTGTGTTGTACACCTGTTGTACAATATTATTTCATATAATTGCAATCATTTAATATGTAGTTATTGATATTTGTAACTGGCTTCTTTATATAGCATAATATTTTTGAGATGTACCACATTTTGTTTACCTATTCGTCAATTGATGGTGATGTGTCCCATGGGATCTGCCCATGTTTACCTGTTGCTGAGTCCATCCAGAAGCTGGAGAAAGAGGGAACTGCTACTCTGTGGTCCAGCTGAACAGAACAGCTCTCCCACAATACAGATCTGTGGAGAGAGGGGTTCAGCCCTTAGTCTGAATGTCATGGCAGTCCCCTGTTCTAAGTTTTGTAGCTTTGGTTGAATAAATGCATCTCAATTTATTATAATTCCTTTAATCAATTTGTACAGATTTTGAATGACTGTTTTTGATATTTTGACCAATTTTATAAAATGTGTCTCTGAGAAAGAGGTTTCACAGAGCACCTCACAACACCATTCCAGAAAGGTCCACTTCTGACTACTGATTTTTTTTTTTTTTGTATTTCCTATTTATTTTTCTCTTCTTTTTCTTTTAAAGCCATCCTCAGGATTTTACTAAGCTTATTTTTCCTTTTATTTACTTACCTCATCCTCCCCACCCCCCTTTTTTTTAACCAGCTTTGAAGCTATTCTCTCTATACTTCTTATCTTGGTATTTAATACTTTAATAAATCATACATTGATCAGAATATTAAGATCTTCTCAAATAGTTCAAGAACTTTAAATGCTTTGACCCCAATCCCCTTTTTTTCTAGCATGATACTGCTGACCAGTATTTTCATTCTGTTAAGGTTTTTAAAAAAAACGTCTTGGAAGAATATATTTATTACTCTCATTAAAATAGTGTATTGGTGTCTTGATTTACCTCCATATTTACCAATATCTCTAGTCACTACTCCTTGCATCTCAGATTTTTTTATGGGATTATTTTCTTTAGCAAATCATTGTTTTATGGTGTCAAATCTCTAAATTAAATAAATTGTCTTTATTTCACAACTGCTCTTGGAAGGTCCTATTACTGGGCATAGACATCTAAGCAGAGATTATTTCTTTTGGTACACTGAAGACATCATTCGAGATCTTTTAACTTCTATTGTTGCCATTGAGAACTGAGCTCAGTCTATTAGCTAACTTTTGTGTAGGTGATTTGATCTTGTGGAGGTAGGAATTGCTTGCTGCTTTGAAGATCTTCTCTTTGTGCTCTGAAGTCTCACTAATAATTGTCTAGATATAAATATCTTTTTCTTTACCCTGCATAAAATTTATTAAACTTTCTGTAAGTTTTTGGAAATCTTTTCAAATAGTTAAGTGCTTCCCCATTTTTTTCAATCCTCTATGTTCCTTAACTTTCTATCACATTTTCTATTTATGCTACATGATTGACCATTTATTTTACTTTACATTTTAGTTGATTTTGTTGGTCTTGGTCAGGGAATGCTTTCTGGAACCATGATTTCTGGTCTACATCATGAAGGATTTATAAAGCAAAAGGGGATGAGAAGTTGATTTGAAAAGTATTGATTTTAGCTGCAGGAACAGAAAACCTTAAAATTACCATCAACTAAACAAAACATAAACAACTGGGTTTTTTTCTCATGTGAAAATGCAGAAGTGCACGATCCAATGCTGGTAAATTAGCTCCGCTTCTCAGGGACTTAAGCTCCTTCCAGGTCACTGTGCCACACTTAGTGTGTTTCTCTGGACATTAAAGTCCAAGATGGTATTTGTGTTCCAGGAGGGCAGGATGGAGGAAAGATCAAACACGAGATATAAAGACTTGTGTCAGTTGTCTCTTCAAGGAGATTCTAGGAAGGCATCACGTTAACGGTTTCACTTGCATCCCAGTGGCCAATTTAGTCACATGGACATAGCATGTGATTTGGAAAGACATTATGTGTACACAGGAAGTATGTCTTTAACTTGCTGTCCCAATGCTTTGCACAGTGCCTCAGAGAGTAGGTACTGAGGAAATATTTGTTAATTAAAAGAGTAAACAAATTAATTTAATAACTGTAACTCTGACTTCTATCTGGATGAAATAAGAATCAGAGCTCTTGGGAAAAATCCTGAAAATAAAACAAAATCTCAGGACTTTAAATCTGAAAGAATGATGCTCTTAGAAAGCTAATATGGACATGGAACTTACTCTAATATCTTTGTGACTGTTTCCCAGAGATTTCATGAAAATATTTTGACAGTCCTTTGTCAGTTTCATTTCAGCACATTTTAGATATCATGAAGATATTGCAGGAAGAAATAAATGGAACATCTCTAAACTGCTGTCTGTAGGCAGCTTTCTCTTGATTAAAAATTGATTAGGAACAGCAGATGAGTCAGATTGCTTCCTTCAGGACAGTTAAACAGCATCTACTAAAGAAGTGGGAAATTCTTAAGTGAACAGAAATTAAGCTTTACAAGTATGACACTGAGGGTATTTTAACGCTTACTGAATTTAAATCCAGAAGCATGAAGGCTTCTCTTGTAAACGCCAGATGCCTTGTCTTTCATGAGGCTGTGCCATGGTAAGTGCAGACACACAGTGTGTCGCTTCACACCTCCTTTTAAAAGTTACCAATAAGGGCTTCCCTGGTGGCGCAGTGGTTGAGAGTCCGCCTGCCGATGTGGGGGACACGGGTTTGTGCCCCGGTCCGGGAAGATCCCACATGCCGTGGAGCGGCTGGGCCCGTGTGCCATGGCTGCTGAGCCTGAGTGTCCGGAGAGGCCCGTGTACCGCAAAAACAAAACAAAACAAAAAAAAGTTACCAATAAGATCACAAGACATGGCTTAAATTCCCTCACTTTAGTTTTCCCCAAGACCTTGCTGAGAACACTCAAAAACTCTTACTTAGATTCATTTGCACATGTTCCCAGTTGCTAGTATTTCAGTATTCATCTCAATTCTTCCCCTAAAGTGAAAGTCCATATATTGGATGCCCTATGAAAGTCTGAAGTGATTTAAATTGGAACAAGGTAAAATGAGATGCAATCTAATGAAGCTTTGCAAAAATCTTCAAAGCACTGAAAGATTTTCTGTCACAGAAATCCTAACTGTATTTAGGCTGTTGTTCTTAATTAGAGAAAAACGGGTTTGTGTTGATCTTGGTCAGGGTAGCAATGCCTGGTGGAAGGAACCAATTTGTTGTCCAGGGTAGCTGGGCTCTGTAAGAAAAGAGTAAGCTTCCAATGCTTCCTGGTTGGACATCAGGGATGCTTCCTGGATATCAGACAGGTAGGATTGCTCTCTCTCAAGGACTTCACTTTGTATGCTACTTATCACACACTGAGCTGGATAAGTGAATCCCTGAAGCCACTAGCTCATTAAAATGCTCATGGCACTCCAAATCTGGGAAGAGCTCCACTGCCCTTTTGAAGTAAGAACATAATAACTGTTATAAGTAGATTCCCTGTATCCACAGATAATCTTATAGTTGAGTCTACAAAGCGATAGATTTGGTTCTGGGGGCATCTGTCTAGAGGGTTATCCTCAAAGGAGTGGGATGAAAGTAAGAGATTGCAATCACTGCTTATCTCAGCTAAGCAATGGTTTATTCATTCAAAAAACATCTTCCAGGCTTCCCTGGTGGCGCAGTGGTTGAGAGTCCGCCCGCTGATGTGGGGGACACAGGTTCGTGCCCCAGTCCAGGAAGATCCCACATGCCACGGAGCGGCTAGGCCCGCGAGCCATGGTCACTGAGTCTGCGCATCCGGAGCCTGTGCTCCGCAACGGGAGAGGCCACAGCAGTGAGAGGCCCATGTACAGCAAAAAAAAAAAAAAGAAAAAGAAAAGAAAAAACATCTTCCTGGGCATGGCAGGATCTGCAACAGGATATAGAGATGAACTAGGCATAATATCTAACTTAAAGAAGTTTGACCTATTTTCAGAGAAGTATGCAATCTATTATACCATGCAGGAAACATGCTAACAGGGACATACACAAGGGATTATAGTAGCACAGAGGACAAATACAGAGGAGACCTAACTGAGCTTTGGATGGTGAGTTGGTAGGTTAGAAAATGTTTCCAAGAAATGGAATGTCATCTAAATTTCAAAAAGAATGGGACGTCATCAATTGGACAAGGGTAGAAGTAAATGCTAAGTAGAAGAAATGGCAAGAGAAAAGGTGTGGAGCAAAAAGCACAAGAGAAAAATCACAGAGTGATTTGGAGCATGTGAATATGAGGGAAGATGAAGCCAAGGAGATAGGTCATACACCAAGCATTAGTGTGTGCCATGCTGGATGCTGTGTGGCTTATTTAGATGTATTTTTACACTTAAATAAATGCAGAGCAGAAGGTGAATTCAGGCTCATTTTCATTATAGTTTTACATTTTATCAGTGACACAACTTTAAAGCCTTGCACTGTTCTGATCCTGTGAAATGGCTGATTCATTACATCAAGTTCCTTTGACTTCAGGAGTACTTCTGGGACTTCCTGGTGGCTCAGTGGTTAAGAATCCACCTGCCAGTGCAGGGGACACAGGTTCGAGCCCCGGGCTGGGAAGATCCCACATGCTGCGGAGCAACTAAAGCCCGTGCACCACAACTACTGAGCCTGTGCTCTAGAGCCTGTGAGCCACAACTGCTGAGCCCACGTGCCACAACTACTGAAGCCCACGTGCCTACAGCCCGTGCTCTGCAACAAGAGAAGCCACAGCAATGGGAAGCCCGCACACTGCAATGAAGAATAGCCTCTGCTCGCCACAACTAAAGAATGACCACGCACAGCAACGAAGACCCAATGCAGCCAACAATAAATAAATAAATTTATTTTAAAAAAAGAGTACTTCTATACCATCAACAATCATTCAGATGAAAACTGAAAAATCAGTTACCAGAATGAAATTTTGCCCCCAGATGTGGCACCCTGTCAGATTTCCTATCTTAGTGTGAGGTGGAGGGTTTATGGAGTAAGAAATCAGGGCAGATAAAGTAAAATGGTCCCCCCATTCCCTCCTCAGCTTATATTAATAAGTTAATAATAAATATTTGTGAGTGGTAATGGAGGGCAACATAATAAAGCTTTATTTCGTGATTTTAGGGTTTCTAGTACTTTTGCATATATCTTTATATAACCCTGTAAGAAAGACTAGGAAATTTTAAAACAACTTTAGTTCTTGTCATCTGTTTCCTTATCTGAGTTAATACTAAGTTTTTTATTTAGCCTGAAACTTGATACAAAGAAAATCTATTTAAATCAAACAGATTACTGGGTGGAAAAATAAGTCTCTAAAATGACAAATAGCAAATTGTTCCCCAAATTTGACTTTGTATCCAAATCATCCGTGTAGCTTATTAAAATACAAATATTAAGCTTCCCCCTCAGAGATTCTGAGTTACTAAATCTGCAATAGAGTCATAGGATCTGTATTTTTTACTCGGATGAAGAAACCAACCCTCATTTGAGAAATGCTGGTCTAGAGGTCTGTGAGCCACAGTACCATGAAATTCCTCTCAAGTTCCCTGGCTCCAACTTGGGACTTGGTGCTCTCCATTTCTAAGTAAACTCAGCCTAGCAGAGTAGTTTGATACTTTGTAATAGACTACCTTTATTTGCCCTGGGAAGTCTGTCTGTCTTTATTTATTTATTAATTTAATTAATTAATTAATTAATTGGGTTGCACCAGGTTTCAGTTGCGGCAGGCGGGCTCCTTAGGTGTGGCTCCAGACTCCACGTTCCTAATGCAGGGGGCCTGGGTTAGATCCTTGGTCAGGGAACTAGATCCCACACGCATGCCACAACTGAGAGTTCGCATGCCACAACTGGGAAGTCTTTCTTAATGAAGAGCTTATGTAAAGAATAAATGCACCTTGTTTCTAATCCCTGTTCTGTAATGAATTAGCTCTGTGGCCCTAAAACCTGTCACTTCAATACTCTGTACCTCAATACAGAATGAGAAGTTAAACATATCATATAGGAACGGTCACAGATCTCTTTCCTCCCCAGCCAACCAAAGACAGCATGGTAATTACCAGCACACATACCCTCTCAACAGGAGGAGAAGCTGTTTCGGAGGGAACTGTTCACCCACGGCTTTATGTTGCATGATTAGCAAAAGGGCAGAGAAAGCAGAACCTGAAAGGTAGGGGAAGAGGGGCTTTGCACAAGAGCTTGAAGCTCATTATGCAGACAGCCTAGTCTGTCCTGTTCACAGATTTATCCCCTGTGCCTACCCCAATACCTGGAATAAGCTCGGGAAATATTTGTTGAGTAAATGAATAAATGAGACTAATTTGTTTCAATATTTCTGTAGCTGCTATGAATCATTTCCAAATATGAGATTCTTTCCTGCAGGTGAAGGTTTGATTCCAAGAAAAATAATTAAAATCATGTTAATAAATTTACTAGGGGGAATGAAATGGTCTGAGAGCCACATAAAGTTGTCACTCAGAGGACGAAAAAATGATAAAAGATGGGTGGCTTATTTACAGTTTTGCCCAATATTATTTCAGACTTCTAAAAATACTTATAGCATAGAGATAAGATTGGAAGTGGTTTGGGGAATCCATCCCCTCAGGCAGCAGCTACAAAGCCTGGGGCACCAGAAGTGTGTGTAAGCTCCATCCAGGGAGATACTGGCAGCTTCGTTTTATTGTTGCAGTGAGCCAGAAGGAGAGGTAGGGAAAATGTCCACAAGTTTCCCTGTTCTCTGGGGAGGATCACGGCCAGCCCCTAAATTTTTGCTAAAATTAGAAGTCAGGGAATTCCCTAATGGTCCAGTGGTTAGGACTCAGAGCTTCCACTGCAAGGACCACAGGTTTGATTCCTGGTTGGGGAATTAAGATCCTGCAAAGTGGCACAGTACAGCCAAAAAAAAAAAAAAGTGGAGAAAAAATATAAAATAAAATTAGTATGAAGACAGACCCTTTGGAGGGAAAGAATGAGAGAGGGGTGGTTTTGCCTGCTCCCTGTATACTGAGCCCTGGGGGGGATAGTCACGTGCTTTGGCTGGTGGCAAATTATATTCAGACACTGAGATTGCTTTGCCAATAAATTATCTAGCACAAGTTCACTGCGGGAATTATGATAATTTCACAAGCCAATAGTATACAGGATAATGTCTCTTAATAAGCCAGTAAAGAAATAACCTACTCCTTTTTTTTTTAACATCTTTATTGGAGTATAATTGCTTTACATTGTTGTGTTAGTTGCTGCTGTATAACAAAGTGAATCAGCTATATGTATACTTATGTCCCCACATCCCCTCCCTCTTGCGTCTCCCTCCCACCCTCCCTATCCCACCCCTCTAGGTGGACACAAAGCACCGAGCTGATCTTGCATAGCTGTGCTATGCGTCCTCTTCCCACTAGATATCTATTTTACATTTGGTAGTGTATACATGTCCATGCCACTCTCTTACTTTGTCCCAGCTTACCCTTCCCACTCCCTGTGTCCTCAAGTCTATTCTCTACGTCTGTGTCTTTATTCCTGTCCTGCCCCTAGGTTCTTCAGAAACTTTTTTTTGTTTCTTTGGATTCTATATATATGCGTTAGCATATGGTATTTGTTTTTCTCTTTCTGACTGACTTCAGTCTGTATGACAGACTCTAGGTCCATCCACCTCACTACAAATAACTCAATTTCATTTCTTTTTATGGCTGAGTAATATTCCATTGTATATATGTGCCATTTCTTCTTTATCCATTCATCTGTCGATGGACACTTAGGTTGATTCCATGTCCTCCAAACCAACAATAGATTAATCACAATATTGTTTCAGGCAAGGGGGAGAGAAAAGGAATAAAGCCCAAATTTAGTTGAGGTGTACCTTTCTACGAGTTGTTCTTGGGAAGGTCAGCTTAGCCAGCCGTGAGCTGATGTCCAGCTGCCAGTGCCAAAGCAAAAGTCCCTTGTTACTAGAGCCATTGCTGGGAACAAAGATGCCAGTGTTGATGGGAAAGATGATATCCCTCTCAGGGCCTCTGCATAGTTTTCACCACTGACTGGCAGAGTCGCCTTGCCCAGCCAGGAGATCTTTGGAAAGCTGTTTCGATTAGCAAAGAGTAGCCTTGCCCAGACTAAACACTTTTGAATTGCTGGTCAAACCTCTTAGTATTTAAAGCTTAAAATCCCCCAGCCAGAGTCACTCTTTCACAACAGTTCTTATCAATAAGCCCCCAGCTGTGCCTGTCAATTGCTGAGCTACTGAGTGTTCATGCTAATGATGATATCCTGACACAGCTTTCTCAGTGTAAACAACTTCATTCTTAGAACAAGAAGCAAGTGGATTCTAGATCATATCAAACAAGTACACAACACTGCGCAAGCGTGAGCACGCCTATTAAGAACTGCTCTTTTGTTTTTCATAGTCTTATGGGTCTCATGGACATAAGCCATGTTGGCTTTCAGGGCTGAGTGTTTTGGGGGAGCCTGTCCCTCAAATGGGAGCCTTAAAGTAGGGGCACCAGATGTACAGTCCAAATCTTTTGCTTCTGAAGGTGACACTAGGAGTTGGGCATTCCCTCCCAACTGTACGGTGCCAGGGTGAGTTGTATGGTGAGGGCATGCCTCAGCCTTTTCTACCTGTTTCAATCTGGGTATTTTCTCATTTGCTCAATGTATAGATGTTGCTCAGCTAGTATCTGGATTTCTTTCAGAGGAAATGGCTCCATGGGTGCTTGTTAATTTGGCGTGCCTATGGGAGAAGTTCAGGAGCCTTCGATGTTATCATCTTGGTGGACTCCTAGGCAGGGACTGGATTTAAATATTTAAGTTTCACATAGGGAAATCTCAAAATTTGCAAATATAGAACAAGGTTCCCGACTTGAAATCTCAAAATAATCTAGAATATTCCTTTCTTCTTTCCTCCTACATTCAAATACCAGTTCATGTTAGTACTTTCTCTTAATATTTCACAAATCCATTCCTTCCCCTTTTAACTACAGTTGACCCTGAACGACATGAGATTGAGATGCACAGATCCACTCACACATGGATTTTTTTTCAATGAATACACACTATAGTACTACACAATCCCTGCTGGTTGAACCTGCAGATGTGAAACCACAGATAAGGAAGGCTGACTGTAAAGTTATATATGAATTTCCAACTCCACAGGGAGTCAGTTCCCCTAACCCCCATGTTGTTCAAGGAAGGGTCAACTGTACTGCCAATTTCACTTTGGCATTTTTGTTTGTTTTCCTCACAGAAGGGAATCTAAGAGACAAAAAATGAAGCCTAATCTCCCCAGGTTGCCACTGTTAGTGAAGGTGAGCTTTAACCTCCTACATTCTGTGCTGTTTCACAAAAGACCAGGGACTTTGTGTGGATATCTGAGCTCATAACCAGTCTCTCTGAAGTGTAATCTCGAAGAAGCGGCTTAAAAATGTGTAGAAACTATGATGAAAACCTCTTATTAGAAGAGAAAAGGCAATTCTGCTGCTAATTTATTCATTCATTAAACAAATCCTTACTAACAGTTACCAGGCCTGGTGCTCAACCTTGGGAATACAACTATGAATAAGAAAAACAAAATCCCTGTCTTCACAAAATTCACACATTCGAGCGGGGGTGAAAAATTATGAACAAGTAAACAAATAAATTACTATATAATTTCAAGTTATGATATGTGCTGTGCTGATGTCTACCAGCCAAAGACCACAGACAGCACTCTCCCACAAGGTCGGGTTTGTTGGTACTGGAGATCTCGTTCAATGGAAAACCATGGGACCTCCCAATAACAGGGCATATGTAGGGAGCTTTTACAGGATTTAGACTTGTGATTTGAAGAATATTCTGAAAGTGTGGTTTTGCTCTGGTTTGGGTGTTTTCAGAAAGTGAGGGTATTTCTTTGATTGGGTATTATAGTGGTTTCTATGCTAGAGGTAGAAAAATAGAGCTTAGTTAAAACAGCAGTCGCTCAAATTATGTGGGAAAGGAGGATGTTAGATCATTTCTGTGGTTTGTGGTGTCCTTGTTTTTGATTTTTGCTCAGACATGATTATAGAGTGGTCATGTTTAACGTCTTCTGCCATCATGGTTAGAATGACCCTGTCTGAAGTTTTATTCTATGAAATTGTCTGTGTTTAACTAGAGGGCACCATGGCCTAGCTGTTGGTGCCAGGCCAGCTCCCAGCTGATTGCTGTCAATGGCTGCTTTTCCTTTTTTTTTCTTTTTCAAATATGAAGAAAAATATAGCAATATAAATGAGATGAGATAGGACGCATTCAGGGTGGTATGGCTGTAGACAAATAAAGCAAGTTAGATGGATATTGACTCAGGGATGAAGAAAAGTCCTCACTGTACATATGTCATATGTGCAGAGATCTAAATTATGTGAAAAATAAACCATGAGAAGATTGTAACAATTAAAATAATGGTTGAGGCATTGTAACAATGAGGCTGAAAAATGCAGTGGCTTAAATAAGTTAGAAATGCATTTCTCTTTCAAGTAACAATGTGGTTGGTCCAGGCCGGTGAGGCAGCTTTGCTCCACAAGCTCTATCAATCAGTGTCATGCTCAAGACAATGGTATTCACTTGTGTGGTTACAATAAATTCACATTTAAGACCAAAAAAACAAAATGAGGAAAAAGTCAAAGTTCAGGGAATGAAGTTTCTCTTTAAGTTATTACAGACCCACAAGTTATACACATTTTTACCACCCATTATCCCATTGGCTCCAACCTAGCCATTCCTATGACAAAAGATGCTGAAAATGTAATCTTTAAGTGGATGTCCTGTGTACCCAGGAAAAAGGATTTTCAACCAGAAGAGCTTTCCAGAAAAGAGGTTTCAGCAACTGTTTTTTGTTTCTGGAGCAGAAACAAGCTGGATATAAGAATAACAAAAAGGCCAATATGACTGGAGGGGAATGAGTGAAATTAAACAGAGAAGTAAACCAATGCTGCAGCATTTCAGGCCTTTTAAGACAGAATTTGGATTTAATCC
The DNA here is from genome assembly GCF_000442215.2 of Lipotes vexillifer. Taxonomy (NCBI): domain Eukaryota; kingdom Metazoa; phylum Chordata; class Mammalia; order Artiodactyla; family Lipotidae; genus Lipotes; species Lipotes vexillifer. The sequence goes on along the minus strand of NW_006796463.1, from coordinate 480,587 downwards.
AAAATGCAAGGGAAAGACACTGTGGAATTTTGAGGAGAGATGCATGGCATAATCTAATTAATATTTTAAAAAATTTTATTCCTCTATGAGGATATAGATGAATAAGACGATAAGAATAAAGCAGCTGGGAAGAAATTGTCACAGTCCCCGGGGGGGAGGAAAATGTGTGGATTAGGGCAGTAGTGGTGGATATGGCAAGAAGCAGACAGATTTGAGATGTTTTTGGAAAGCAAAGCCAACAAAAGTTCTTAACAGATGAAATAGCAGGTTCGTATTAAAGAGAGGAGTTAAGAATTACTACTAGATTTTTGGCCTGAGCAGTTGGTGGGACCGTTCATTGACATGGGGAAATAAAGGAGTAAACCTCAGAAGAGAAGAGGCAGTTCCTCTGTTGAAATGTAAGAGAGTGAGGCATAAATGCAAGGGAATTGTTACATTCAGTGGTAGGGAAATATGATTTTCTTCTTATTGCTTTGTATTTTGGGTGAGATCATTAGAAAGTCTTCTGACGAATGTCAGGAGAATGACGACTGTTGCAATTTAAGGAAGAAGAGAAGATATAAAACAATCATTAGTGAGAACTGGAGGCAAAATTTATCATGCAAACAGAGTAGGAATATTGGGCAGTACTAAGGACCCTCTTGAGATTTGCGATCACAAATTTTAAGCGTGACACCTCAACAGTTTGGGTGCTTTTCTCCAGCTACGTTCAGCTTCTCAGGTCAGGTCACAATCAGGGGGAGATTTCAGTTTAACTGATGGTGTTCCCACAGGCTCCTATAATGTAGAAGGACAGAATGTTGAGGGTAATAAGGGAGTGATTTTAATTTTACACGACAGAATCTAAGCCAAGTAAAGTGCAAAGTGAGGGCATGATTAGAAGGTGAAGAGTGAAAAGAAGTGGGGACAATGTATTAGATGGAATCATAAATGTTAGAGAGTGATAGATTATGTGAACTGGAGAGACAAGATGATGTGTAGAGAGCAGAGTTCTTGAAATCGAGATTTTTGGAGAGGTTGAATTTACTGGGAGTGAGAAGTGCTATGGTAGGACCATGGAAGTGATGGGATGAGATGAAATGGATAAAATGTTTATTATTGGAAGTGAAGATGTCAGGGACTGAGAAGGGAGATTATGGAGGGATCTTGCACGTGTATGTGGAAGTCCTCAAGGATAATGAATGAAGCAAATAAAAAGGAGATCAGCAGTTGTTCAAAGCACAGAGGGTTAGCATATGAAACTGTGCTATGCTCTGTAGTTTGTGAGGAAGAAAGGAAAACCCGTAGGAAAGTGGCCAGAAGAACTGTTCAATTTAGTGTGTTATTAATCTATTCCAGGTACCGTTGTAAGCATTTTACACCATATCAGACTATTTTACCCTCCTCCAGACCGCACATATAGTAGCTGAGGAAACAGAGAGGTTAAATAAATTGTCCAAGATTACGAGTGAACAGTGGAGCTGAATCTGGGCCTTCTGACTCCAGAGTAGACACTCTTAATCACTATGGAGTAGTTTCCTTCTTAGGATCAGTGCCTCGAGCACTAATTTTTTTTTTTGCAGTATGTAGGCCTCTACACTGCCGTGGCCTCTCCCGCTGCGGAGCACAGGCTCTGGACACGCAGGCTCAGCGGCCATGGCTCACAGGCCCAGCCGCCCCGCGGCACGTGGGATCCTCCTGGACCGGGGCACAAACCCGTGTCCCCTGCATCGGCAGGCGGACTCGCAACCACTGCGCCACCAGGGAAGCCCCTTAAGCACTATTTACTGTTGAAGCTGTTAGGACTGCAAAAGATGGTAGGGAGGTAGTTGTGAGAAGTCATGGTTTTATCAGAAAAACTCAGAGATTGGTGAGTTACACTTAAATCCTACCAAGTGAGGTTTAGCCTAGGGGAGGGGGCGATCTCATCTAAAGGCCATAGAGTTCTCAAAACTCCTTAATTCCAGAATAAGTCAAATCCTGATATCTTCCTTCATAGATGACTATGGGACTAGGATGCAACCTGTAAAGAGAGGTCCTCCTAGGCCCCCTGTCAGAGCAGGAGTCTAGGAGGCCACTGCTAATGGTGGGGTGTAAGGGCTGTGAGGGCTTATGAGACTGTAAGTACAGTGTTTAAGGAAATTCATGAGGAGTTATTTCAAATATGCCTTTTGCCTCATAAATGGTCTCCTAAGTGGGAAAAATATTAGTCACATAAATTCCTCAGTGAGGTTAAAAATAAAGCTATCATTTACTGGATGTGAGGGAAAAATGTCAATAAAGAGTAACTCTTCTAATGATAGTAAATCTGCAAAGAAACATGGTTCTGATGGCTTGTTTTTTTGTTAGCTATTAAGTTTATTTAACAGAAAAACAAATTCAGTTGAAGATCATTCATTAAGATAAGCAGAATAATAATTCATTAAACATTCTTTGAAGATGGTCCTATTTTACTACTATTACCGTCCCCATATCTGAGAGATTCATGAGTAAGTCTTGGAAGAGAACACGTATTTCTTTTAATTCGATAAAACATCCAGTCAGATAATAAAACAGGTGCTATTATTTTGTTTTGGGTTAATGACATGTAAGCTAGACTTTGCCATAAGACTCTATTCTAATCTCTTATAATTTGGTTTAGAATGTCAAACATTTTGACTCTTTCAACAACCCATTAAGTGCTTTGCAAAATGACGAAACATTCTATATATGACTTAATTAATATCTACTCCAGTTATACACAACACATCATGCTCAAGACCTAGATTTATTTGAAAACATTTAGTCCAATTTATATTAATGCAGAAAAATCACATCTAATAAACCACAATTGCAGCAGAGACAAAATAATTGTGTTCTGTCATATTTCCACACAAATATAATTTGATATTTAATTAAAGGATGGTACATCACAATCACATGTAAATAAAATATCCTCTCAGTAGTAGTAAGAACCTCTTTTGAGTATGTAGGGTCTTCTGGGTTTATTCTTATACAGCTGCCGTTTCAGAATGTAAGGAATTTTTCTCTTTATAACTTCTTCCTTTTCATTTTTGTCATTTCCAGTATCAAGAACCTCTTCCTGAATCAACTGCAAGATAGACCGAATATGAATGAAACCTACATGCATAAAGTCTTCCATTTCAGAGTATTTGTCTACCTTATACCTTATTTGCTATTCAGACAGTAAGACATATGTGGATGAGATGTATGCGGTTCACAACAATTAAATGTTTTGCCCAAGAACAGGTGGCTATCAAGTGGCTGAGACAGGATGAGAACATGATTTCTCTGTTTCTCTGTTCTGTGCCCTTAGTTCATCAGGCCAGCCTTTAAAATTTGTTTTCTATATTTGTCAAGGCCATATATTAATACCTCAAAATGAAGGAACACACTTAATATAACTTTGAGTATTTTTCTTTAATTTATGGTAGACCAAAAGATGGAACTATATCATAAATCACCACAAATACAAAGTTTTGAATCTAGTAAACCAGGTTTGGCCTCAAAGGTCAATAGAATTTTATATTCAATTAAGTTAATTACTGATTTGACTTGAAAGCCATTCTAAAGATCTATTTCTCAGTCAAAGAGAGAGGAATGCTTGTTCTGCTTACGTGTTCAGCTGTTGTAGAAATTAACATATGTGAAAGCTCTGTTTAAATGGTAAAGATCTTTAGATTGTGCTGCTTAATAGTTAATCATTAAAAGCAAGTTCACATTCAAAAACTCAAGGGAGTTAATCTCTATGTAGAATTTTGTCTAATACCTCATCAAATATGCTGCATTCTAAAATTAGTTCCAAATGCTTTTTCTGATAGTACTGTTCTGATTCAGATGTTCCACTGGCATAAAATATTTAGGAGCTCTTTCCAGAGTTTTGCACATGATTTACACAAAATTTTTTAAAAAATCAGTGCTCAAGGTAAGAACTGTATTCATATCTGTGAAGGTCTTCTAAACTTTGGGGTGACTATAACTAATATTGACAGGAGAGTAAGTTTTTAATCATAATCCATATGCATTGAATCATATCACAAGTACTTTATTTCAACCCACAGCTGTTCAATTTCATAGAAGGAAAAACAGCTACTGTCAGACAATCTAGTTTCTTTTTTGTTTCTCTGTGCACATAGTCTACTAATTGTACTACACTCTGAATAATACTATCATTTTATTTTAAATCACTCAACAACATTTAAAATAGCAAAAGTTTTAATCTTATGTGCACCTGATTTGTCTGTATTATAGTTTATTGAGGGTTTATTTTTTTTTCCTGGATAAACAGCACATAATTGATATTTCCCTATGTTAAAATTAGTATCTTTCAAGTTTTATTGATGTAATATTTTAAAGAGAAAATCATTTAGCTGGAATTGGCATTAATGGATAAACAATCCAGCAAGAAAAATTAAAACTAGATTTTTTTTTTAATCTGGAAAATATCATTTTGTTTACAAGTTAGAATAAACACTAGAAGTTCTGTATTTCATTTCCTCTTTTCCACAGCGTATCTCTGTGACATTGTGTTATTGAGATTGTTATATTAGCAGGAAAGGCATCCTCAGACCCTCAGATCCCCAGTGTTGGTATAAGCCCAGAATATGAAACAAGAAACAAATTTCTCTTAGGGGTTAATCTGAAAGAAATATTTCCCTTGTCGGGAAAATTTTAAAATTTTCTTCTTATTTTTTCTTAAAGCATTTTCATTTCTCTTTTCTCTTCCAAAAATTTCCAAACCAAAGGTGATGAGTCACCAGTGTAGTATTTAATAGAACTGATTCATCCAGTCCTTTGTGGTAGTTCTGGATAATGAAATTTGGCTGTACTAGCCATAGTGGACCTTGTTTAGCTTCTAAGGATGATTGAAATCCACAATCCACACATTCAATTAAAATAGAAATATGTATATATCCCTATCATTCTGGTTTTATTTGCCTAATATATTCAAATAAAACTGGAACCTTTTGTGCTCTGTGTTTGTTTATAAATAAACACACATGACTTATGTGTTTCTAAGAAAACATTTTGAGTTTCCTAAATTTCTTAGGCATGCCACCACCACCACCAAAAACTGCCTAACCATGCCATCCACAATAAAAGCATATGTACCAAATCTGCCCTAAGACAGATGCCCCTTTTAAGACCAAAGAAAAGATATTTCGCTAAACTCCAAATATTTGCAGGACACTTTGAAGATCTGAAGGAATGTTAACCTCAACACATGGTTTATTCTTCCTTAATATTTGTAAGTCTTCCTGTTATGATAATGATCAGGATTAAAAAAAAATCAGTACAAATGAGAGTTAACTAGTATAACCACAATCATATTCATATTTTACTTTTGTTTACCTCCCAGTGTTGAAAGGCCCTGCTGTGACAGATTTTTTGGAGCTGGTATATTGTCAGCATTGCTTCCAAGCTAAAGCCATCTAAGGTAGTTGGAAATTTCCTTCTTGTAATAAGCTCCTCCTCAGGAAACTCTCCTGTTTCCTCGGCTTGGCTGTTCAGGTTATTTATAAGACTGCACACATTCAGCAGGCTCATTTTCCAAGAGGGAACACTTGCTTTACTGATCTGAAATGTAGAAACAAATAGTTAATGCAATTAAAATTTGTGTTGTAAGAGTTAGAAGTAAATTTCTATTGTGCTAAGCCATTACCTGTTAAGATCGAATTGTTAGCCTAGCCAAATAAAAACACTGTTATTAATTAGTAACTTCATATCACAAAGTTGAATAGTGTCAATACTTCATATCCTCTATTTACCAAATGCAATAAAGTTAATACACATAAACACACACATACATGAGCAAAGCAAGAAAGAAAATAGAAATTACAGTAAGTAGAAATACATAAATATATATGTATATGTCACAGGTGAAAATATTAAAAATACCACTCTCTCCTTATTACACTTCAGTTTAGTGTCTAATGGAACAGCGGCCAAGGTGATACTGATAGATTTGGATAATTACAGTAGTGTGAGACCATGAATCTATTCCACACATTAATAGTTGTCACAGGTAGCATCACAGCTGATCAATTTATTTATTTGAAAATTATAATATTTTCTAAAATATCCTTTTCTAATAAGATCTTGTCTGAAACCATTATTACCATAATTAACAACTTTCTCATTTGCCAATTTTTGGAGAAACTAAGTGTGAAATAACTTATAAAACTTAACAAACATCTCAAAGGGCATAGATGAAGAAAAGCATAATTTTTTTCTAAAGAACATAAAAAAAATTTTTTTTGAATGACCACAACGCTGTGATGAGAAGATTCAAAAATATTAGTATCAATTTTATTGGTGTCAATTCTCTCTGAATTATTCTCCAAATGCAATGCAATTCCAAATCAAAGTTCCAATTTGGAAAATATGGGGAGACTGGAAGTTTAGAGGAGGGAGTGTAGCAAAACAATTATGAAGTTAATTTGGAAGTATGAATATGTGAGAACTAAGAAGACTTAGAAAAATAAAAAGGTAATGAGGAAGGACTTACTCTACCAGACATTAAAATGTATCTTAAAGCTGCAGTAATCAAAGAGTGAATTAATAGAACAAGCATAAATATAAAACTCAACAAAAGAGAATATAATGTCCAAAATTTGATCCAAGTAAATACGATAGAAGAGCGTATAGCAAAGTTTGCATTTGAAGTCCTTGGGACAGTTGGCTATGGGGAAATCTGGATTTAGATCTAGTTATAACTTTTATTGACATATTATAGTCTAACAATATCCAGATGGGTTAAATATGAGTAAAAATAAAAATATGTAAATATACAGAATTTATTTTATAAATTTGGAAAAATATTGTTAAGCAAATATCCAAACCAGAATCCATAAAGGAAAAGATAATTTTAAATACATAAATGTGTAAATTATCTCTCAAAAATTAACAGCCTGAACTAAAATCATAAGCAAGACATACTGTAAAAGCTGCCACAAAATGTTAATATACTTAACACAGGTGGAGCTCTTCCAAAAGAAACTGGTGAATACCCCAATTTAAAAAAAAACAACAAAAAAACACTTAAAAAGTGTTAAACCTCAGATAAATAATACGAGCAGACAAGTCAAAGAATCGCTATCAAAGAAGAAATATGGAACAGAAATATGTGGAATGATGTTCAACTTGGCTACTATCAGATCAGAAGACCCTAAAAAGTATAAGTACACTTGATGTACTTATGAGGATATGGAGAAACAGACACTTTCTCTTCTAAATATTTGTTGGTCTGAGTATATATTGGTATAATTTCTTGAAAGGTGTTTTGGCAATATGTATAAAAATTGTAAATGTGCCTACCCTTTGATTAAGATTTTACCTTAGGGACATGCAAATCTGTGAGTACAAAAATATTCACTATAATGTTTTCAAACAGTTTGGAAATACATTCAACTATGCCCCTCGAATGTGATTATCAGCCTGTTCTTGAATTTTTCTGCTATGGGAAACATAGAGGCAGCATGCTCCACTGTGTAGCAGCAACACCTTATGTCTTGCCAATTAATGGGATACTACAATTTTACATTCAGAAAGCTCTTTAGAGATCATCTGATTGAGTGTTTTCCTTAGAACATTAGCTCTGTACTCACTGTTTTTAAAAAGGAGTTCCACTGTCAAGTGAATTGGAAAACGTGAGTATAAAGGAAGTTTAAAGGAAATTTAAAGGCTTCTTGAGCTTTTTACTTGCAAATATTCATTGTAACTTTTCAACGGTGCTAACATAATATCCAATGCTCCCCAAACTAATTGACCATATAATGCTTCATTCATAAAGTATCTGTCGGGACTTGTGTTGTCTGATTATTTTTTTGGATGAGGAAACTGAGTAAAGCATTTTGTTCTCTTCTGCCAGTTAAAACAGTCACTACATCACTCACTAGTATAATACTATTTTATATCACCTTAGCCCCTGTCATACTTTGGAAGCACCGCAGAGAGGGCACTTTTGACCATAGGATGTCTAAATAGACATGTATTTAAGAACATTTCTTATAAGGTTTAAACAGTTCACTCAAGAAAATGACAAAGACTCTGTCTTTGATGAAATCTGAGTTAGGATCCTCTGAGCCCTCTTCTTGAAGAGATCCCAACCTTGGGCTCTGTCCTTGGTCTATTTAGTCCAGTTTTAGCAAGAATCCTTCTGAGTCAAGTTAGTAAAAATGCCCCACCGTTGATACCTGATCATCCTACGATTCTATTGAGTTGTCTAGCAAGAATCCTCCTAGATTTAGTGTTTCCTCAGTAATTTTCCATACAATGATCCACCCCAACCCTGTTCCTTGGCTGTAAATCCACACTTGCCCTTGTGCTCGGAGTTGAGCCTGATCTTTGCAAAACCATAGTTCCTCTTGAATAAAGTCTTCCTTGCTACCTTTAACAAGTGTCATGAATAATTTTCTTTAACAATATACATTCTTATTTATTAAATTATTTTACGTAAATGTTTATAATAGACCTAAGCCTATAGATAAGAAATTTAGAATATTGTCTTCTCTTGCTTTTAAAATGAGGAAAACAAGAATATTTGTGGGTTTTACTTAGCATTATTTGATTAAACTCCTAATACTGAATAAGATCCTGGTCAAATTTTGGTTTCCTTAATTAAATGGGACCTAATCTATATTACTAATTGTCACTATCTATAACACACTGAACTCAAATGTATTACAAGCATTTGAATTGGTGAATTGGTGAATTCATGGTGAATTCAAGTATTTCACCTAAGTAAAAATAAAGTCATCTGTGGTGGGGCCCTGAAGTTCTTACGGCTGAATACAAAAGATAAGGGCTAGGGGCTTCCCTGGTTGCGCAGTGGTTGAGAGTCCGCCTGCTGATGCAGGGCACACGGGTTCGCGCCCCGGTCCAGGAAAATCCCCCACGCTGTAGAGCGGCTGGGCCCGTGAGCCATGGCCACTGAGCTTGCGCGTCTGGGGCCTGTGCTCCGCAAAGGGAGAGGCCCATGTACCGAAAAAAAAAAAAAAAAGGTAAGGGCTAGTAATAAATCCTAGATTCTTATTGTTAGTACATAAATATTTATTAAACTCTTACTGTATTCAAGGGCATAGGCTCTGGATGCGCAGGCTCAGCGGCCATGGCTCACGGGCCCAGCCGCTCCGCGGCATGCGGGATCTTCCCGGACCGGGGCACGAACCCGTGTCCCCTGCATCAGCAGGCGGACTCTCAACCACTGCGCCAGCGGGGAAGCCCAAGGCATTGAATTTGATCATAGAAAATCACATCATTCCAGCAGCTTTTTGAGAGCCTAAAGAAAACATATTCTCTTCTTCAAAGTTCTGTTTCTTAATAAAACTCTACCAAAGCACTACCACTGATAATAGAATTGTATTGTGAGAACTAATTTCTTTATCTTCCCCTTCTCTTCAAGCTTTGGAATCTCTCTTGGCCTTCTGTTGCTTAAGAGTATTTCTACATTAGTATTTCAATGTCTAAATAGTTTTACTTTAAAATTGAAATTACCTTTAGAGTGGAAAGAAGAAAGCTGAAGCTTTCTGAAGCTTTTAATAATGGAGTTATACCAATATCAAATACTATTATTTCAAAATTTTAGATACAGTATTTTGGTTAAAATGGTCAAAAGTTTAGAGTTTTCATTTGCATAGAACACTACACACACCAAAAACTAATTGAATCACAGAGAAATGAGTGATAGTAGTTTTATAAAAAATAAGAAATGAGCTTTATGTTCCCATCCTAGCAGCAAAATTGGGATAATTATGCTTCTGGGTGCTTCCTCATCATAGTCTGTATTTTACTTATTTCAAGTAAAAAAGGAGGCAATGGGATTCAATTATTCTTCCATGATCTGTTTTAGAGATATATCCCATGACTGAATGAAAGCGGTATATGTTATTCTGTCTATACTTTTGCTACGTATTTCTCTTAGAATTTAGAATAAAACTAAACCACTTCATATACTGAAATTGTTTTTCCCTTGCAGCATCTTGGCCAGGGAAGGAATCATAACCTCTACTCCCACATTTTTGCAAAGTAGCTGGCAATCCCCACACCATATCACATTTTGGAGATTATTTAGGACCTTTATTTGTCTACATAAACTTGAAATCATAGAGGTAAAATCTCTACCAAGACACTAAGGCATACTAATCTGTTCCATTTTTCAAAACAGACTATTGGCTTCACTTGTCTTCCTATTTATGAGTTGAAGTGATTATAGCCATTGCTATTCTGATTGAGTATTAAACAAAGGATCTGTTATCTTAAGGTTAAATATATTTGTTCACTGAGTTTTAATGACTCAATGAAATTTGATCATTCTTGATAGGAAACCCACCAAATTATGGTAGAAATTGGTTTCAATGTGTTCAACTTTTGTAGATCTGGGCAATTGTGGAAATATATAGGTATTTAAATTTTCCCCAAATGCCTTTTAAGGACCATAGTAGAAAACATCTTTGTTAGCTCTGAGATAACAGTGACCCACATTCTCATACACATACAGAAATGGCTATTACCCCTTCACACCCACTATTGAACATAATTCTACTTCTATGCTAGGGGTTGTTGCACCTGGAACATGCTCATCCAATTAGGGAAGAGGCAGGAGGAGTCCTGAGCATTTACTTTCTTACCACAGCGCCTGTGGAGTCCTCAACATTACAACACTGATTGCACCGGGTGACTGCCTCACCTCAAGATATGTTTTTCTTTGAGAAACATCTTTTGGTTGGGAACCCTGTTCTCTAACTCTACATTTAGATACACACTGATTAACTCACTCCGGGTAAATCAAGATTGTGTGGTATTGTGGTCATTGGGTATATTCTAATTGAGTTTTATTCCTAGGTACAGGCTGGAATCTAAAAACCTTGTTTTCAAGACCCCAAGAGAGGAATAATAAGGTCCAGTACAAAGTTTCACCTGATTCAATGAAAACAATAAGCAGGTACCAATAACACTTCTGTTATGAGGAGAATTTAAATCCAGGTGTGGACTTAATGTAAATGTCTAGGAGATCATAAACTCCACCCCCAACATTTAAAAATAAGGAAACAAAGGCGAGCAATGTTAACTAACCCCTTGCTTAAGAGCAAATAGTTCATAAGTCACAGCTGTGGGATTAGATCTCAAGACTTCTGTTTGCCAGTTTATTGCTCTTTACTCTCTACCACATTTCTTTCATGGGTTTCATGAACTTTAATTCTTAATTTAGGAACTCCACTTTACTCTCCCCAATAGTACAGGAAAGGCAAAAATATCACTTAATTTTCATTTATGTATTTATCTTGAGGCCAAAATGCCTTTCATCATACACAATATGACTGGAATGGAAAGAGGAGTTTTAAAAATACATTTGCATGTCCACATAAATAATATGTGACTACTTAATTAAATTTGCAGTATAGTGATTGATACACTATACAGTATCAATACAGCTTCTTTCCCTGTCACATAAACACCCTTAAGTCCTCTGAACTTAAGGAAAAGTTTCCCCATAAAGGAAATGCCTCCCAATGAACTTTTCAGTCTCAATGGGAAGTTATTACTATAGGAAAAGGACATCATGTTTATAATGAGAGTTCATATGTTTTTCAGTCCTTGGTTTAAAAAAAAAGAAAAAGTTACCTTTGATGTATGCATATTGGTCAATAAATCTGCTTCTAACGCTTTCATTTCCTCTTCTGAATCTGAGTAAAATCAAAACCACATGTTTACTGTATAATCACGTATCATGTAATTATATTATAACCTAGAGATTTAAGATTAGTCTCAAAAAACTTTGTCTTAGAAGTTTATTGTCTTTGCTATGTATTCATTCTCGTTAGAATAACATTTGGAAAAAAACAATTATAGTTTTACTTTAGGCTAACAGAATACAATAATAGAAGCACTTTTAAGAAAATAAACACAGGATTTTATGCCAGAAGAGCTATTGATGATTTGGAGTTGTTTAATCACTGAATCTCATTATTAAAAAAAAAAAACCTGATTGTATGATATAATAAAGATTTAATCAAATATGCTGGATAATTTTTACTGGAAATAGTTTACATATACAAAATATATATGTATTGATATTTTAAAAACATAATGAAAAGGTATGTATAAGACATTTTTTCAAGATAAAAACAAAGGAAATTGCTTGTTGATAATTTTAGAATAAGAAAGACACTGAGATTTGTTTAATTTGAGATGCTATTTTACAAAACACACTTTGAAAGTTTCTCTACTCTCTGTTTCTCTGTTTCTCGTGATTTAGAATCACGTGTACTTAGCAATTTTTTCACAGGCTATTAAGTAAATTGTTTAAGCAAAAGTGGAGTTGTCCATCAATACATGTACAAGAGTGTGGAAAATGGATTTCTGATGATTTTTTAGAATATTCTTTCCAGTTTCCAATAATGAATATTTCACAGAGAAGAAAAATTTAGAAAATACTATAAGATAATAGAAATAAAGTTATAGAACACTATACTGAGTTAATTCATAAAATCATAGCAGGAGTTTGAATTAAACATTTCAGTGTCATATTTATGATATAACAGTATAAAACAGGCTAAATATTTTTTGCTGCATTGATCCCTTGTTTTCTTTTCCACCTTGATGTGATCATTCAATTATTTTCCAACATTAATTAGAGCATATTGCAATCACTATAATATTTCATATTGCTCTTTTAAATTTAAATCTTATTTTCAAGGTGAGCTATTGATAGATATTTGACAAAGTATGGTTTCATCTTAATTATCACATGCAAAATACTCTACAGGGAAATAATTTTTATCAATATAAGAATGACAATTTTCCAGTTACATTCTGTATCAACTTAAATGACATGCAAAAAAATAGTTAAATTAATAATACATCTATTTGTCACACAGAAAAGTTATATAAAATGTATTCTTAAAGGAGCTTGGTATTTTGTGTATTTTTCTAGAAATAATTTTCTACAAATAATGCTTTATTCATTTGTTCATTAAACATCAATTTTCACTTTGTTATCTTAATATACACACAATTAAGAAAATAATTTTTGAGAGGGAGAAGCCACCATGTCCTAAGAGAGTGAATGAGGAAGAGATAAAACATTTCAAATGCAATCAGTTTTAATTATGGGTTTGTACTTTGACAGGCACCACTCCTGTACTTCTCATTAGAGAGTGACCAGCTTGATTTGTTTCACGTTTTTGTTTTTTTTTTTCTAGTGGTTACATTGCAAAGGGGAACATGAAGTGTTTCACTGAAATCCCTTTTATTACCTTGCAGATTGAAAAAGGAAAAAGAAATCTTTCAGTTCTTGTGATCATAAAACAGAGAAAGAAAATATCCAGCTTCTACCACTAAAAAGGAAATCCAGAATAAGGGAGAAACTCTTCTCCCTGGATACATTAACGTTAAGTGGCAACACACAGTAAAAATGGAAAAAGAAATCACTTCAGGGAGTTGTGAAATGCAGCTGAGCTTACCTGAGCACAGACTCCAGGAGCTGAAAGCCAGGAGTATCATGCACACCAGTTGGATTTTCATTCCTGCCATCATCTTCTTGAGCCTTCTAGCAAGCCCAGTCCATAAACGTCAGAGACAGGCTGAAGGGGGCTCTCTAGTGCTTCTTCTTGCCTCCAGCTGAGTTTGGAAGTGACTGAACTATGAGAGATGCTTTGACCATTCCCTATGTGTATATATATATATACACACACACACACACACACATATATATATATATATGCAGGGGATGATGTCATGAGTATACAGGGATTATCTCTTCAGGATGTGCCCTTCATTTCCATCCCTCCCCTCCACTCCCCACTTCCTCCTCCCTTTCTTCTTTGTCCCCCCGACACCTCTCCCCCACTTCTGAACCTCCAGTAACAGTGACATCTTCCCTAATTGCCACTGCTGCTCCAGATTTCCGACACACAGGGGTCATTCAAAAACAATTCCATACAGAGCATACTGAAAAAGAACTTCCAGTACCATTCTTTCCCCATTTCCTCTTATTCTCTGACTCTAAGAAGTTGTCATTTTGATTTTGTGAAGCATGAGATCTGTTATTTCTAATACAATCAAAATCTCCAGGATGAATGCCTAAAATCAGTAATTCTTTAGGTTTGGAAGTTCTTAAAGAGTCAGGATTCTTTTCTGCTAACCCATACTTTTGAGCAAGTGTTTTGTGGTTTCAGGACTGATAACGTCTTAGACAATACATGCTAGAGGAAGAAAGCAAGTGGAAGATAAGCAGAAAATCAGTTATAATATTGGGTTAAGCAAAAGAATTTAGAGAAAGGAGAGAGAATGAATTTTAAGAAAAGAGACTAGTAGCCCTAAGCAATAGGATATTATTTCCTAACTAATTGAAAAGTCTATTTTAAGTAACTGAAAGGTTGACTGAATTATGTATGCTGCTTTATATCTGAGTGTCTTAGAAAGACAATTTCATGTTTACAAAAGCCAACTATAATTTATTTATGTGTTAGCAAGCAGAAATATGTATTATTGTATCACTGATTGCTGTTTTCTGATACTTTCCTCGTTTTCTGTCTGCATCGCTCTTGCTGCCCCATCCTATTCAGTCTATAATATCCTTTTCACTGGTTTTCGCCATTGCATCAGATTTCTTCCCCGTGATAGTGATAAAGATGAGACTGTACTTCTGGAACAGAGACAATCTTAAATAACCACCGTCCACCAGTCGCATTTTTAAGACCGCATCTTCACATACTTCATGAGTTACAATGACACTCATTCCCTCTCCCGGGTTCTCAAAAGAAAATTGCTCAAAATATCTTTTGGAGTGAAGTTTTCTTCTTGCATTAAGTATTTCAGGATACGTGGCATGACTGGAAAAGATGGTGCTGTTAGAAATGTGAATATTTGAAGGTAAATGTGTCTGAGACTTGTTCACTTCTTAAACATATCAACCAGATAGTAACAATCGAGAAAAAAAGTCTGGATTGATTTCTACAGAGAGTTGATTTATATCATATGGTACGATATGGAATTGACTTCTCCATTTTACCCTACACCTAAGAAGAGGGACTAATTCCAAACATGTAATAATAATTTAAAATAGCAAGGAGTCATTCATGTAACTTAATGTTTAGGAATTTAACAATGGCTGATATTTTTTACTTCTTTTAGTTTGTTTTACAGACTTACATACCACACAGCATTGAACACGACTCACTTGAGGAAAGTTTTATATGTAAAGGGTAATTAATCGGCAACGAAATTTGAAATATGTACTCAATTTTTGCCTTTCTGCCACTAGAGGGCGCAATAGATGTTTAAAAGGTTTTTTATTTTCACTTGACTGATCACATCAGAATTCTGAGCATTATGCTTACTTTCTTCTCATGATCAGATCATCTTTGTGACAGAATCCTTTCAAAGCCACTTTAATGAAGAAGTCAAGAAATGATATATTCTTTGCATGATATTTAAATTAGTTGTTTTATGAGCTTTTGACATGCAAATACAAAGAATAATCTTTTAAAATGTGTGATAGCAGCCTAATGGTAAAAAGAAAGTGTGAGTCCTATTTTTCTCAACTGATTTCTTTCATACATGAAGCTCAGGGAAATGTTGACAAAGTTCATTCTTAATTAATTAGAAAGGGGGAGAATTAATAGTGGGAATTCATTTTGTTTTAAATATATCACTTCATTAGCTGTCAATGTAGAAAGGATAAGCCTGAAAGAATTGGGGGAAATGTGTTAGCAAATGTCAAATGATTGAAAATCAGATAGATGCTATACACTACTTTTCCTTTTGGGAGAAAAGGAAGATGTGTAACTTTTATGGTAAAATTATGATATAGATAAACTTTATCTGACCTCTAAATGGCATTTTTAAAAACATGTTACACCTTTGCTTTTCAGCTCCAATGCCTTCGAGCTATAGAAAAGCCAATTAAACAATTTGTTTTAAGAGACAGTGAGTTACGTGTGGATACTTGCCTTTAAACGTATTTCAGGAAGTACTCCAATGATGTCTTTTATTCAGGATTTCAGGCACCTTTCTATGGAGATGGGTGAAATATCTTTATTCTAAAGCCTTTATGCCTAAAATCCTTCTAATTTTTATTTAGCTCTTAAAATACTAATGAAGAGTTTGAACATTACCCTTGGACAATCTTCACGTGTTGGCCTTCTAGCTTGCGGTCACCACGAGGCAGCTAACTCTGAATAGGTTTTATCTTTTTATCTATCTAAATAGGTTTATCTGGGTACCTGTAGGTTACATTTCCACTGTAGGTAGATTTCTGAGCTTCTACTGTGACTTAAATCAGACTTTTGCTAGCTAATTACTTAAAAAAATCAACAGAGATGCCTGAAAGATTGGCAATTAGAAAGAGTGGTCTGTAAACGTATTTAATTTGGAGATGGGAAAGTTCAAAAACTATTTGATAAATAGTGTGTCTTCAGTTTCAGATGATTTCTTCCTGTACCTTTGGAGGCTTCATCATCCCATTTATATACAGCTTCCTGGACACTCCAATCTTTATATACCGTAATCCCCAAAACTTACCCTGTGGTGTTTCTACCATCTGGAATCTGACCTCCTCTTCCCTTTGACCACTCTGTCTCTCACTTTCTGACTTATCTTTAATTTTTAAAAGATTCTATTTTAGGCCTATTCAAGGCAAACCTTTCCAAGTTTGAATCCTAAAAGTTTCATCTGCTTCTACTCTTCCCAGTTTCTGCTAGCCGTTTGTGGTAAACTGAAGGGGAGCAGAATGTGCCACCCCAAAATATGCCTCTTTGGCATATTGATTACTTGAGCTGGTTATTTTTAAGACACAGCCAAGGCAAGAGAAGCTCTGAAAACAGAGTAGACGTTACCCTTTTATAAGGGACCTTTACGTTAATAAGGGGAATCTCTGTTTGAAAGGGTATCTCCCTCACTATACTACACCTGGAAGAGAAGGAGGCCTAAATCTCTGAAAACTCACCTCAGTGGAGAAGGCTCGGACTCTGTGACAATCATACCCTGGTTTACTGTGCTTTGCCTGATAATCTCCCATTAACAGGCCTTCCCCAAGCCCCTCCCCAAAATCTTTCTTTTGTCTTCAGCTGAAGATGGTGTTTAAGGTGGTGGGTTGGACCATTTTGGGGAACCACTCAGTTTTCCTGGGTAGCTCCCATGGATACAGGAAGGGTACCTGGTATTAAACTTCTGTTTTTTGTTTCTTTGTTTGTTTTTATTTTTGGCTGTGTTGGGTCTTCGTTGCTGTACATGGGCTTTCTCTAGTGGCAGCGAGTGGGGGCTACTCTTTGTCGCGGTGCACAGGCTTCTCATTGCGATGACTTCTCTTGTTGCGGAGCATGGGCTCTAGATGCGTGAGCTTCAGTATTTGTGGCACGTGGGCTCAGTAGTTGTGGCTCATGGGCTTAGTTGCTCCGCGGCATGTGGGATCTTCCCGGACAAGGGCTCGAACCCGTGTCCCCTGCATTGGCAGGCAGATTCTTAACCACTGCACCACCTAAACTCTGGTTTTAACTGTTAATCAGTTACTGTGGTGGCGATGGTGGTGTGGTCTCAACCAAGAACCTAGAAGGGCAGAGGGAAAATTATTTTTCCTCCCCTACATCTGTAAACTTCTAGAAGGAAAGGATGCTCACACATCATTGTATATCCTCTTCTTCCAAGGCTTACAGAGTGTAAGTGCTCAATACATATTCACTAGGTTGAACTGAAAAGCTGATTATTTTAAATTTCTGACTTGTGTTTCCATGTTTCCATTTTTTCCGTGTTTCCATTTTTAACATTCCTTTCAGCCACATCTCTACTTACTAAAAACTCTTTTGTTATCACTAATCTTAATATTTGATATGAGACTTTAACTAAGTCAGTTTCCTGGGACTTTGCTCTAGTCATTCTTTTCCTCCCTGACTGGGGAAGTCAACATTAAACATATTTAAGAAAGCACCCTGGGATCATGTGCATTCACCAGTTGAGTGCTTAGGATAAATTGCACGTTTACTCCATTCCTCTAAATGAGTCTCTGGTTTGGAACTGTGACTGTGATTCATCTGAACAAACAATGATGCCAATCTCTTTGTAAAGTCAATTGATTTTTCTGTTCAATTAAGGTCCATTTTCTAGACATACAGACAGTTATATGCATGCACAGACCCACACCCACATATACTATCTTACACACAAAATGCATATAATCCAGTCCTTGGAGAGTGAGGTAAATGTAAACCAAATGTCCAATTTTCCAATCTATGTGTAATCATGCTTTGCCCATAATCTCTATAAATTCCCAGCTCATTTCCCTTTGGCTCTTCCTGTCTCTGCTCTCGCATCTGTATAGGTAATTAATTCGGAAAAATTGATGATGGATTTCTGTAGTCAAAGCATATTTTGCAACTTAAACTCCAATTATAACACAAGCTTTGCCTGGGATTCACATGTTAACGGGTTGCCATATTTAACTAAGGATATTCCGTATTGTAGGTACTGCTGATCTCACTTATAATCTTGTTTCTCATGTCAAAGAAAAATATCGACATGTCCATGAAATCACTCCCCGCTATGTGTATTGCTCAAGTAATTGTCCTTATAAGCCTCCTTTTTGAGTAAGACCAAAATGAAAGCATTACAGGAAAAGTTCTTAACAATTTTCAACTTTTATTTTTCTTAGTTTTACAAATTAGAGTGTAATTATTTAGAGTAAAAAATGAGGTTTTTTTTAAAGAATAGCTTCTGCTCTTTTTATTTTTGTTAGATTTTGTAAAATCTAAGAAAATTTCTGTATCACCTGTAATACACAAAATAGAACAAATGTACTTGAGCTACCATTTACCAGAAGCAGATTCAATGAAATACTGTATTTTTTCTTTATCTGAAGAAGATATTAGATGCTGAACTTGGAACATAACGGTTTATATTGTAGTCTTGGTCCTTGGTCTTATTATTTTTTCAATTTAGATTCCTTCCCTGCTGATCTTGTTAAATCTTATGGCTGTGGATCCTATCTATTCCCTAGTAACCCCTCAATTTTCATCTCTGACTACTCAGATTGCATATCCAATCACATCCGCAGCAGCTCTACTTGGAGGATCATTAGGTAACCTTACTGTCCAAAATAAAACTTTTTTTTTTTGAGGTAAGGAGAGACTTTATTCAAAACAATTATTGCAAGGATGGTAGGAGGACTATTGCAATAGGGAGATTGCTCCGATCATAGATAGGTCATAAGATCTGCAAGTATCTCCTAAACCAGTAACTTTAATACAGTGTGAGACGTACTGGAATAGCACACACCTAAGAAAGAGGCCTAGGACAGAGATGAAGGGGTGGTTAATTCTGCTGCTAGAGAAAGGTACAGAGTGATGGGAACAAGTGAATTGTGTCTTGAAAAGCAAGAAGTCATCCTCAGAATTAACAGTGGCTTAATTGAGGGCTTACCCCAGCCCTCAAGTTATGCTAACTTGCTTTCCTCATGATCTCATTTATTCCTCACCAAACTGTAAGTTGGGTATCAATACATTTCTGCTGAATTTGGACTAAAGGGTCTTCCGAGCAAAGTGCAAAGACACTGAGGCAGGAGGATGGCAGCTTTGGGAGCCGGCAGAGGAGCAGGGAGGGGGAAACGCTGAAGCTACAGAGGTTTCCTTCTCAAGCTCTTCTTTAGCCAATGCTCCCTGAGTCGTTGACTCCAAAGGAATCATGGGTACACTGCTCATTCATTTGTGTATCTATTCGAGGGTCTTCGGTGAGCCCCGCATTGTACTAGGTGCTGAGGCTACAACCAGTGGGCAAGACAGCATGGTCCCTACCACCCATCGTGGAGCTTATATTCTGGTCAGTTCCATCCCAGCATGATAAAGACAAATAAGAGGGTGCTGGGAGCGACTCCTGGTTTTGCAGGATGAAGGGGGCTTACTGAAGGACCTCAAGCTCAGGGTAGCTGAGCACCATCAGGGACGCACAGGTGCTGACATTGTCGCCCTTCACAAAGGACGCGTGCACGCCCCTGACCCTCTGCCGGCCCGAGAAGGCGGGTCCCGCTGCCACCACTCCAGGTCCAGGTCCACAACAAGGGCCTTCAGCGGGGCTTGCTGCTGTTTCCAGAGCGACAGGGTTTCCTCTGGTGGTCATGGTGCGGCCCCAAGCACCCAAAATAAAACCTTGGATTCCTTCCAACACTTTTCTAAAAATATCCTCTTCCCTTAGTGTTCCCCATTTCAGTTACTAGCATCATCATTCACTGAGTTGCACAGATCAAATAGCTGGCAGCCATTTACAATTTTTTTTTCCCTCTCCCCCTACCACTTCCAAGGGCGGAAACTCCCTAGGGTGCAGGTTTGCCACCAAAATAGATTCCAAGCCCAAGTACTTTTCCTTACTCCATTATCACCATCCAGGTCCAAGCCATCATCCTACTATCACCAGGCAGGTCTGAGCCGTCATCACCCCCCTGAGCTGCAGCAAGAGTAACGTGAATAGTATACTTACTAACAGACTCGGTCCCTTTCAATATAGTCACCACACACAGAAATTGTTTTTGTTTTTAATGTAAATCAATTCTTACCACTCTCTGTTTAAAACCCCTAAAGGTTTCCTATTGTACTTAGAACACATTCCTGACTGTGGCCTATATTACCCTGAGTGGGCCTCTGCCTCCCTCTCAGCTGTCATATCCTACCACTCTCCCCTTCTGTCTGTTTCAAGCATACTGGTCTTCTGGCTTTTTCCTAAACACACCAACCTTTTTCCTCAGAGATCGTCAATGAATGTTGTAATTACATTATTGTTCAGCAAATACTCATCCCCTGCTTCTCCCCAGAGTGGGTAGAATATACTTCCCCACTCTTGATCATGATTTTGGCCATGAGGCTTGCTTTAGCCAGTGGGATGTTGGCAGACATAAGGAAAACAAAGACTTGATATGAGTTTGCAGCTTCTGGCTCGCCCTCTTCCTCTTCTGCCATTGCCAGAAGAAGAACTTTTCCTGGGTGGTCCCAAAATGAGAAGAAACACAAAGCACAGTCGAACTAGCCAACTTGCAAAACTGCAGTGTGAAGCAGAGCTTCCTGAGCTGAAGGCAGAATCACTCCTGGCTAACTCACAGATATATGAAGAGAATTAAATTATTTGTTTTAAGTAACTGAGTTTTAGGGTAGTTTGTTATGCAGCATTTTTGTGGCAATGGTTGACTGTTACAACTGTCTATTTTAAAACCTATCCCACTGCTACTTCATTCAATCTCTGTAGTCTTTATTTGTCCACTTATTTTTGTCTTTTGTGAATAAAAGCAAGAATGTTTTTTTTTTTGGTCTTATTTCTTATATTCTCAGAACACAAAATAATGCTTCTCCATAGTAAGGACTCAGTAAATATTGTTAATTGGATGAATTAATGAACTAGGGAAATTCTAAGCACTCTTCCCTGATAGTTTTAGGGTGGCTATTTCTCCTTCACCTCTCACAAAGACATTTTCATTCTCCAAACTGTGAACAATGAAACACAGGAAGTAAATCTCTTCTGGAGAGATTTTTAGCCAAATGGTATAAGAGAATGCTTCCTTTCAAGGGAGTCTTGAATGTTATTTTTGACTGCAGTTGACATTTTGTAAGTTATCATTAAGGAAGAGTGGGAGTATGGTGGTCCTACAGGCACTGCGTTGATGTTTCCAACGTGGTGAGCCAATGTGTACAGAAAGAATGAGGGGCAAGTTGTTAGAGGCAGAGGACTAGAGTCAACAATATAGCATTCTGAGCGTAGAAACATCCACCGTAACCAATACCACAGGCCTCAGAGTAATCTAAAGATTAAACTTGAAATTAATTTATTGAAACCCTACTCTATGACAGGCAACGTGCCAGATTAATTTGATTTCATGTAACATAGCATACTATGAAGCAGGATTTGCAGAATGATATCATTCTCATTGTGTTGGTTAAAAAAATAATAAAGCCATAGAGAGTTTAAATAAGGATAAGGGGACTTATTAAGTAGAGCTTAGATAGGACTGAACAGCTTTCATTTCTAAAGCAACAGCTAATCTTTGTAATATTAATACCGGATCCAAGCACAGTCAAAAACAAATCTTGTGTTAACATGCTGTAGAAAATACTATGCCAAATAAAGGACAGGCTAATATTTTTAACTTAAAAGTACATTTAGTAAAAAGTCAGATTGGACTCTATTTTCAAGTTGATTCTAATTCAACAACTTATCCTTGTTTCCCTCCCTTTCCAGGTTTAGGTGTGCTACACATATTAAACAAATGAATAAACTTAAAAAAACCCCTCAGATTCCTTATTATAAGGGTTATGTAGAATCTAAATGGATCTGCATGCATTGAATTGTTTTAACTGGGGTAGTAAATTAGAAAGTATGAAAGAGGAATCAAGAAGTTAATTGAGGTTGCAACCCGTGGAGAGTTGTAGTGAGTGATCTGAAAAGAAGAACCCTTCCCACTTTGTACTCTGGGGGGAGGCACTAGTATGTATAGAATAAAAATACCAGACAAGCACTGTTGGGGTACTCGGCCATATTTCAATGTCATCCTAATTCATGAAGCCAAAGAATGTCAGAACTGAAAAAGTCCGTTATGGAAAAACCAGTCTTATATTATGCTTTAATTTTACAGAGGAGGGAACACAGACCTAGATACTCTAAGGGGGTTACAAATTTCCTCCACCTTCCTGTTCTTAATCACATTGGCTCTGAGTGCTCAGAGTCTAACCTCACTTCTTATCCCAGAGGAAGGTAATTCTTCAGTATCAGTCGAGCAATATTGAGAAATTAATTTATCTTCTGAGTCTCTCTATTACAGTATAGCATCCCCACAACAAGCTGGAAAACATCCAATGGGTATTAGTCACTATAAAATGGACTTTCCTTTTGGACAGGTCTCTGTTTTTTGTCTTTTTCTCTTATATAATATCTTGCTTTGGGCATTATCAGGTTTTGTTGCTATCTTTTAGTAAACACAAATCCCTTAGCTCCTAAATCACAGACTCCCTACTCATATGATCTTTTGTCCCCCCTTCACTGTGCAATATCACCTTTTTTCCTATGTCTTCTCTGGACCTGAATTCAGATAAACGTGGTCATCAATTAGGTATCCATACTCAAACACTTACAGAGACAAGCAGGTAACATGTCCTATTTAAGTCCTGTTTAAGGGGACCATCTGCTTGACACTGAGCTTCAGATGATTTTTCTGCATGTGGGAACATAGGCCCAACATGGCAAATCTTCCAATTTTCAGTATTTTCCAGAAATTCAGATTTTTATGGAAATGTCACAATCTTTAAATGCAAATATTTACTTCAATTTTCTCTTTTGCAATACCAAGCGGACAAACTGAAATGTCTATGTACCGAACTCAGTCTCAAGATCCACCATTCTGCTAATCCCTGGTATAAGTCTTATTCCGATAACTTTCTACCTGTGGCTTTAGACTTTAATTCTCTGGTCTCTATCATCATCTATAAAATAAAAATAATAATTACTATCTAAAAGATGGTATGCATATATCACAAAATGTGTATGTAATACATAATAAATCTTAACTTGT
>NW_006796463.1:438198-457062 GCF_000442215.2 Lipotes vexillifer | reverse complement strand
CCATTTATTCTTTTTTAACAAATTTATTTATTTTATTATTTTATTTTATTTATTTATTGTTTTTGGTTGTGTTGGGTGTTCGTTGCTGTGCGCGGGCTTTTCTCTGGTTGCGGCAAGTGGGGGCTACTCTTCATTGCGGTGTGCGGGCTTCTCGCGGTGGCTTCTCTTGTTGCGGAGCACGGCTCTAGGAGTGTGGGCTTCAGTAGTTGTGGCATGTGGGCTCAGTAGTTGTGGCCCACGGACTTAGTTGCTTCGCGGCATGTGGGATCTTCCCAGACCAGGGATTGAACCCATGTCCCCTGCATCGGCAGGTGGATTCTTAACCACTGCGCCACTAGGGAAGCCCTTCATTTATTCTTATTTCCCCTGACTTTCTACTTTGTATTCACATACTTTAATCTTTCAAAAATTATTCCAGTTCTTTCCCTCTTTTGTTTTAATGGTAGTCCAAGATACAACTTTTGTCCTCCTGTGGCTTGTTTTTAATTGAGGTATAATTTACATACAGTGAAAGGCATAGATCCTAAATGTAAAGGTTGATGAGTTTTGACAAAAGTTTGAACTTGTGTTATTCAAAACCCAATAAAGATGAAGATCGTTTCCTTCATACCAGAAAATTTTTTCATACACATTCCTAGTAAATTTCTCTGACATCACAGGTAAACACTTAATTTTGCCTATTTTTGATCTTCATATAAAGGTAATCAAACATTATGTACTTTTTGATGAGTGTCTGCTGTTCCTAGTTTGCTGTAAGTTTTTACCATGAATGGGTGCTCAATTTTGTCAAGTACTTTCCCACATCTATTAAGATATCATATGAATTTTGCTCTTTCTTTCTATTAATGTGATGAGTATTTGAACTCATTTTTTAAAATAATAAATCAACATTGTGTTACTGGGATGAACCTTGCTATGTCTTGTCGTATTATCCTTTTTATATATTGTATGTGTTTTGCTAGTGCTTTGTTAAGGATTTTTGCATATCTTTTCATGAGAGATAGTGTTCTGTAGTTTTCTTTTCTTGGAGTATACTTGACTGATTTTGGTATCGGGATTATTCTGGTCTCATAAAATGAAGTGGGGAGTGATCTTCCCTCTTATATCTCCTGAAAAATTTGTATAAGATTGGTACTATTGTTTTAACTTTGGTTAGAATCTATCAGAGAAAACACTTTGGCCTGGTGAGAAATCTAAATTTTGAAATTCTTTTGTTTTTAAACAAATCTACTTCTATTTGTATGTTCTATTTTTTTTCCCACCAGTCTAATTTTATCTAAACTAATCATGGAAGATGACATATGCTTATTTGTAAGTATTTTGAAGTGGGTCTGCAAGATTCTGAGGGGGTATCACAGACTATTTAAGGCATGGATAACCAACGGTTTAAATGAACATAAATGCTAAGACCAACACTTCCCAATAATTGTCTTTCATCATGATCATTATAGGAAGTTGTCTACTAATTCTGAAAACGTGATCCCAATACCAGTTTGAGATGCCGCCTCAGTATTTCACTGTTCTTAAATGTGTATATGCAACCCGATTGAATTTTCTTTGTTTTAGTGATTAGTGCCCTTCAATGAATTTTACTAAATTACCTAAGTTATCAGACTTATTCATATACCTTTATTAGTATCAATAATATTTCTTTATTATCGTTTTATTGCTTGGAGGCTCTACAGAAACATTCTCTTTTTCATTGTTGATCTTGTTTGTGTTTTTCTTTTTCCTTGATCAATTTTGTTAGATATTTTTCATTTTTATTCAACTTTTCAAAAAAGCAACTTTGGGCCTTAATTTTTTCCATCATTTGTTCTTTATTTTATTGATTTTCAGCCTTACCATTATTGTTTCCTTTTACTTACTTTTGGTTTAAATTATTCTTCCTTTTCTTTCTTTTTAAGGTTAGGCTGAGGACATTAATTTCAAACCTCTTCTTTTTTTCAAATATAAATATTTAAATACATAAATTTTATCAGATCGTGGTTTTAGCTGTTTTTCACTAATTCTGATTAAGTTGTATTTTCATTACCATTCATTTAAAAACATTTTCTAATTTCCTTGTGGATTTTTCTTTGATTCACAGAGTGCTGTATCCCACCTGGTGAGTTCCTGATTTTGTAGATCAGGTTGGTGTCAGAGAATCAGCATTTCCAACTAGTTCCCAGGTGATGCTAAGGCTACTGTTCTGAGGACCAGATTGGAGGGACCACTGCTCTCAGGCACAGTTCTTATTCTCAAGGGGTGGCCTTTCTGAAGATTCTTCACTCTAGCAGTTTGGAAATCCGATTTCTTCCAGCATCTGGCTACTTCCAGAATCTCTGTTCTGCTCTCATTCTCCCAACAATTATTCTCTGCCTGGTATGTGGAGTCAAGCCTTGTACAGCATTGCCATGTGTTTGTTCAGTCAGATATCTGGAGGGGCCACTATGCAAGATTTCTGAGGCTCCTCTGTGCAACTCCCTCATCTCTGCTACCCTGTGCCATGGAATACAGCAGCCTCAGCAGCAACAAAACAGAATCGCTGTTTTCTTTGGCCAGCAGGTTTGCTGCCTTCTTTGGAGGCTCTTCATCCCTGTGCAGCAGTTTGAGACGTTCCCAGGCAGAAAACCAGAGTAAATGTGGGACTCAGCTCAGGAGTTATCCTTCTTTCAGGAATTATAGTTATATGCTGTGTTTTTTCCAAAGCCTGAAAAGAGTTGTTTCATATATTTTATCCTATTTTCTTGATTTTTATGTCAGGAAGATAAACCTGATATTCATTACTCTGCTGTGTCCAGAACTGGCTGTGTATATACATCATTCCTGCAATCCCTTTCCTTCAAATGAATGAAAGATGTTCTCTCAAATAGCTAGTTGCTTTTCCTTTCTTCCACTTCTCATTTTCCACTCTCCAATTCCTGGTCCAATTGTAAAAGACACGGCACAATATTCAATACTTGGAACTCAACTAAAAGGGACCATCAATGAACCAGAAATAATTGTCTAAGTAACACTTCGATTGAAACAAGGTAAATGGCAACAAACAACCTGATACAAAAAAATCAGTTTTTCGATTGTTGATTCATTTTAAATTCATTCATTCAACCACTTATATTTACTGAACATTGACTTTTTGTCAAACACTGTGCTAAAGATTGGGAATTAAACAATGAGTAAGAGAGACATAAATTTTTTTATTACAGTTTTAAGAGAGAAAGTCTGAAAGAAAAATCTCACGGTGAAAAAAAGAACATTCCAACTGCCTAGATGCCAAGAGTTCTCTTTGGTTGGTGTCTGTCTTCATGAATTCACCATGGTTTAGAATCCAGAAAAATAATCATGTCTTAGTTCTAGATATAATCAAATCCTAGGCAACTTAATTCACAATAACTGAACTCACCGAGAGTAAAGTACTTTAATCAGAATAGCAATCTCTTAATTTATACTAAGGTCTCCAACTACCCCAGTGTCTGCTCTTACACCCTCAGACCAAGGCATTCTTTCATTTTACACAAGTCTATTATAATCAGCAATTGCTTTGTGAGAATGAAATCAGCACAAATATTAAATGATAAGAATGGTTTCTGGCACCAGTCTCTGGTAATCTAATACTTCACCTCCACAGTAATAATAGCTAATATTTATTCAGCCATTACTTTCTCACAGCATTTCAATGTGGTACATACAATTATAATCTCTGTTTTACAAATAGAGATACTGTGTCATCGAAAGATTGAGTACCTAGTAAGTGGTAGAGCTGGGATTCAAACACGTGGAGTCTGGCGCAAGACCCCAAGTCCTCAACTGCTCTGCTACAGGGCAATACAGAGTCCAATATATCAAGATCTAATATATTGATTCTTGGGATGGGTAGTACCTGTATTGAGGACACATTTCTTTCTCTCTACTTTTCTATGTTTCAGTGGCTGGCTACTGTCTCTTTGACTAAGATATTATTTTTTTAGATATGATAATGAATTCAATCAAGTTTCAGTAAAGTTTGTTAGGTAGTTTTAATCTCCTTAATCCATTATTATGGATCTCCTCAATCCATTATTGTTCATTTATAGAGTGATCTCAATCTGGAACACTGTGGGTGGTGTCTGTATTCAGAAATATTATATTTGGCTTTAGCATCTTAAAAAATTTAATTTATTATGTGTTTAATATGGCAAGATTTCACATTTAAAAAAATCAAATTTTCATGGATTTCTCTTGAAAAAAAATCATAAAATTTAGAATTAATGGACCCACATTTCACATAGTTGCAATCTGCTAGAGCAGTCCAGGCCACTGTATTCATTAGCATCACCTGTTAACAACTTCAGGCATTTTCCTTAACAATCTTTCATATGCAGCTTAACTTGAAGGAAAATAATTTCTGATATCATTTCATCAAATTGTATATAGCTCTAACATTACTTTTAATAGAGTTGTCTATAAATGGAGTGATTATTTATATTTCTTCTTTTTTTTAATTTAATTTTTGTTTTATACTGGAGTATAGTTGATTTACAATGTTGTGTTAGTTTCAGGTGTATAGCAAAGTGATTCAGTTATACATATATCCATTCTTTTTCCCACAGAGGTTATTACATAATTTTTTTTAAATAAATTTATTTTATTTTTATTTATTTTTGGCTGCGTTGGGTCTTTTTTGCTTCACACAGGTTTTCTCTAGTTGCAGGGAGTCGGGTCTACTCTTCATTGTAGTGCATGGGCTGCTCACTGCGGTGGCTTCTCTTGTTGCGGAGCATGTGCTCTAGCTGTGTGGGCTTCAGTAGTTGTGGCGTGTGGGCTCAGTAGTTATGGCTCACGGGCTCTAGAGCACAGGCTCAGTAGTTGTGGCACACGGGCTTAGTTGCTCGTGGCATGGGGGATCTTCCCAGACTAGGGCTCAAACCTTTGTCCCCTGCATTGGCAGGCGGATTCTTAACCACTACACCACCAAGGAAGCCCTATTACAGAATATTAAGTAGAGTTTTCCGTGCTATATAGTAAGTCCTTGTTGATTATCTATCTTATATATAGTAGTGTGTATATGTTAATCCCAAACTCCTGATTTATTTAAATATTCTCTTATTAAAATGTATCCAAAATATTTCTTTTTATGAGAGGCAGTCTGCTGTAATTGATAAGAGCATAGCTTTGAATCTCTCCTCTGCTACTTAGTAGCTTTGTGAGCTCAAGGAATTTATTTCACTTCTGCACATTCCAGTTTCCCTTATTGGTAAAATAATGGTTAAAAAATGAGCTTATCTCACAGACTCTTAAAAGGATTAAGGAAAGTGCTAACATAACATAAGTGATTGTTACACAATTTGTTTTTCACTATTACACACATGATATGAAAGTGCACCCTTTTGGACATTTACAACTACTCCTTTAGGTTAGATTTTTAGAAGTAGAACCACTGAATCAAAGATACGCATGCTTTAAATTTTCATAGATAGTACATTGGAAAATTATTCCGCAAAAAGAGCATTTTGATTAAATACCCACGAAAAGTGTATGCCTTGGAAAATACTGGGAATTATTATTTTTAAAATTTGGCCAGTCTAATGTTTAAGGAGGTACTTGACTTTGTCGTCTTATTCAGCATTTCTCTGGTATCTAGTAAGTCTGATTATAATAATTGTTTAACTCTGTGTAATAGTGTGATTATAATAAGAAATATATATTTCGCCTTTGTCCCCATTTCTGGCTCAGAGGTCCTAAAACCCTTGAATTTACTAAGTGAGAATGGTAAAGATGTCTGTCTTTTTTAACATAAACAAGGTGAATTTTGGACCCCACTGAAGGATGGGGAGTTGGCTGCCAGGATAACCAACCATTTGTTTTAAGGGTTAGACCTTTCAGTCTCCTGACTTCCACCACCTCCAGGGAGGGGAGAGGGGCTGGAGATTGAGTTCAGTCGCCATGAATCATTCATGCCTATGTAAGAAAGCCTCCAGAAAATCTTTAAAGGATGAGGTTCAGAGAGCATCTGCATTGGTGGACACTTGGCAATGTGGGGAGAGTTGAGGACTCTGAGAGGGCATGGAAACTGCGCCCTTTCCCCATACTTTTCCCTATACTCTCTTCTACCTGGCTGATCCTGAGTTATATCCTTTTATAATAAACCAGTCATTTAGTAAGTAAAATTGTTTCTCTGAGCACTCTAAAAAATTAATCAAACCCAAGAAGGGGGTTGTGGGAACCTCTGATTTACAGGCTGTTCATCAAAAGGATAGGTGACACCCTGGGTTTGTATCTGGAGGCTGAAGTGAGGGGTCAGTGGAGTCTCGTAGGACTAAACCCTTAACCTGTAGAATCCAATGCTATCTCTGGGTAGATGTGTCAGAATTGAGTTAAAATGTTAGGACACCCAGCTGGTATCTGCCTGGAGCATTGCTTGGTGGTGTGCGGGCAACTCCCCCTCCCCCATATGTTGGAACTGTGATCAGTAGACAAGTACTCTGTTTAAGAATTTACCCCAAAACTTAGCAGCTAAGAACCTTTATTAACTCGGACAGTTTTAAGAGTCAAGAATCTGAAAGCAGCTTTGCTAGGTGGTTGTGTCTCAAGATCTCTCATAAGATTTCAGTCAAGCTATTGGCCAGGGCTGTAATCTCTGAAAGGGGTGGGTGTCATCTGCTTCTGAGCTCACCCATGTGGCCACTGGCTGAAGCCTTCAATTTATCATCATGTGGGCCTCTCTAGAGGGCTGCTCACAACATGACTTGCCCCAGAGCAAGACAGAAGATACAGCCTTTTTATAACCTAATGTTGCAAATGACACACCATCACTTCTGCCATTATTTGTTAGAAGGAAGTCAATAAGTTGAACCTACTGCTGTTCATTAAAAGAGTGTCACCAGACCTGTCTACACACAAGGGGGAGGTGGGATTAAGCTTTCACCTATTGAAAGGAGGAGCATCAAAGAATCTGTGGACATATTTTTAACACTTCAACACTGAGCTTCTTTAATCTTTCTGTGAATTGCCTGTTTATAAGAACGACAATTTTTTTTGAATTGTAGTTTTAAGGCTCTGTTACATGTGAAAAATCTACAAGCTCTAAGCCACTAGATCGGAGTAGCAATAGAGTCACATTTTTAAATATATTTCTCCCATCAATTACTTGAATAAATGCCTATATTTATCAGGAAATCTAATACCACCTCTCCCTCTTTCCTTTACTTCCTTCCTTCTTTGTAAAAACAAAGCAGTCCTGCTTACAGAAAATACTGGGAAGGAAATTTTGCAAATGTGAACAGCTTACTTGCAGTTCTAGTTTTTTAGCTGCCCTTGTTCTATGGCTCTCACAAGGTTTCAATCTCAAAAACTGGAACCACAAAGTCGGATCTGTGCCCACTGCCCTAACAATCAAGTGCAGATAAGTCCTCCCTCACAGACTACAGGTTTTTCTGTAGAACCCTAGTGAGAAACATGCAACCTGCAAACTTCCTCCCAGTTGGACTCGAATCACCTTTGGCAACCCGGGTATCCTTTCAGTCCAAGATGGCACTTTTATTCACTGAGAAATTCTATAACATTAAATCTCAAGGGGAAGTTGTGCACTGAGACCCCTGAGCTTCCCAGGAGGTTCCCAGATCCAGGTGCAAACTCACCCACCTCTACTACCAGAACACAGTGGGTATTAAAGGAGGTGGCTTTTTTCCAAGGGAAAAAAGGTACTGGGTTTGTTCTTCCCCAAGGAAAATTAGTCCAAGTTCATCTGCTTCATATTATTGGTGTCTGAGTCTACTTGGGCTGTCATAACAAAATACCATAGACTGGGCCACTTAAGCAAAAGCAATAGAAATTCATTTTCTCAGGGTTCTGGAAGCTAGAAGTTCAAAATCAAAGTGTTGGTAAATTCTGTTTCTGGTGAGGACACTCATCCTGATTTGTAAACAGCTACCTTCTCTCTGTGTCCTCGTGACCTTTCCTCTCTGTGCCTGCAGAGTGAGAGAGCGCTGGTGTCTCTTTCTCTTCTTATAAGGACACCAGCCCTATGGGATTAGGGCCCTACTCTTATTACCTCATTTAACCTCATTTAGATGATTCCCTAAATGCCCTGTTTGAATACAGTCACATTGGGGGTTAGAGCTTCAATTTATTAATTTGGGGAAGACACTATTCAGTCCATAACAATTGGTACTGGTGCTTTGATACATATGAGGCTAATATGTTCTCCACTTCATAAAGAAAGATGGTTGATAGTGGTAAATTAAAATTACATTCACAAAGTCTTTACTAAGTTTAAAAAGGAAACATTCCCAAATCTACTTTATAAAATATCTATTAAGTATCAATTAAGGAAAATTTTTCCAAAGATAATGTGATTGTATTATAATTCTAAGCCATTATTGTTGCTAACATTCATAAAATGGCAATAATAATACCTAGTTCTCAGAGTTATTATGATTTTCCTCAGCTTGCCTTAATAGATTTAATTGCTTCTCTCCCATATCACCACTGTGTTCTATGCATAGCTCTATTCAAGGAAGGATGCTTTATATTACAATTGCTTTTCCCATTCAACTCAAGCTCTTTAAAAACCAGAACTGTGCCTTCTCATCTCTGAATAGTAGACTTTTAATTCAGTGTCTTGCATACTCTAGGTGCCCAATAAACATTTATTGTATCAAAGAACTAATTAGCCTCAATTCAACGTGCTTGTTAAACATGAGCCAAACATAAATGGTAAGAAATACTGATCAGCAAATGTATTATTATGTTTGTATCTTTTTTAACATTAATAATTTAAATATTTTAAACCTTTGTTAAAAATCAAGATATGTCATTCCATAATATTCTCTGAAAATTACCACAGATTAATTTGATTCACTCACATAATGCATTTCAAAGGAGAAACCAGATTTCAGGCTTTTATTTTGGGTATTAGTAATATTTGAGGCAAACTCCAGAGTCTTAAACCAAGAAATGATTGCTCTTTGTAACATTTTTTAAATGCTCTGAATTGAAGGATATTCTAATTATTTCCTGTATTCAGCATACAAATGTAAACTCTTTTTTAATATTTACTGATAATATCTATAACCCGTCAGACCTGAAGACTGACAACCAACTTAAATTTTTCACAATAATTCTAGCAATTTCATGTGTGAATAGTTGAGGAAGTGAGAAAAGAAGAGGTGATTCCAATTCTGTCTAGAACAATCCATCCAAGAGGATAATTTTAGCCTGAATCATACACACCCCAAGTGGTAGGGCCTACAGGGTGATGGAGCTGACTTTTATTGACCATGTGTAATGGACTTGGAACGTTATCTCTGTTACTACATTAATTTTCATGATAATCACATTAGGTATGGATTCTATCCATTTAGGTTAGTTAGGAAATTATATTACATGACAAGAGTTCTCTCTCTTAGAGCTTTTGATCCTTCCCGAAAGGAAGGGAATATTGGCTGGGAGCTTTTATTACCAGTATGAACCAAGTCTTGAGCACCCACTGTTACAGTTTTCTGTTTACATCAGTCATAAGATGGGACATACCAACAGTCTGACACTTTACTCAGCCTCTCTCTTTTAGACATACATACCACGTTCCTGAATTATTTTTCTCCCCCATTTAGTTCATACACAGAAAGCATGTCTTTTATCTCTATAATCTTCCAGGTAGCTCTACACTGGAAAACTATTTACCAAATGTCAAACTATGTATGATTTAATTGTTCTTGACTCCATATCATTCTCTATTTCCCCCTGTGCTGACGGGGTTAGACGCATACAAACTATATTTCTGAGATGCTTTGCCAAGCTAGTGGCTTCAGTGCCAACTTTCTCTTAAATTCTCACATTGAGAAATACGGGCAGAAGTTTGGAACGTGGGAGGAGCTGAGAGATTTGCAAATGCTGACCCAGCACTGTTGGAGTGCCCACTTCAGGCTTTTCACCTGGGATACTCGTAACAGTAGTGGAAGGCTGACGAAGTTTCTCCAACAGCTGAGAAGCCGTTGCTGGCTCATGGGTTTCAGCACAAGCACGGTAGCAGCCTCTTGGTATTCTGCTTATGCTTCTCCATTCTTTTTAATACCCTTGTAAACAATTCGCTGCATCAAATCTTGCTTGGCTTGAACGATCTAAAGTGGTGTTTAATATCCTGACTGGAAACATGTGGTATCACCTTTTCTTATCCATTCCATTTCATATTTACTAAAAGAGAGCTCCAAATTTCAAAATTATTGTCTTTGACACGTTAAAATGTGAAGAGTAAATTTCTAGTAATAAGCATAACATATATCTCTATAAGACACTACTTTTTCAAGAAAAACTCGGCTAGTGCCTCAAGAGCACATGAAAATTCTTGTCACTGGATTAAAACTATTTTCTTTCTTTATAAACTGTGAAATAGATGTAGTTTAGGCCTGTGAGATTTGAACCCAAGTCATTTAAATGCTTGCAAATAGATTAAGCACATACAGTTATATAATTTTAAAAGAATACTGAACTGGGAGAACAGTGTTTCAAGCCTAATATTGCATGAAGTATGGAAATTAATTTATTCTCTTTTGCACTTAGAGTCCTTGGCAGTAAAATGAGTCCTTGCATGGATGAATTCTAAGGTCCATGTTAGGCTCTATATTTTTTATTTTGTTCTATTTTAATGTTAATTGCAAAGGTATATCTGAGTTATTAATATAGCCAACAAGGTCTGTTCTTGGTTCTACTTCATGCTAACATATGTTTTTGAGCAAGTGCATTTATATCTGAGTGTTGTCTTCTTTATTTACATAATGAGAGAATTGAAATAGAGGGTATCTATGCTTCTTACCTACACTAAAGTCATCCTTTTTTTTTTTGCGGTACGTGGGCCTCTCAATGTTGTGGCCTCTCCAGTTGCGGAGCACAGGCTCCGGACGCGCAGTCTCCGGACGCTCAGGCTCAGCGGCCGTGGCTCACAGGCCCAGCCGCTCCGCGGCATGTGGGATCTTCCCGGACTGGGGCACGAACCCGTGTCCCCTGCATCGACAGGCGTACTCTCAACCACTGTGCCACCAGGGAAGTCCCATGAAGTTGAGCAATTACTAGTAGCAGCCTTCCTTATATGGATTTGTCACTTTATCTCATTTAGAGTTAATAATAGCCATGGCTACCAAGTGAAGAAATTTGGCCTTTTATTTAGGACACAGGTATCTGGCCAACACCCAACCAGCCAGCTATACAAATACTGTTTAATTAATTAAAAGCTTGGAGCCACCTATTAGCTGGATGACTAATTAGACATGATTACGTAAATCCTACAAAAGCTTAGACGGCCATTCTAAACTTTATTTTGGAGAATCAAAAGAGTACTACCAGTAATAGAATCCTAGAGCTGAAATGGGATCTCTGCTTCTGGGCTTTTCCTAAACCATTCAAAATTGTTATCTCTTCCTTGCTCAAAACTTTTAGAGAGGTTATTTCATAACCCATGACACCTACATTCATTATTTAAAAGATTCTGTGAGAAAAAAATACATCTGTTCCACTCTTTAGACATGTTTTCTATTTCCATGAGCAATCTTAAGATAGGAAAGAACTTTAGAAGATAGACACTCATTGGAATAATAATAATAGCTCTGGAATTCAGTTTAACCGTATCCTCCACTAACTTTTTTGAGATTTTCTACCTTTTGCTATAAACAGCTCTGTTCTACATGGTGCCCTTTTGCCACATATTGATTGTCCAAAGATTCTCATTCAAGTTTGGATTCCACTCTTCTGGCCAGTTTTAATTATTTCTGAGTTATTTGTTGTCCAAACAAAACAGGTTTTCTCTTTTCCCCTTAATTGAAAATGGGGTTTTCAGTAAATCAGATAAACTGATTGATTATAACAAGCTCTGTAGTATGTTATTTCCTCACAGATTACCATATGAGTGGTGATAAACTGGCTCAGAGTCAAGTACCTGTGTGTAATCCAAGATCTAGAACCTCAGCTCTGCTATTTTTTTCATGCAGGCCCTGGGGAAAACTGGCTCTTAGCAGCACAGATGTGTATGATAATTACACCAGTAAGCCAATTTAATCATTAAAATGTGAAGAGTAAATTTCTAGTAATAAGAATACCACACATCTGTACAAGACAGTATTTTTTTAAAAAGTTAAAATTCTCCTAAACTTATGTCTAATGAAAACTGAGAATGCATTATTATTATCAGAAATCTGAGGCTCAGACACATCAAGTAATTTATCCAAGATCTTTACTAGGAAGTGGCTAGGATCTTTACTATGACGTAGATCTCTGTGGCTACAAAACTCATGCTCTTAACCCCTATACTTATATCTGCTACCCTTTTAGTGAAGTCATATGTGCTAAAGCTAAAAGTCAGAAAAGTTCATATAATAAAATGTCTTGAGTGTGGTCACTAGAAGTCAGGATGGGGTTGGGTGGAGGGGTAATTGGAGGTAGGCGGTACAAACTTCCAGTTACAAGATAAATAAGTACTAGGGATGTAATGAACAGCATGATGACTATAGTTAACACAGGTATATAATGTATATTAACGTTAAGAGAGTAAATCCTGACTTCTCATCACAAGAAAGAAAAATTTGTTTTTCTTTTTTGCTTTCTCTTTTTATTGTATCTATGAGATGATGGATGCTGGCTAAACCTATTCCAACAATCATTTCACAATATATGTAAGTCATTATGCTGTACACCTTAAACTTATACAGTGATGTATGTCAATTATATCTCAATAACACTGGAAAAATTCAATTTAAAAAAGATTTCCTAGGGAATTCCCTGGCGGTCCAGTGGTTAGGACTCCATGTGCTTCCACTGCAGGGAGTATGGGTTTGATATCTGGTCGGGGAAATAAGATCCCACATGCTGCGTGGTGAAGCAAAAAATAAACAAAAACCCAACAACTTCCTAATATGAAGAGAGGCTATGAATGAACTAGACAAAAAATTGATACATTTGTCTGTTATACCTCCTTCAAAAACAGGGCTTTCTATTAGAATACATGTTTTAACACTGCTTAGCTTCTGATAACACCTCAACCACAGATTAAATAATGTTCATTTGATTGAGGAGAATATTCATTAATTTATTATCAAGTATAATGTACCATCTTCCCTGTTGATTTTTCATGTTAATTTAAATATGTAAGGAAATATACCTTTTCTATTTATTTTGGCTGAGCTGTATACTTATAGATGATTGAAAGAACATTCTATTTTCTGCCATCAAAACACATTTTACACATAGGAAAAGATAGGGATTGTATAGATAAGTAACCATCTTTCTTCTATGAAGATTACCTATTGGTTCAGAAAAGGACAGATGCATGCTCAGAGTTTTTCAAAGTATAATTTTCAAAAAACTGCTATTATGAATCTCATACAAATATAGTGGGCAAGTGTCAAAGATTGACTTATTAATGAGGAACTCAGCAGAATTGTAAAACTGGCCCAAAAGAGAGGATAGGGAAGACTGCTATATATAGTTAGTGAATTAAAGACAGAAGGCTGAAATGAAACTAAGTTAGATGTAAAATTGGTTGATGTCCTACAGTGCAATAAAACTATAACCTTCTGAGTTATCTTTCTACTTGCATCTTTCCTTTTTTTAAAAACACAACTTAAACCTTAATTTCACAGAGTCTGGGCCTAATCAATAGTAAATAGTAAGTTTAAAAAATTGCATTCTGCCAGGGGACTGGATTATCTTTGGGAAGAACTATTAGACAAGGCTCCAATATATCACTGAAAGGACATGCAGTCATTAGTTTGCCTTATTTTCACTTTGAGATAATTTTTTATCTACTTTCTACCCTGTAAAGAAAAATAGCCAGTTCCTTGTCTAATACTATGTATCAACACTACTCTGACCATCACACTGACAGAGCTGAGAATCATCATTTTAAAAATCAGGCAATTTGGTAGATGCAAAATAAAATCTCATTTCAATTTACCTATACAATATCTGGTTACTAGTTTTTTTTTAAACATGGTTTTGTTATTTTCTTTTCAAATTGTTATTTGCTTACTTTTCTATTTAGATATTAGTGCCCATGTTTTTGATTCCTTTCAGCTTTTAATATCTGAGAGAGATTTAATACTTACACATCGAAGAGCTTGTCATAAATAGTATTAATAGAATATTTTATGTGAGGAATAATAACATCCTAAATGAGGTTCATTTGTGCGAACTTGAAACTCAGCATAAGATTATGCTAGTAAAGAAGTAATGTTGTTTCCCCTTGTTCCATTAAACTCCTCTATTAAACATTGTTTTATATGAAAACTACATATACAAATAATGTTAATAAGGGTGGAGAACCAAAACTACAGGAAATGCAGGGATATTTGTAAATGCAACATTCTTTGCAAATTGGCTGCAGCTATCATATTAATAAGCAAGCAGTATAGCTTTAGGGGATTCTATTTTGAACAACTTAGAATAACTGGGCAAGTTTCCATGATAGTTTAAATCATTTTTTGTGATGTGCTTGTAAAATAAAGTCAAGAACTGAAACTGAAGTACACCCAATATGGTTTTATTTATGCTGCATGTAAAGTGTGTATGTATATGTGATATATATATATATATATATATACACATACATGTATATATGTATATATATATATAAACATATAAAACAAAATATGTCATTACTACTTACGACTTTCAGTATTTTAAAGGTTTTCTCTGGTACCACTACCACAGATCCATTTAAAAGATGACTGTATTTTTTAAAAAAATTATCCTATCTTCCAGGAGTAGAAAAAAGGTAACTGAATTAAAGCACTGGCTATTATAATCAATTGGCTAATTTATAACAGTTAGGGATATATATGGCTTATATATAATATTTATGTACAATTACAAACAGTAAACAACAAATTTTAGATAATAATGTTATATAAAATACATATATGTGTATACAGTATAGAGGACTAGAGAAGAGTTATGCTAGTAAATTTTAGAAAAATGATTTTTTTGAGCTCTGTATAATTCTGTATAAATCAGGACATATAAAAATTATAGAAACCTTTGAGATCACTTTTTTTGCTTGCTTTTGTTGAGGGTGGAGGGTGTGCTCCCAAAGAAAGTCTGAGCCTTTCGTGTTTCTAGTGGTCCAGAGATCCCCTAGCCTGAAGTGGTATTCAGAGTGAAGCCACAGTTTCTTTTCCCTCCCTCCCTCTGCTACGGAAGCCCAAGATTAGAAGCGCAGCAGGGCCTGGGGCGGGCAGGAGTTGGGGCGAGCGGGCGGGGGCGGACGAGAGGGGAGTCGGAGGAGGGGGGTGGAAACGGAATCCTAGAAAAAATGTCTTGGGAAGTTTCTGCAGGGCCTCGCTCCTGGACAGCGCTTTCCCACGGCGTCGCGGGGCAGGGGGGTTCCTCCCGCTCTGCTCGCTGCCGCCCGCACCCGCGTGCGCTCGCCCAACTCCGCCGGGGCTGCCGTGGGCCAGGGTTCGAGATCACGTGAGACTAGGTGATGTCAGCCAGCCCCTCGACCTGCACCGCACACTTCAGTTCCCTGAAGTCCTCGCGGCGCGTCCTTTCTCAATTTACTACTCGAGGGGCGTGAGCCAACAGCTGGCTCTTCGTTCAAACTCCCGTGGTCTAAAAGGGCCAGCAAGTACCAAAGATGCGGCGGGGTCGGGACCCCAAACCCTGGCTGGTTCCTGTGCCAGTGCTGTGATCATTCAGCCCTGGAGCCCTTTGGTCCTTCAGGTCCTCCAGCTTTTGGAAGATGACCTTGAAGAGTAGAGGGACGGAGTTGGGGGAAACTCGGGGCTCAGATTCCTCAGGGATCTGGGAGTCTCCCTCGATCCAGCCTCCAGCTTCGCTCCTCGATGTATG
Source organism: Lipotes vexillifer (assembly GCF_000442215.2). Classification (NCBI taxonomy): domain Eukaryota; kingdom Metazoa; phylum Chordata; class Mammalia; order Artiodactyla; family Lipotidae; genus Lipotes; species Lipotes vexillifer. The sequence goes on along the minus strand of NW_006796463.1, from coordinate 441,267 downwards.
TTACAGCACTGACACCCCGGGCGGGGGATTTTTGTGTCCAGTCGCTGGGCAAAGACTTCTTGGCCCTCACTCCTGCTTGCCTCCTTCAGATTACTTTTCACAGACTGGAGCTGGATGGGAGGTGGAGGTATTTACTTTTAAATCTTTTATGTGTGTTCACTTCACCCTGGGTGGTTGGGCGTGGAGAGTGGAAGAGGGGGTTTCCAAAGCGAGTGAAATTCCCATTCTGTGGGTATTACCATGCCTGTGGGGTGGCAGCTCTTTTAGCAAGTCTGCAAATAACTATAGAACACAATAGAGTCCTCCTCCCTTCCTCTCGTTCTCTCTCTTTTTTTTTTTTTCTTTTCCTTTTCCTGCCTCCAAACGCCTCCTTCGAGGCTGAAGCTGGGCAGGTCTCCAAAGGTGCAGCAGCCACAGCAATCCCGCAGTTCAAAGTTAAGCAACAGTTGCGCAACTTTCAGCAGCTCCCTTCAGGTGGATACTAATGAGCTGAAAGCCAGGAGCATCTGAGGAGGTGAAGAGGAAGCTTCCAGGTCTCTTCCCTTCACCCTAGAAATCCAGATATCTCCCCCATCCCCAGAGAACTTTGAGATACTGTCCTTGCTGTTCGCTGGCCTGGCGGGCCATGGCTCCCTTTGGAAGGAACTTGCTAAAGACTCGGCATAAAAACAGGTAAAGTCCAGCGTGTGTGTATTCGGGAGCTTCTGTTGTGAAAGTATGTGTTTTGTTGCACTTAGATTCTGATGAAAATTGCTCCTGGGGAACAAAGCTCTAGGGAGTTAGGGCTAGTGTGTACACTCAACTGGTGAGGATATTGTTCCAGTAACAATGCAGTGACTGGTTCAAGGATCTCTGAAAATAAAGGATGATTATTTTGACTCCTTTTTTCTCCCTTTGGCCACTTCTGGTTTCCACCACTAGCATCACCCTCTTCTTGTTTGTTGCCTCGCCTATTTGAGAGTAGTGGGATGGCAAGTTTTATTTTGCTTTAGACAGAATTTTAGTATATTATAGGAAGAGTTAACATTTTGATGAAGATATAACTAGAATTTATTAGCCACTAATTAGAACAGAAAAACAGAGCTGCTGATACAATCCGGAAACAATGCTTTGGCTCCCTTTTTGAGTGGGGCATTCCTAAAACCTGGAAAGTTCCCAAAGTGAAAATACTCTGTAGAGAAACTTTTTGTGAACTCTTTCTTTCAAAAATCTGAGAAATTTAGGTGATTTTAGGCACTAAAAAAAGGATTCAAACAGCTGTCCTTCTTAATCCTTATTATTACTATTTTACTTTGATTTGATTTGCTGTTTTCAAGCCGGCAATGCCCATTGTGTAAATAAACATATTTCACACACACACACACAGATTTTTCTTGAGTCAGTATGTGTGTATCAGTCCTATTAAACATTTTATTAACTCAAGTGCTACATTTTTATGCCTAAAAAAATGTGAGGATAATTGTAGACACAGGCTTTACTTTTTAAACATACTTATTTTGGCATAAGGGCTTTTCTACAACGCTGCTCTCAATCACACCTGTTTGTACTTGTCATAATTTACTTAGTGTCAATTTAAAAGCATACAATTACATGGTACGAAATGATACAATTATTTTAGAGGGTCTGCATGACAATATAGTGGTACAACTTTAAAGTAAATCTCCAGACTTTATTTTGGGCATGAATGTCTACTTGAAAAATTCTGTTATTACCTCATTGCAATGTCTTTATGATTTAGTTGACTAGCTTAAGAAACAAAAGCAGCAATAATCAATACTATCAAACTTTCTAAACCTGTTTTATTTTCTAATAATCTGATATGTCACAAATATGGTATTTATGATAATTAATGAAACTATGTTAAAATAAAGAAATATGTCTGGGTAGTATTAAAAAATATGGTAGTGATAGTTATCAAAAATAGGCTTGTATTTTCATAGTGTCGATGCATTAAAAAATATTTCAGACAACTCCCCTTACCAAAAGAAAATCCTTCCTACTTTTTAAAGGATTTTTCAGTAGCATCAGTTTTGAAGTGTGTTTGTTTAAATGCTGTAAAAATATATTAAAAATTACTTCAGGAAAGTTCATGGTATTACAAAACAAGTTATGTTTTTGGCATAGTGATCTTTCTGAATACTATCCCTGTAGTTCAGAGTTGTGTATTTGTGTGTGTGTGTGTGTGTGTTAACTAATTCAAGAATTGTGTCATTGGTACGCCAAATAACAGTGCAATAAAACTGCATGCACCCCTGTGAGTTTCCCTCATATGGCCACTTTTGTTGCCTTAATTTGCCACTGCAAAATCTATTCTGCTCATAAAACTAGCTTTTGTTCAGGGAGGTGAGTATACAAACATTTTAAAAATATTTTTTCTATGCAAAATTATGAAAAAGTGGAAGGAAACAATAAAAGATGGGGAACTCAATAGTATTTTAAGTTGCTCTGACAAAATGGAATTGTGCTTCCTGAAGGTGAGGCTTTTTTATGAACGTGTGTTTTGGCGAAAGTGGTAATAGTGAGGCTGTGCCTGAGTTGCTGTAATAACTGAGTGCCTCCCTTTAAAGATTTGTATTTTTCCAGTCCTTAAGGTTGCTTAAACCACAGGGGTAGCTAGGGACATAAAAATATGGGTATTTCAAACTAAGCAGTAAATAAGCCACATGGTGTGTTGAAATAGAATTAATGTATATTTGTTTTTTTCAAGGTTTTGATATAGATGAGATATTTTTGTTTTGTCTGTTCTTTCACCTTCACAAAGGTGAAACTACAGATGAAACTTAGTTACATGATTAAGTTTATCAATTTCATTTCCTGGGTTCCATAATGATTTAAATAATTCCACTCCAAAATATAGAAACCAATAACTTGCCTTAAATGACAAGTGATTCATCCTTTGATAGATTCATTCTTCGACTGATGATAAAACAGTTATCTGATAACAGCCAATGCAATTCTTCAAATATATCATACAAAATTCCTTGTAGAATGTAAAGGAAATATTTGAGCAATATATTTGTACACATTGTGATATAACATTTACACAGTTAAAAGAACAACTTGAACATA
>NW_006796463.1:385007-438188 GCF_000442215.2 Lipotes vexillifer | reverse complement strand
CAGCAGGAAACAATGAGGATTTTTCGAGGGAATATTAGGATTTTGAGATCATAAAATTTTGAGAAAGTTTATTGAACTTTTCTGCATCCTGTTCTGTCTCTTCAGTTTTGTTCACTCAGAATATTTATCACCCAAGATTGAACCTCCTAAGGTAGCTCTGTAAATAGTCTCATAATACACGGATATTTGAGAGTTTTAGAGACAGGATGGAAAACAAATGAAACTTCAAAGTATGAGGCATAAAAAACTTTTAGAAAACACACACTGTAAAGGTTAAGGAGGGCAGGGCCATATCTGTCTAGTCCCCATTGTGTTCTAATTCCCAGGACAGTGCCTGGTATGTGATGGACGTATATAATACAGTTGTTTATATAATATATATATTATATAAATATAATATATATAATATATTATATAATATATATAATACAGTTTATAGTTTTTATAAACTAAAATTATAATTTGTATTCAAATCAAAAACACAGTAATCATTTTATTCTCTAGCATCATCTGAGATCAGCTGGTATTATATAAAAGTGAATACTTTATAAAGGATTGGTTGATATTTGATAAAATCCAAAAACCAGAGAGATGGACAAATAGTTATATGGATTTGGACACCAAGCTAATCCTCCCCTACCAGAAAATATTTTCTAAATGTTAAGAATCATTCGATTTAAAAATCTGGAAAACAGTCTTCAGGAAATCTGAAAATAATACTTGGTCACAAAATGATTTTATTTGGACACCAAACATTTTATGCTTTTCATTTCTTTTTTTTTAATTATTATTATTGGGGTATAGTTGTTTGACAATGTTGTGTTAGTTTCTACTATATGGCGAAGTGGGGTTCCCTGTGCTATACAGCAGGTTCTTATTAGTTATCTATTTTATACATATTAGTGTATATATGTCAATCCCAATCTCCCAATTCATCCCATCCACCCCCACCCTGATAATTTTCGTTTCTAACTTTCATGCAAATAAAAGAAATGGAGCCAATCTAAAATCTTTATGCTCAGAATTATTTTTTTAAAGTTTTCTAATTGTCATAACATTTAATAGGAAGAGTACAATTTTCAGAAGACCTTTTGGTCTCAGGAGATGGATTGTTTACTTTGGTTCCATAATAATAAAATGTTCTGTGACTGAATCCCAAAGATTGATAACTACCTTATTAAGCAACTTTATGTTCACATGAAGAATAAAAACGTTGGAGAGTCTAGATATTTTCTTTTCAATAAGCTATTCAAGTTTCTGAAAATATTTTCTAAAAGTCACTAGGTGGCTTTTGAAAAGCCAAAGAAGAAAACCCAAAGAAGGAAATAATGAAGCATGAATTTACTTGACATTCATATGGTCATTCAACAATTGAATTTAGATTATTAACATATTCAAGTATTCACATAAGTTCCATCTGTAGGTTCTATTTTCAAAACAATGATTGCTTTAAAAGCTAATTCTTCTAAAGAGCAATCAGCAACATTTTTTTTTATAAGTTCAGAAAAGTGGAATGTCACTTTAAAGATCTGGGGGATACTTGGTTGTGAGTTACGATTCCTTGGTGTTTTAATTAATAAAATTTGAGGGCAGAAAATTGGTTGGACTTTTTACCAAACCTTGCTAGGAGCAAAAAATTGCCAGACTAAAGCAGTATTTCATATGTTTGTTGGATATATAAAATCAGAATTGTTCTTTCAGGTGATTCATTGATAATAACAATGAATACGAAAGGATCTAATTTAGTGAATAAGGCCTTATAATTATTGTTAGGTACCATTCAGTCAGCTCTTGGCTTTCTTTTGGCTTTTCCTATACCTATATCACAGGTGATAACAAGCATTGTCCTAATATCAACTTGAAATCAAAAGTCTCCAAAAAATATATTTGTAATAAAATTATTAGAAGTAAATAACACAGCTCTATTGTTGTATAACTGACACATAAAATCTGCATTAAAATTTGCTTTTGAATGAATTAGAACATATCTAACCAAGTTGTTTTAAAACCAGGTGCCTCATATTTGCTCTCTTAAGCACCTCATGCCGTAGTTACTTCATCAGAAGGAAGAATTGAGTTTTGCGGTCATGGTAGAAGTTGCTGGTAAGCTGGATGTTTTCTCTTTGTAATTAGAAGTATTGTAATTTATGAATTCTGCAGAACAGGAAATTATCTTGTACTGTTTTGTCTAACCTCCAATAAATATTTGAAAGGGCCCTGAAATTGGCTTGAGAAATGCTGGATATTTGAGTACATACATCTTTTTAGTTCCCAGGTGTTCCTGAAAGAGATTTCCCCTGATAATACCTGGTAACTTAAGTAGTTATTACTTGACAGAGACAGCGCATTAGGAACAATGATTGGAATGCTCTATCCCTGGCAAAAATATCCTGAGAGCAGTGGCAGCAGTGAAATTGAGCTCTAGGTTAGATCTTGAATTGTCACTCAAAAAAACTATAACCCAACTTAAAATCCACTACATAAGATGTTTTACTATGTACAGTATCAATTCATGAAGCGTGTCAAGGTGAAAATCTTAAGGATTTTTAAAAGTTTTTAAAAGTTTGTAGCTGGTTAACAATTTTATTTACATAGCCTCTTTATTAGCTGGACTGTATAACTTAGAAAGTTTTGATGTTATTTGGTATGTCGTTTGGGAGATCTGATAATGGCTCTAGGTAATTCACAAAAGTATGGCTCTCTTCTTTTGATTTTAGTTCTAAAAATGAAAGAAAGTTGGAGTATGAGTTTACCTCTTCCAGGTGAATGTGTATTCCAGTCCTTAACAAGAGATCTCTTTGTCCCTAGCATATTGGCTTTCTAAAATAAGGCAACATGCCATCTGCACCAAGTACATGTGAAAGGAAAAAGTTCAGCATACTTCTGTGTGCTAATGTTCTTTCATGTATACTTGCTTAGGAGTTTTAAAAGACATCCCTTTGGAAAAACACACATAACACATACAACACTGATTTCTTAAGAATTATTTGGTTTTTAAAAATAGATTGTGATTCAATTATTGTGGAGCCTGTTGTAAGGCTACACCTTCTAGAGAAAGTTTGCATATCTGTTGATAGTAATTTAAAGCGATTAGTAATGTGAATGGTCACCCAACGGTGACCATTACTTATATGAATGGAATAGAGCCTTGGGGAAACATTTTAGCATTGGCAGTGATAAGAAAAATATTTCAAGAATAAAAATGAGCAATGGGTATTAAATATGCTGACAAACAAGGCAAATTATTGTCGAAGGTTTATATCTGCAGGCTAGAATGCCCTCTGTTTTTGTAAGTAAAGTGACAAGATATCTATAAAAAAATTGAGTATACACTCAGTGAGATCAGGGACCTCATCTATCTTGTTTCTTTCTAGATAAACAGTGAGCTCAATAAATATTTGTTGATTGAACAAATGAATTCAACATATACTCTCCAAATACAGCTGGTCCCCATAAAGCACTTGTGTCAGAGTAGTAAATCAGTACATTTGTGGTGAATGGATTCATGGGTAAGTTAAAGAACCATGTATGTATGTGAGTGAGGTTTGGTGGATGATGGTAGTTGGCTACTTATAGACCCCAATCACTGTTGAATGTAGAACATTTCCTCCTTCTTTGGAGGTAAGAGGGAAATACAGTTGGGGAAATACTTATTTTCTCACATGAAAGGAGGATTTATGCTCTTTCTATAAGATAATTACAGTTATAAGACAAAGGGAAAATGCTAGAAACAGGCAGAAAATTATCTTAGTTAAGAACTCCAGATCTTTAGTCACCTAGACTTTTGGTCATATCTCAGATTTGCCATTACTAGTTGTATGCACTGGAGCAAATATTTCATCTTTCTAATATGACGATAACAATAATAACAACAAGCAAAGGTAAATTTAAGTTTGACAATTGAAGGGGTTGCTCTTTAAAATGAGCAATGGGTATTAAATATGCTGACATATTTAATGGGTATTAAATAAGTTGCTCTTTAAAGTTCTGATTAATAATATCACTAAGGTCGTTATGGGGCCTCGGAATGTGACTGTGCAAATGAGGAAGCCCTTATGCTTAAACTTCATTAGCTTCAGGGTAAATCCACCTCTGCTAATACTTCTTATAACGCTTACTATGTGCACTAGTCTAAGTAATTTACATAATACTTAAAATTACACTGTGGGGCTTCCCTGGTGGCGCAGTGGTTGAGAATCTGCCTGCTAATGCAGGGGACATGGGTTCGAGCCCTGGTCTGGGAGGATCCCACATTCCGTGGAGCAACTGGGCCCATGAGCCACGACTACTAAGCCTGCGCGTCTGGAGCCTGTGCTCAGCAACAAGAGAGGCCGCCACAGTGAGAGGCCCGCGCACCGCGATGAAGAGTGGCCCCCGCTTGCCACAACTAGAGAAAGCCCTCGCACAGAAACGAAGACCCAACACAGCCAAAAAAAATAAATGAATAAGTTAATAAACTCCTACCCCCAACATCTTCTTTAAAAAAAAAAAAATTACACTGTGAAGAAGGTACTACTATTTCCCCTATTTCACATGTAAGCCCATTAAGACCCAGAGCAGTGCAACAGCTAATAAGTGGCAGAGACAGAATTCGAATCCATGCTCTTAACCCTTACTCTGTATGGCCTATTTAGTATTTAGTTTGCTCATCTCTAAAATAGAGTTAATCCTAAACCATCAAGAATTTGGATTAAATCTGATTATATTTAAAAATTTAGCACGGTGCTAGGACATAATAAAAGCTCAGTAAATATTCACTCCTTGTTCAGGCCTCTTGGATTAAATATGTTATGAAGTATATCTAAGTTTTTAACACCTAAACATGATATTTGTGGCTTCAAAATCTCAACCTTGACTCACTAGAACTTCTGTTCTCTTTTCCTGATCATCACTCATCTCTTTTCCTCCCTAGATACAAAGAGATACGTTATAAATTACTGAATATAATTAGAAATGAGTCTATAAATGTTGTGCAATACTATCCTTGGATCTTGATGAAATATTTCAATTCTGACAGCTTTTATGTTTAATCCTCACACCGCATCTGAGCAAAATTATGAGACTATTAATGATTTTGCAATGCATAGCATAGTTTAAGAGACAGTTCCTTATGTGTCTTTGTGGACTTTTGATAATAACAAAGGATACATAATTTGAATATTTTAGTGTTATCTTTGTCTAAAAATATGAGAGATTGAATTGGATACTTAAGGTCCCTTTCATCTCTAAGCTCCTGTGGTTTTAAAATTTCCTCTGCAGAGTAGAATTTAATTCTCTTGTCCTGCTTTTTTTCAAGAAAACTTTAAAAAATAGAATTGAAAGAAGGATTTTTTTGGTAATTTTATGTTACCTAAACATGATGCATTGCCACATAACCTCCACCAGGAAAGGTACCAATACGGTAAAAGTCAAATGTGTTTATTTCCAATTATAAAGACATACGATTAGCTTATAAATTATAATATCTAAGAATTATTGAGTGTTTGCTAAGCACAATTTTAAGTTTAGGAATACAAATATAAGAATGTTAGGAGTAGCTATCTTTTAATTTTATTTCTTTAGGACTGGTAAACTCTGTGTTTTGTATTATACCAAACATGCAAAGACACCACCTCATTCTTAAGGGATTAAACTCCTAATTGAGAAAAGAGCACTATAGTTTAGTATCTCATGCATGAACTTTTTAAAAAAATCACTCTTCCATGGGGAACTATCGTTGACAGGGTAAATAAAGTTATATTTATAATACAATTTATAAAATGAAAGTATAATGTCTTAGGAAGGCTGTTCCTCTATAGAGTAGGTGTCACTAAATGTTTTTGATTGACTCTAAGTAGAAGTGTATAAGACAGAAGTGAATGGAGATAAATAAAAATAAATGGAGCATCATCACATTAGATAGTGTTTATGAAACTTCCACAGTTAGGGGACAGGCTTGGACAAGAGAAGGGAACACAACAAGGTGTACAGAAAGATGTAGGAGGGGCTGAAGCACACAAAGCTAGGAATGATTCAGGATAATCAAAAGAAAAGAATTCAGGAAGCAGGCAGTAATATGGTCAGTTTGGTAAGAATCCAGAATCTTGCTTGGTTGTTGAAAACAGTATTTTACAATTGAAAAAAATGTTAAGGATGTGTTTATATAACAGTAATAGACTTAACAGTCAACTGTAATTGACTGCTATTTGTTCTAATAATATTAAACTAGTCAGTGTATCAGCTTATAGAATTAAGTTATTCTACTATTTTGTGGATCATTTAAATGGTAATTCCACTAATGCAGATAGTGGTCCAATTTCAACAAATTTTTATTCTTACTAAAGATGGTATATAATCGGTAGGAATTTTGTGTCTGGGGTTTATTGATGTACTACTGCACAGTGTATGCTTGCTGTTCTCAACCAATGACTAAGACATTTTACAGCCATCTCCAATATCTTTGGTTACTCATTTACTCCTCATTTACTCTGATATTTGTCAATCCTTCTGGAATTCCCTGCAGTTATGGTTAACTGAGAGTACTTTAAGATCTAGCAGCAGCACATAAGTTTGGGGGAGACCACAGTCCTCAATAGTAGAAACTGAAGATACCTATTTTTAGCTCTGCATAAAATCACATTTGTGTGGAACCTATGAGAAGTGCTATTGAAAAACCATGAATGTCTTCATGGAGTAGACATATAATAACTACAGTCTCATATGAAGAAAAGAGTTGTGTGCAATTAGAAAAAGCACTTATGAAGCTATACTGGACCTTTGAGATTTCATATTTTTTAAGAGCACAGGAAGTTAGGCACTTTACAGCAGTGGACCACAAAGTATTAGCTTTAATTACTTGACTGCTTGTTCTTTTACTTTAGTAGTGAAAGTCAAAGAACATTTTCCTAGAATTATTAATAATCGGCATGAAACTTAGACTAAGTTATTGTTTTTAGTGGTTCTACTTTTAATTAGGAGACCTTGCTGTAATCACAGTTTAGAGAATTAAGTAAAATGGCAGCTTGTGCTATATAATGCTTTACATAGTCTGAGCATATTATAGTATTGCTTTCTTATCTACCTTAGCATCTTAAAACAAAACATTCTAAACTATCCCACTGTATCAGGTTGGGCATCTACTTGTATATATTTCCCTTTTTGGGACTCAAGATAATGGTTATTTGATGATTTCTAAAAATTCAGAAATATCAAAAGAACCTCATACTTTGAGGGCATTATTAAAATTAAATGTGAATCAGATATGGACCATACTTTAAGGAACTTGTTGATTAGTAGACACACAGACATATATAAATAATTAAAGTACAAGGCAGGCATTTTAAAGTATCATAATAAAGTCCATGTATTCAACAAAAAATATTTATTTACCTTATAATGTGTGCTACATGTTATTCTAGGTGCTGGGGATACAACAATGAGAAAGGCAGTCAAGGTCTCTATTCTCATTGAGCTTATAGTACAGTGGTGGACAGGCAGAGAGTAAGCAAACAATAAATGAACAAGAAATTTCAGATAGAGATTACAGTTATAAGAGTCACTATAGAGGCGGAATTTATAGGAATTCAAAACTGAGTGTATGGGGACAATAGAAAGTATCAGGATGGAAAAAAAGATTCAGTGATAACTACAATTTGAGGTCTGAGTAAATAGGAGTATAGTTGCATTATCATAGAGAACAGAAAAAAGGGCAAGTGTAACTCGGGGGAGGGAAGAACATCAGGGTTTAGAGTAAAAAAATTCAAGGTGTCACTTGAATGTTTCCAAATATTCCACCTCCAAACACCTGGTGTTTGGACACGCTGCGCTGTGAAAGCAGCCTTTCATCCAATCTACTGCCATCCCTCCTGACATCCATATGGGACTGATTAATATGGAACACACTGCACCTGGAATGGGACTTTAAAGGCAAAACATATTGGTTTCCCAGCCAAGGCCTTCACGCTGACTAATCCTATGTTAAACCCACTCATTCTCCATGAAGCATTTCACAGTCATCCTCTTAGTGAGCCTTCAGTCATTGCCTTTGGTTGAAATTACTTCCAAACAAGGCCGTGACTTCCATGAGATCATACATTCTTCTGTTTAAAGACCACATTATTTTTACTTTCTTGTCCCCTAGAGAATAATACACAGAACTATTATATAGATATTGGAGTTCAAATAACATTTTAGTATTTAAATAAACAAAATCTAGATTTTTGGTGCAGGTAAATCATCTAGGTCAGGAGTTGGGAAACTTTTTGTGTAAAAGGCCTTATAATAAATATTCAGGTTATTCCAGCCATAATGTCACTGTCTCAACCACTCAACTCTGTCAATGTGGTGTGAAAACAGACATAGGCAGTACATAATTAAATGAGCATGACTGTACTTAAACAAAATTTTATTTACAAAAATATATGGTGGGATAGTTGTAACCGCCAGGCCCTAGTTGACTGAAAAATTCCCTTTGTATACCTCCCCCCACCAACCTCCTTCTTCCTCTCATGCTCCAAAAAATAAAAGAACATTTAACATTTATTGTCTTAGGCTCTTAGACTTCAGAGATGAAAGAGTCAGTCCAGGACCTGACTGGCAAACTAACAAAAAATGAAGGTAGAAAATGCTACCACTCAATGTACAATGGGTTCTGTAGAAGCATCAAGAATGGGCGTCCATTTCCATCTGGAGTGGTGGGAATGGGGTTATTCAGAGATGATAAGGGAATTTTCCTAGAGGAAGCAACATTTGAAACAGGGTAAGAGTTAGATGAAGAAAGGGGAAAAAAGGTGTTTCAAGCCAAGGAAATAGGTTATGGAAAAGGCCAGAGTGAAAAATAAAAGCATGGCAGATACAGTGCAATCCAGTCTAGCAATTCATAGAGTGATAGATGTTACAGGGACAGCCAGTTGCCCTCACATTAGATCTGTCAGAGATCAGCAAGATGTTAGGAATAGCTAGCTCAAGGTGTCTATTACAGAGTGCTTGGCTATCAGTTGGAGGAATCAGATCATGGAAGGAATTCTAGGAACAGGCAGGAGAGAAACAGAGAACAGAAGAGAGAGTAAGAGAGAGACAGAGACAGAGAGGGGAGGGGTGATGAGGGAGAGGAAGAAAGGTAAACAAATTGAAAATGCAGGACTTGGAAAACATTTAAAGATTTTAAACAAGGAAGGTACACAGCTAGATTTGCAGTTTAAAAAGGGAAGCCTGACAGTATTATGGAGCACAGATGTGAAGTGGGCAGGAGTTTATCATAATATAATATGTCCTAACTTACTACAGTAACTTATTGTAAAACTGGAAGTTGTCCGAATCGTAGTAGTGGTGATAGATAGGAGGGTGTATATTTGAGACATTTGGGAGAAAGAGTAAAACAGACATGGGGACTGGTTGTTAAAGGGGAATGAGATAGACAAAGGAATCTAGGAAGACTCCCAGTTTTCAAACTTGAGAGAAAGGGTGGGGAGATAGTGATTACATTTAGTAAGATGGGAAATCAAGAGGTGGAATAGTTTGAGATATGAGAGGAGAGGATGGTGAATTAGTTTTTTTTTTTTTTGCGGTACGTGGGCCTCTCACTGTTGTGGCCTCTCCCGTTGCGGAGCACAGGCTCCGGACGCGCAGGCCCAGCAGCCATGGCTCACGGGCCCAGCCGCTCCGCGGCATGTGGGATCCTCCCGGACTGGGGCACGAACCCGTGTCCCCTGCATCGGCAGGCGGACTCTCAACCACTGCGCCACCAGGGAAGGCCCGTGAATTAGTTTTGATGGGCCAAATTTGAGGTGGCTGTGAGTAACATAATGATCAAATAAACATGTCAAAACAAAGTTTGGAATATTGGTCTGGAGCTCAAGGGAAAAAATAAGTAAATTTGGGAACTATCATCATTCAGTTGGTTGATAAAGTTGTGGGTGATATTACAGTCACCCATAAGGAGTATATAATGAGACAAGAAATGAGTCATAGAAACCTGCGGGATGCCTATTGTATCAGTTATCACTTACTGGCAATAAGACATCATAAAAATTAGTGGCTCAAAACAACAATGTATTATTTGCTATGATTTTCTGAGTAAACTGGGGTGGTTCTTCTGAGTTTCACTTTGGCTATCTCACGAGCAGTGGGTTAGTCAAGGCTTAGGTTCCGATGGGACAACTGAGATGGCTGGGTCTCTCTCTCTCTTGATGTGATCTTTCATCTCAAGCTTTTTCATCAAACAGTAGTCTCAGGACAGCATTACAGGAGGAAGAAGGCAGAAGCTGCAAGGTTTCTTGAAGCCTGGACTCTAGAACTCTCACACATGGTTTTTACCATATTCTGTTGGCCATACTTAGTCCCAAGGTCTAGTCGGGCAAAAAGAAATAGACTCCATCTCTCAATGGAAGGCGCTACAAAGAATTTGTGGCCACCCCTGCAGGACACCTACATTTACTGAATATGCAGAGGAAGCAAGGCCCATGTTGGAACTGAGAAGAAGCCAGAAAGGGAAAGGAAGAGCCATGGAGAGTGAAATCAAGAAGTCAAGGAATGGACTGCTGCAAGGATGGGAGGAAAAGGTCACAGTGCATCATATTACAAAGAGGTCGAGGCAGATCAGTTCCAAAAATGGCACTTGGGTTTGGAGGTTAGATCTCTGATCAACCTAGGAAGAAATATTTCTGTTGTGGGTGTGTGGGGGGGGTGGTGGAAGTCACTTTATGGTGGTTGTTCCTGGAAAGAGGTAAACTAGAGAAAGTGACTGTGGGTTATTATTTGAGTCTGTGAAGGGAAGATAGTTGAGGTGTGTATGTGGTCAAATGATGGTTGTTATAATGTGACCTGGTAGTAGGAAGGCCCAGAAGTAAAGGCAGAAGATAAAATGAGTTTAAGAAGGGATAAATTATGAAGCAAAGTCCTAGAGGAGGTGAAAGCAGTGAAATTCAGAGCATATTAAAGAGTTAGAAACTTTGGGAAAGTAAATGGATGTAAGATACTTTTGATGTAGATGACCAGTATTTTTTCTCTTATCAGTGATGATTTCCTTAACAAAATGGCATGATAGGCCCTAGTATATTCTTGTTTCTAAAAGTTAATAATTTTTTGTTGTTCTTTAGGTAATTGACTTGTCACTAATGTGAAGAGCTGATTATTTTCGATGAAGCTTCCAATTGGAAGTCACAGTTTATTACTGTTTATTATAGTGTATGTTCAGAACATGGAAATCAGGGATAAAGGAGGTCATCTTGTATTTTCAGCTATCCTACTGGATAATTCAAATTCTTACATATTTCTAGTGCCATTCAAATCTGCCAACATATTTCAGAATACATTTAGAGAGGGAAGAGTAGGTGGCTGCAGGCAGATACAAGCTGAAAGTCACCATCATTAGGAAATAGCTTCCACTAAGAAGGCAAAACCAATTACGAGCTTAGCTGCCAAAAGAAAAACTCTTAGTAGTTGATATAACTACAGCTATCGTTAAACTAAATATTCAGGCTAGGTAACTTTCCTTTAATAAATATGCTTTGTTATTATGAAATATTTCTTTACAAAGTATAAATCAATAAGGAAACTTTAGGTATTTGCCAGGCACAGGTAACACTTGGAAGTTAGCCCTAGAATTTCCAATGAGATTAGATATTTTCTCAGCATTTCATCTAGTAAATACTACGTGTTAAATATTTACATTTTGAGTATAATCAATTTCTGGAATCTGAACTATGAGCTTAGTTTACTTAACCCCCCCCATAGTCCCCAATACACATTCTTTACATATTCCCTTCCCTTTTCTCTGTTTATGGGGATTATGTACAGTATTATAGCTACCCTGCAGGTATGGAATGTCTAGGATTTTTCTTGTCCTACGTGATTGGCTTATATTATTACTCCCTAGAAAATTAAACTAGTGTTAGTAGAGCATAAAACTAGTGATTTTTTTTCTATGCGTATATATGTATAAAATTTTAATTTTCAAGGTAGTTTTAATTTTTGACTGCCCCAATTTTTCATAGAGTGATTAATTTTCTGAAGGACTCCAATTTTAAAACTTTTAATAAAATGTTAATAGTCTGTGTTTCGTGAAAATTATTTGATAGCATTATTTTCATGCTTCATCTATCAAAACAGTGATCCAGATTTTCATAGCGACCTAAGGAAAAACTTGTATTATTTGTGGCTGACACGCCCTGTGATTATCTTCCTGAGACTGCAGTACTGTGATCTCAAAAAAATGTTACTTCAGAGGGCATGTGCCATACTCTGTGTAAAATAACCAGAGTTGAGTTAGCTTGTGGGCCAGAGAGTTTCCTCACCATTTGCCTGCTTCATTAATTTTAATTTTACTTAAACTTTATTTTGTGTGTGTCTGTGTGTGTGTACTTTACAAAAGGAATCAAAATTGTCACTTAATATCATTTTTTTTTTTTTAAATTTTATGCACAGTCTAGAGGAATAAAAAGTTTTCCTTGACGCTCTTAAGGTCCCTGACTGGCTGTGAAAATTAAACGGACCAAAACAGACTAACAGGAGAAAAGAATTCAAGTTGACTTAACGTAAGTTTCGCATGACACAGGAGCCTTCCTAAGGAAATGAAGACCTAAAAAAATGGTTAAACCTGTGTTGTTTTATGCTAGGTTTAGTGAAGAGTGGACATTCATGGAGAAGTGTGGTAGGTAGGTCAAAGAATATGAAGTAAGCGTAGTAAACTGGGAGACATTTAGCAGGGCCTGTTTGTTTGGATTCTTCTCATCCCTTTGTCTTCAGAGATAAGGACACTCCTTTCCTTCAGGTATAGGAAGGGTATCTCTCAAGTAAGGGTGTTAGGACCTGTTTCAGGGGAGAGGCTTGGGTGGAAAGTCCAAGTGAACTCCCTGTTTCTCCCATTTTCTAAAACACCTTCAGCTTACCATATTCAGTATACCAAGGTGCCATATTTTGGGGTATCATGTCTTGAATCCCATCGATAGTATAATTGGTTTACATCAAATGCCTTCAGGGTGCCTAAGGTGATCAATTTTTAAGTACAGAAAATAGCCAAAACAGGGGACTTCCCTGGTGGAGCAGTGGTTAAGAATCCACCTGCCAGTGCAGGGGACATGGGTTCAAGCCCTGGTCCGGGAAGATCCCACATGCCACGGAGCAATTAAGCCCGTGCGCCACAACTACTGAGCCCACGTGCCACAACTACTGAAGCCTGTGCGCCTAGAGCCTGTGCTCCACAACAGGAGAAGCCACCACAATGAGAAGCCCGCGCACCGCAACCAAGAGTAGCCCACACTCGCCACAACCAGAGAAAAGCCCGTGCACAGCAACGAAGACCCAACGCAGCCAAAAATAAATAAATAAAAATTTTTTTAAAAAAATAAAATAAATAAATAAATAAATAAATAAATCATTTATAATAAAAAGTTTTTTAGCAGTACGCGGGCCTCTCACTGTTGTGGCCTCTCCCGTTGCGGAGCACAGGCTCCAGACGTGCAGGCTCAGCGGCCATGGCTCGCGGGCCCAGGGGCTCCGCGGCATGTGGGATCTTCCCGGACCGGGGCACGAACCCGTGTCCCCTGCATCGGCAGGCGGACTCTCAACCACTGCGCCACCAGGGAAGCCCTACTGACATGTTGTTAATATGAGTGCCACATATAGTGGGTTATACACTGAAGAGTTATATAGACTGGATCTCATTCCCTGTGATAAGTTATTTGGGTAAGATGTCTTGAGAACAGACTGCCTAAGAACGGTTTTTATAATTTCACAGACATCTATGTTTTCCATGAAAAATCTGACTATTATGAGGCATTAAAACCTGTTCCCCACTGGATCAGAATCTCTATGCAGGATGTATTTTTTTCTCTATATTGTAATTTTTTATTACATTTATCAGAATACAGGATACATAAATGAATAACATATATTGTATTAATTCTGGTTGTGTTCCTTGCTATGGCTTTGAATTGCATGATGATATCAGGTAAAATAAATGTATGTCTTTTGAGGAATATAAACATGTTTTGAGGTTTAATCAAAATTTCAAAGGGAGTTAATTGTATTCCGTGTTAAGAAAATATTAAAGAGACAATTCTCACTTCCCTATGGAATGAGAAGTTTGACTGAAAAATATTAATTTAATTTCAACTGTATGGGAAAAACATACTAAGACAATATCTTAGTTTGGCCGAAAGTCTGATAAAATATAGAATAATAGAAACTCTTGTTTTGTATTCAGCTATCAGAAAGCACAAATAACCAGACTTTTTAAATATAGTGTTGCATGCTAGTTCATTTAATAATGGTGACTTCAAGACAGCATTATATTCCAGAGTGTCTTCTGAATAACCAAAGCAAGAAAATGTTATATTCAATGTAGTTTTATTGCTAAGGTATTTTAAAGGCTGTTTCTGACTTATCCAGGCATATCTTACATGCCTGCACTACCCCCAGCCTTAACTAGGTGATAGAGTTTTTTTTTTTCTCATTTCCCAAGGTTATCTCTGGGATTTTTCCTTTGGTCCTCTAAAGACTGCAGGTATTATCTTGACCTACTCGTCCCCTAAACTCAAGGTGTCTCAGAATCTTCATTCCTAATTCTGGTCTTTGTCCCTTCTGTCCAGGGCAGAATAGACTGCAAAGAAGCAGTAAGGGAGAAATATAATGAAACCCTTTCTGCTGACTTCCAACCCTCATCATGCCCTGGCACTGCACTGGTCGCCTTGGCCATTTCTATCATGTCATTGCATTCACACATCTTTTCACCCCACTGTCCATTCCCCATATCTGGTGGCCAGACACTCAAATACTATTCTTTTTTTTTTTTGCGGTACGCGGGCCTCTCACTGTTGTGGCCTCTCCTGTTGCGGAGCACAGGCTCCGGACGCGCAGGCTCAGCGGCCATGGCTCACGGGCCCAGCTGCTCCGCGGCATGTGGGATCTTCCCGGACCGGGGCACGAACCTGTGTCCCCTGCATCGGCAGGCGGACTCTCAACCACTGCGCTAGCAGGGAAGCCCTCAAATGCTATTCTTAATGAAGAAGGAAGATTTACTATTTCTTAATGAAGTCTGTGAATGCAGCTTTTTTCCTGAACTGAAATTAACCCTATTTTGAATATTTGTGTTTCTATAGCATCTTAATGCAAATATTAGTATTCCTTAGGACCAGCTCTGGGATTAACAGAGGGAAGTCCAGTTAGGCAGATTAATAATAATAAGCATAAAGATTGGCTATGGGGTGAAAGGAGAAAAAGTGCCATTTGCATTCCATTAAGTAGAATACCAACTTGCATTGTTTATTTTAGTCTACTTGAGATTGGAAATGTCTCCCTTATTTGTTATTTTTATTTTCATGTATTTTACTCAGATTCTCCAGAAGATGTAAGAAGAAAAAGCTATAGATAAAGCTGTGATGAAAGTATATTTTGTTGTAAATATGGATCAGGATTCCTCAACAGCACAACTGTTGACATTTTGTCTAGATCATTCTTTGCTCTGCCCATGCTTGTAGCACCCCCAGACGCTAGTGTGAAAAGAAATGTCCCCACACATTGCCAAATGTCTCTTGGGGGGCAAAATCACCCCTAGTAGAGAACAACTGGTTTATAAGTAGAATATTCAGTTTAAATAATAAGTAATGTAATAAAAAGGAAACAGAGAACTGTCTTTGGGCATTGGGCCAACATTCAGATATGCTCCCAATATTCCCCCAAAGCTTCACAGGTCTTTATCCTTTAATCTGTTGGAGACTTGTGCATCACTATTTGCAGACACAGGTGCCACCAATAGCTTGGAACTGAAAAAGTTGTAACTCTTGATTTCCAAGCATGGAATATGATTCTGCAGAGAGCCAAGCAATAAGAGTATTTCAGAATCACTCCTATATATGGCAGCTAGATTGTGTTAGTATCATACTTTCCAGGCTGGCTTAGGAAACAAAGAATTATAACATAGGTTCTATGGAAAGATGCACTCAGAAATCCAAATATTTTCTATAAATACCTATAGATTGCTAGTTTTCATATACTGTGTTTTAGAAGCATATCATAATGTAATTATTCTTAATAATTTATTATTTTGATGATTCTTAGTTTTTTGAAAGTAGGGGTCAATATGAAATATTTGTCCTGATAAGTTTTTTTTTTTTTTTTTTTTTGCGTGGTATGTGGGCCTCTCACTGTTGTGGCCTCTCCCATTGTGGAGCAAAGGCTCGGGACACGCAGGCCCAGCAGCCATGGCCCACGGGCCCAGCCGCTCCGCGGCACGTGGGATCCTCCCAGACCGGGGCACGAACCCGTGTCCCCTGCATTGGCAGGCGGACGCTCAACCACTGCGCCACCAGGGAAGCCCCTGTCCTGATAAGTTTTATACATCAAATTTCAATTAAACTTTAATGTCTGAGATACTAGGAAGAAATGTTGTTCTTTGAGTTATTCTCCTGGGCCCCAACTTCAATGCCTTTTATTTTTTCTGGACAACTGAATAAAAATAACCAAATATTAATCCATTTACCTTTATTTTTCTCTGCCTTCACACAGTCTTTTTTCTGTAAATACTTATTTTGTGGGATCTTCATTTGACATCAAAATATCCTGTTTAATACTTTATCTTAAGACTTTCAGATTTAAATAGTTGATTTATTCCCTAGTGCTTTGTGCACCATACTCAGTGAAAGTTTGTTGAAGAAATATTTAATTGTATGAATGTTGCATTTGTAATTCCTAGCCAACTCATCTTAATTCTGTGTGTTTTCGTGGTATTAAAACTAATTATCACTGGAGAAATATTTTTAAGTTCCTGATTGATAATAGAGTAAATGCCAAAATTCTCACAAAAATTCTCATATATTTCACTATTTCAGAATAAATATGTAAAAGTGCCTGTAAGTAAAGCTGACACACGTTGTTGAAGAGCTTCATTTGGCATATAAATTTTCTTAATTTCTTATATGGGGGCATATCTGAATGTTGGCCCAATGCCCAAATATAAATTTTTGCCTCTAAAAAGGCAAAAACTGAATAATGAAATAGTCATAGAAGAATAATCAGATACATATATAAATATGTGTATATATTTTCAGTGTAATATGCTTCATTAACACACTCAGTCAAAATCAGAGAGCTATAAATCAGAGAAAGATTAAAAGCATTCTCATCTCATCTGTGATCCAAAGATTATATTAATGATCTTTTTAAACATCTCTTATTAGCTAAACAGTTGTGTTATATTGGAAGTGTATGTGCAAAAATATTGACTAGTCAAAGCAGATGAAAAAATATTGTGGGATAGGTTGGAAAATATTTATAAAATAATATTGTTAACTACTGTAGCAAGCTCAGTAAAGTTACTGAATAACAATACTAAAAACACTATACCCTTCTCTGCATTAAGTAATAATAACAGTAATTTTACCATTAGAGTTAATGACCTATATTTAGCCAGTACATTTTTCACAATTTTCAAAGCACTCTTTTCCTTTCACTTATCTGATATTTGAAGGAATCTTGTGAGAAATGTGAGTCAGATATATATATATATATATATATATATATATATATATATATATACACACTGCAGTATTACAGTGAAGGGTACAGGGGAGTAGAAAAAAAATAATTTATCAGAATTCAAAATGAATTAGTGATAGTTAAGATGAAATCATATTTTAAAATATCAAGGATTGTTCCCACCATATCTATTTTGCAAATCTTCACAAATAAATCGTGTTAATGTTTCAGAGGGAAAAAAAAGAATTTAAAGCATTAGATAAAAATGGGTACTGTAGCATTATGAATGTTTTTTATTATCTTCTATATATGTAAATAATTTTCAAACATATTTTGTGATTATAAACTATTTTAAAATAAATTAAACAGAGCATGCTAAGCAACAAAACAATTCTTCCATGAGAATCTTAGGATATATTAATATTATCAAATTTAATAAAGTGTTTAAATACATACACAATTTTTAAAAGTATGTGCATGAGAAATGTCATAATGTATACTACATAATCATAGATGTAGTATAATATATATTTAGAATATGTAGTAAAACCTGTTGAACAGTGTTTCAAATTACTTTTAATTCAGTTTCCAATGACTAAAGCGTAGTTAAAGATGATTGGGTACAACAGTTATGCGTTGGTGGGAGTCACGGTTTAGATATCAAGAGCATTTTCTCTTTTCTTATGAACCATTCTTGAAATAAACAAACTAGTTCAAATCAAGACAAAACACAGCCATAATCTTATTCAATTGTTAATACTATTTCATTGTAAAATTTCTTAAGCTTTATTGGTTTTTGTGTGTTTTGATCATAAGCAAAATTTGAGGTACCCTACATAACATTATGCAAGGCATTTTAAAACATTTTATGTCTCCTTTGTTTCTGCCTCCCTGAAGTGGATGTTAAAGAAAATATCCTTGCTATATGAAACCATGACATGATTAAATTCTGGCTTATCAACTTTCATATCTACTTTATAATTGTATACATGAACATTTAGCAAATTAACCTAAAAATTTAAACTGGTGTGAATTAAATGTCAGTGTGGTAGTTACTTAATTTTGATTAACGTAGTATTTTTAGGTAAATGCTTTTACCCTATAATGTAACATAGAAGTTATAAATTTTGAATCCTCTAATCCAAGCAGTTCCCAATTTGTAGCCAGTTGCACTGTAAATAACCTATACTTGTGAACAGCTATCATATTCCTATATAGCCTCCTATCTCGATGTCCACCTGCTGTTACTTTGTCCAGTAGTGTCTAGAGAGAACCACTCCTGCAACCTCCATCCATGTTAACCTTACAACTGCTGAGAATCTCTTTGTCTCTACTCCTTTAATATTACAGAATCAGATACATGGGACGCTCTCAATACTTGCCTATATACTGGGTGTTCAAAGAAAAGAATGATAGAGTTGAAGGAACCAAATTTATACTTTACCTAAAAGCATTCAAAACGGGGATTTCATTGATTATATAAGGTGGAATTTTAATTTTATAGGAAAAACGCACTGAGTTTCAAGTAATTAAAAAAATCACATTTGAAATGTAATCAGTTCACAAATTGGGAAATATTTGTGAGTGGGTAGTCATAATGGCTATTGTAATTTATTTTCAGGGATTAGTTGTAGGTTAACATCTAGAGCCAGAGTTGGAAGGAATATTTCTACTTTCTAGCGTTGTGACTTTAGGCAAGTTACTTACCCTGTCTTTGTCTCAGTTGCCTTATCTGTAAAATGGGGGTGATATTAGTAACTACCATGTACATAAGTAAAATCAAGAATGCTGCAAGCCAAGAAATTTCTAAAATAAAAGTAACTTTGCTGGATTGGAAATAGTAATTATCAACAAACATATTCCAATATACAGAAAAAAAATTTTAATTTGCACCATTAAGTAACATTGAGTGAGCAAAGGTAAAATATGAAAAGAAAAAAAAATATTAATCAGATCAACAGTGAAGTTATTTATAAATGGAACTAAAACACTGGGATAAAATTAGAAAATAGAAGTAAATTATTGGAATGTGTGATTATATGAATTAAAGCTTTATGATTTTTCAGTCTTTATGTGGTTATAGTATGTTCTCTGGGAAGTTTAAGATCCAGTAAAAATCTTTATCCCTTCCTTCCAATAAACATACACAGAAGCAAAGCAGAGCAAAACAAAACAAACACTAAGTCATGCAATGGATGTGTTTATTTTTATTTTGTTGCATTAGAATTGGAGGTTATATGTCTCAACTGCTAAATTTGAATCATTAGGTAAGAAGTTTGTTACATTATATTACATAACAAACCAAATTATCTAGTGTAAGTTTGTATTTTTAACCTTTGTTATATATGTGTTTGGGGATGTCATTACTTATACTAGATAGTAAATTTCCAAAGGTTGGGAAGGGAGCATTTTATTTAGTCCCAGCTCTAGAATTAAATTCCTTACTTATATCAGATGACTAGGTTTACATGGATCTGGGACCAAATGAAAACAATTATTTTGAAAAAATAGTGATTCTATAAGATTCCTAAATTGGTTTATTTTTAATATTTATTTTGCATCTTTTATATATTTCTAATTTTTTAATGAAATAATACCAGGGGTCATCAGTCTAACATTTGGGAACTGCTGATTGTAATAAGAAACTTAGCACTAGAACTGACACGTAAGTGTTTCCTTCCCAACCCAAGCAGTGTTTCCCACAATAAGCCAGGGATACTGTCTAATAAATCATACAAGTCTTTCTATGATCCACATTTCCATGACAGTGTCAAACACAGAGGAGGTGCTCGGCAAATATTTGTCAAATGAATGAATGAATAGAAACTCAGTTGGAACCATACTGTAAAATAAACACAGTTTTCAAAATCCTAAGCCTGCTACAAAGTAGAATTAAACATGATGAAGCTTATACTAGGTATGAAAGATTTATTGCCTACATTCAATAAAGAATGGTCATTACTTTTAAACATGCTCAGTCAAGTGGCAGAAGTTTTTGAAAATTATCTGGTTTGAATGATGGTTGTAAAAATTCCTCAAAATATTTAGAAAATAACTGACTCAAGAAAATACAAGGACGTTTAGAGCACACTTTTTAAAAAAAAGGGGTTTGGAACCAGTTGGACTGTGAGGCTATTAATAAAGGCACTAATTTTCTCATATGTCATATGGAAATAATAATATCTTTCTTGATTGTGCATAATGACTGTCAGTGTTACATAATCCACATGAGCTGAAAACTAGTAGATCTCTAGTGGAAGCTGTAACATATAAGAACTTGCTCCTTCCAAAACAAGAGAATCCCAATTAGAGCGGGGATCCTGGAAGTATTGGGGAATTGTCATGTATGTCCTTATTATTATTCTAGTATACATAAGGACTTCCTGATCTCTGTTTCCCAGAATTCACAGCCGCAGTGTAGAGCTGAAGCCTTTATAACTCATGTGTCATCCTTAGCTACAGACCCAGAACTGATGTTTCCCAAGCCAGAAAGTGGAACAGGACGTAGGAATTACTCTAAGGAGATAGCAGTAGGGCTTTTATATACATGAGAGTTTTGTCAGCTAAGGGAGGCATCCAGGCCAGTCAAAATCCTTTATTACTGCATCGAAGCAGGAACAAGATTAATAAGAAAAAGGCACAGAAGGAAACACATTTCCACATACTTTTCTCCATGGCCGACCATTGGGAAAAGTCCTTCCTTGACCAGTTGGGTGCTCTAATGAGGTGCTATGGTTCCATTGCTATCAAGAGCGAATTTATGTTATAAAGTTCCTCTTTTAGAAGTAGTTAATGATTTTTTTCCAATTTAATCCACACATCTAAACCATCAAACTTGTAAACTTGTTTTTATAGTGTATCTGTTAGAAGTATACTCTGGAGCCAGCTTTCTTCCTTGGGTTGAATCTTCACTTGTGTCACTGCTAACTGTGTGAATTTATGTTCCTATTCAAATGTCACCTTCTTAGAGAAGTCTCTCCTAAGCTCTTTAAATAAAGTAGACCTCTCCTTAAGTAATTCTCTATCCCTTCATTCAGTTTAACTTTCTTCCTAGCATTTGCCACTATCTGATATTATATTAATTACACATATATGTCTGTGTCCTTGTCTCCCTTGCTTATTGCTATATGTTTAGCATCTTCTGATATGTCTGGCACATGGCTGGCATAAAATAAATACTTGTAGAATTAAATAATCACTAATTTCAGTAATGGACTATTTTCAACTCTATGACTTTAATAACATCCTACTTATGTTTCCATGGTTATTCCCCAGTCCTAAGGCTCCAGCAAAACAGTCTTATTCTACTTCTCATTAATCTCCACTTTGATTATTGTCTTAACTCTGCCAGTTCTAACGGTAGTTATATTGTGGCTGACTTCTAAAGATAAAATAGCCTCCATTGTCTTTGATGACAATTTGCTCTTTCCAGAGCCCACTAGGAATTAAAAAGGAAATTAAGATATCTTTCATGGTCTTAACTTTTTTTTTCTTGCCATAAAACTTCTGATTCTTATGTAGTCTCAACCTCAAAATACATCTCTCATTAATGGTAAAATCTAGAAAGGGTATTAAAGTTAAATCATCTTTCTGAGTTTACACAGGTGATGACAGTAATATAATGTACTTTGTTTTTCTTTCAGATCTCCAACTAAAGACATGGATTCAGAAGAGAAAGAAATTGTGGTTTGGGTTTGCCAAGAAGAGAAGATTGTCTGTGGGCTAACCAAACGCACCACCTCTGCTGACATCATCCAGGCTTTGCTTGAGGAACACGAGACTACATTTGGAGAGAAACGATTTCTTCTGGGGAAGCCCAGTGATTACTGCATCATAGAAAAGTGGAGAGGCTCTGAACGGGTTCTTCCCCCACTAACAAGAATCCTGAAGCTTTGGAAAGCATGGGGAGATGAGCAGCCTAATATGCAATTTGTTTTGGTTAAAGCAGATGCTTTTCTTCCAGTTCCCTTGTGGCGGACAGCTGAAGCCAAATTAATGCAAAACACAGAAAAACTGTGGGAGCTCAGCCCAGCAAATTACATGAAGACGTTACCACCAGATAAGCAAAAGAGAATAGTCAGAAAAACTTTCCGGAAACTGGCTAAAATTAAGCAGGACACAGTTTCCCAAGAGCGAGATAGTATGGAGACATTAGTTCATCTGATTATTTCCCAGGATCATACTATTCATCAACAAGTCAAGAGAATGAAAGAGCTGGATCTGGAAATTGAAAAGTGTGAAGCTAAGTTCCACCTCAACCGGGTAGAAAATAATGGAGAAAATTATGTCCAGGATGCATATTTGATGCCCAGTTTCAGTGAAGTTGAGCAAAAACTAAGCTTGGAGTATGATGAAAACCAGATTCTGGAGGACCTGAGAGAAAGTGATGGAATTGTACAGCTGGAGGAACGACTAACATATTATAGAAAGCTCATTGATAAGCTCTCTGCCGAAATAGAAAAAGAGGTAAAAAGTATTTGCACAGAGATAAATGAAGATGCGGAAGGGGCAGCTGCAAGTGAACTTGAAGGCTCTAATTTAGAAAGTGTTAAGTGTGATTTGGAGAAAAGCATGAAAGCTGGTTTGAAAATCCACTCTTACTTGAGTGGCATCCAGAAAGAGATTAAATACAGTGACTCATTGCTTCAGATGAAAGCTAAAGAATATGAGCTCCTGGCCAAGGAGTTCAATTCCCTTCATATTAGCAACAAAGATGAATGCCAGCTAAAGGAAAACAGAGGAAAGGAATCTGAGGTCCCTACCAGCAGTGGGGAGGTTCCTCCTTTTACTCAAAGAGTATTTAACATGTCTTCAAATGACACAGACTCGGACACTGGTATCAGCTCTAACCATAGTCAGGACTCAGAAACAACTGTAGGAGATATGGTGCTGTTGCCAACATAATTTGAATGGCTTCTTTCTGACCTAGCATAATGTTGTTCACGTTTGTTTAATTTAGTAGGAAACTTTAAATATTCCATTCTGCAAAAAAATGTAAATCATGTTAAAGTGTTTGGTAGTTAATAAAAACTAGAGAATTTTGTAAGTTTGTTTTTGATTTAAGAGTTCCAATGTGACCTAATTATTGCAAGTTCAAACAATGAACTCTTTATTAAGAATGCAGCACAAATAGCTTGCAGGTATATAACAGAGAAATAATTTGATGGGAATTATCATCTCATAGCTTCTGTGAGAAATGATTTATTCAAACTGCAAACTAATTCTTGATATTAGTCAATATATTGAAACTATACACATGAACAAGTAAAATTAAAATGTACTGTTATATATTTTTCAACAATGTATCATTGGAATTTTATAATCTGTAAAGTGCATGACAGCTACTATATTGTAACTGTATTAATTCAAATCCTGATTCTTTTCATTGATATTTAGAATGTGTATCATCTCTGTTACTTCCTGAACCCCTCTACCTGTTAGGCCTAGATGACAGGAAGTAGGAAGGGTTGCTATTGGGACATGTACAAATACCAGCAGTGGATCAGAGAGGAGTATAGATGAGCAAGGCCAAGTGCTGCAGACAACAGCAACTTTTCTAAAGAAGCCTAAAATTATTAAGGGATATGTATGTGCTTTCTCTCTCTGATATGCAAAACTTTGGTCAGACCAATGGTCTGTGCAGTTTCATTCCTTGAATGAGATGTGGCGTGGGTTACAGAGAAAATCACAGGGTCCTAGTCCTGTTAGATTATACCTTATCTACAAAAGTTGAAGGGATGCAACTTGGGGTCCTTCGTGTGGGTAAAATAGAGTTCTATGTGCCGTAAGTATTAATATTAGCATTTTGTCTCTGAACATATAGATAGGACCTAATATGGACAAAAATCTTTTATTCTGCTACACACTGTAATTCAGATTATCTTTGTAGTACTTCATCTAAGGTGCAAACTGAAAAAAAAAAAAAGTGCTATTAGCTCTACTCTCTATCCCACCCTCAAGCGTGATAGTAACTATTCAACAAATTGAATAGATTATTTAGATCCTATCTTGACTGACAGTCATTACAGTGCCAGAAGAGGCTTGGTTTTGCTTCATTTTTAGTTAGGAAGTTCCTTTCTCCTTCTCTCTCTTCTCTCCTGCTTCTTTCCCTTCTTTATTTCTTGCTATTGAACATATATCATATTGAAAACGGTTTTATTGTACTGTTCAATGAATACAGCTGCAGTTTATTTTTTCTTTAGCTAACACCTTTCCCATATGTCAGTGCACATTAAGTAGAAATATTATTTTACTTAGTTTTAATATGTGGATATTGGTTAAGATTCCCAGTATTTCTCATTTCTTCCCTTTTATCCTTATGTTTACTGTAGTGTATGTTTTAACTCAGTTTCCTAATCTATTTTAAAATTTCTCCATCCCCCAGATTTCACCTATCTTTGGGAAGATATTTAGAACTTTCTTAATATTTCACTTTTGGAGAACATCTAATGTTATTATTTTTCATGCCAAGATATTGCTGAAGGCCTCATTTGAAGTTGGATGGTAAGAAAAGTAGGAATTTCCATTCTAGGGAAACTAAGGTGATAAACAGTAAGTAATAACACTAACATGGGTTTAATTTAAAAGAAATAAGAAGGGAATTGAATAGTCATCTGAGAAAGGGAAGTTTATTTGCCTAATATCCCATTAAATCATTCAGCACTACAGTGAGCTATTGAGATATTTATTGTTCACTACTGGGGATTAAACTCAGAAGATCATCATCAAAGATAAACCAATTGTAATGTTTTTCTAAAGTGAAAGTAATCTCTTTATATTACTCTTTAGTGAGAAAATAATGAAAAGAACATTGTTATCTGCTATATAATTTGATTAATTATCTGAATTCAAAAGAGTTTCTGATAAGAAACAGGACTAGACAGATAATTTCATTTTAGAAACTGCATTAATGTCTGCCTTTATACAGTTAAGCACAGTGATGCATTCTAGGGGCCAATTCTCCTATATTTTTAGAGTAGATAATGTTAAAAACTCTTGTCAGAAAGCAAAACCATCAAGTTTTAAATTCACATTAGAATTTCTATTTGTTCTTTAGTTATATACAAATGTATTTGTGCTTTTGATTCATTACAATATTAAATCATCAGTTACCATGGTGAATCTCCAATTTAAAGTAATAATACAAATAAAAATACTAAAATACGATGCACTCATCTCTGGATGCTGAGCTATTCTTTATCAAATTAAGTGAGAATTTATATTATGAATTTATAACTTGATAGAAACCTTAATGTTTTAATTATTTATAGAGGCTTTAAAATAAAATGTTTATAAATTCTTGAGTAACCTGACAGGTTAACTATGAAATTGCTATATGTAGCTAGAAGTAGCAAACCAAAGCTGACTAATCTTTCCTATAACAAGACAGATTTTCGTTGACTGTGCCTTGTTCATCCTCCCACTTGCAATGTCTTCTTCCTCCATCTGCTATACACTGAAATCCCACCCATTTCAGGTTTTTAACATGTTATCCCTTCTATAAAACATATATTGTTCCATTCAACCTGTTGTAAATCTCTGAACCCACAAATATTTTAGTGTATTTTTCATAGAGGAACATTTATATTCTAGCTTAGCTTATGTTTATTTATGTACTTATCTAACTTCCCTCCCCCAGTGTATTTTTGATTGTATTACTTTGTCTTCTATCTTGTTGACCTTATTCCCTACAACAACCTCTTTGCCCCTACTCAGTTTTGGAATTGAATTGCTAAATTTTAGAAGATTGTAAACTTTAAAAAAAATTATTTCCATACATGGTAAATGATGCTTGTGCATTTTATACAGAAATATGCATTTTAGAAGACTTAAAATATTTACAGTAATTCTACTTATATATTCTTTGGGGAAAGCACTAAATCTTAGGGTTATTGTGAAAAAATTTTAATGTTGTATCAATTTTCTATTTTACTTTTAATTCACAGAGTTACTGATTTAAAACAATGGAAATATTGTCTTTTTTTAAAGCCCCTCAATGGTTAAATTATGGTATTTTCCTCTGCATCCCTTGCATGTAAGAAAAATTATATTTTATAGAACTAGATTTTAAGTGGTAGACACACAAAATAACTTCAAAGTCTCTTTTAAAAATATCTATTTTATTTTCTTTTTAATTAAAAACATAAATGGCCTCTCATTAGCGTGCAGAAGCTATTCTAATCCATTGAAATTTTATTTTTATATTTATTTAAACATCTATTGTACATGACAAAATATATTTCTGTGGCTGCATTTCATAATTTTTCTAAGTAGGATTATTTTATTTAAAATATTTTTCTAGTGACAAAGGAATACCTTTTAACATAGATTTCTTTTAAATATTAGGCTATTTCATTTCATACTACCTGATTGGTTTAATAACCTGCTATGACAAATATAAAGTACAAATAATTTCTTCAAGTGTAACTGATCCAGAATAATAAAAGACATGGTTGTATTTTTTCATGTGATATTGTTTGTTTTTCTGGGTGTGTTACTTGGCTATATTAAAAATAAATTTTGTATCAGTTGAAATTATATAATTGCTGAGCTAACTCACACAAGTTAAGATCAGATATTGTTTCATGACAATATATATAGCAAAAAAGATCTAACAAAACTTTTTGTTAGGTTTCATACATATTTGTTTCAATTTGTCATGAAAGTATGTCCTCACTTTTACACTGGACAGCTGGTTTTATGGCCTGGTATGCTGCTTTCTAGAATGAAATCCATTTTAATGTAAAAATACTCAAGTGTAAATCTTACTTGCTATTATTCAGTTTGTCACTACCCTTATTTCTCAAAATAGGTCTTTAATTTTGACTGTCTTTGATAACTAAATCATTTGAAATGTAAGGAAATTCATTTGCTCCTTCTATAAATGACCATGAAATTACTCTATTTTAAAAGACTGTATATAATGTTTAGTAATGACACATAGAAATAAGTTAACACTATTTTCTTAGCCAGTGTATCTAAATAGTGAGAGAAAACATACAATAGTCATTTTGTTAATCTAGCATTAATTTGTGTTTTCAACAACTGTTGGAATTGAGAATCACAATTTGTAGGTTTCATAATTAATAGTTCCATATCAGGAAGTGAAAAACTAAATGATTACCTTCATATTTTAATAAAAGCAACTTAAATATTAAATTTTTCCTAAATAGAAATATCAGACACATTTTTACAAAAGACTACTAAGTCTCTCCTTACATTTCATATGTATATATAATGCATGTGTAATACCATTGAATTTACTTTCAAGTAAAATAGACACATGATATTCAAATTATTATTATTATTACTATAACTCAAACTACTCAAAAAATGTGCACCATGAAAAGTAAGTCTCCCTTCTATCCCATGGCCTAATTACCCAGCTATCCTCCTCAGAAATATCACTGTTATTTATTGTTCTAGAGATAATCTATGCATATACAGATCTATACATATATATTCCTACATTATTCATGTAGAGATTCCTTATTCTGTTTGATGGCAGCAGGGGATTCCACTATATCAACTGTCATAATTTTATTTCACCAGTCCTCTTTTGATGGGCATTTCTGTGTCTCCCAATCATTTACTATTATAAACAATCATTTACTATTATCCCATCAATGCATTTCTGTGAGGCTAGATTACTAGATGTAGAAATGTGTCAAAGAGTGACAAATGGATTTTTTTTAATTTAATAAACATTGCTGGTTATTCTTTATGGAAATTAACTCTTTAAGAACTGAGTTGGAAATGTACTCCTCCCTCCCACGGTGTGTGCTGTCTTTTATATTTTATTTGAATGCAAAAATGTTTTTTAATTTTTTGAATTTGACTTTATGGATTTTTCTCATTAATAACACATGAGGGTTTTTTCCTTGGTTTTGGTTATTCTTAAAAAGGTCTTTCCATTGCGTAATAAGTAATTTTAAAAATAAGTTTCTATCATGTCTTTTTTATACTATGTTTTATGTTTTACTTTTAAACATTTGAACTATCTGAAATTCAGTTTGTTGCAATGTTCAGAAGTAGAAAGAGTTTTTTTTGATAGTTACCAGTTATCCCACATCACTTACCAAATAAATTTGTCCCACCTTTCTTTGGTGAACCAATCTCTGGTATGTATTTGGGGGTCTATTTCTGGACTTCCTATACCATTCCATTGATTTGGCTGTGTATTTTATTAGAATTTGTGCTATTACCATGTACGGGCCCCACCACTCAGATTACTGAAGAACTTCTCATTTTGGAAGTAGAATACAGCTGACTCTTGACCAACGCTGGTTTGAACTGCACAGGTCCACTACACTTACATGCAGAGCTTTTTCAATAAATATGTACTGCAGTACTACATGGTCCACAGTTGGTTGAATCAGAGGATATGGAACTGTGGATAGCAGAGAGCAGACTGTGAAGTTATACAGATTTTTCAACTTTTGGGGGTCCATGCTCCTGACCCACGTGTTGTTCAAGGGTCAACTGTAAATGAAATGGCCTGCTAGTCACCTAGATTTACTTAAGGCAATTGCTATAACTAACATTGGAAAGTAACTTGCAAATATTGGTATCTATCAACAACTCTCAATTATTCACCGCTTTCTGTCAGTACTCCTATTGTTCATAATAAATGGCAAGAAAGTATTCTAAAAGTTATGAAAATACATGCATTTAGGTTTTATGGTTTTATGAATAATAGCAATTTAAAAGCCCAATAATAGACAAATTATTAGGTAAATTCTGAGGTATTATTTGTGTGAGAAATTTATAAATATTAATTCTGATGTTTATAAGACCATACAACAGTGAAATTCTAGTTTAAAAGAAAGGAATTAAAAATGTATATAGACCAACCTTGTTTAAAAAAACCCCATGCATACCAGAAAGCAAATCATATAAAAATGGAGATGCACAATTTTTGCTGGGTTTTTATATTAAAGTGATAATTTGGGGCACAATATGCTTCATATATATATATATATATATATATATGTATATATAATACATATATATATAATCTTTGTAATTTAAACACATTAAAAATGTTTTTTGTATAAAATAGAATATCCCTCTGACTCTCTCATTTCTTTGCTGAGGCTTTCCAGAAACCTTCATGAACACCAAACAGCTAGAGAGTGATGAGTAATGACAAGGTCAACCAACTGGGAACAGAAAGCCTGAGTGCTGTAAGCAAACCATTTGAATCCCAGGATGTCAGATACCTACCTATAAAATAATTTTAAAAATATATATTCCAAAGTTTGTGAAAAAACATATGCAAAGTTTTGTGAAGACACACACAAACTACGATATTTATCATAGTTTTAGGGCTAATAACAAATTAAAAGCTCTAAGAAAAAGAAAGGTTAAAAAATAAATTAGATAATCCTTAAGGTTTTTTTTTTAAGCTAGGTTAAATTATGTAAGGTAATGTATTCAATGGATTTGGTACAGGCACAACACATGTTAGATATACATTTATTGTTCTTGGCTCTATTCTCTTTTTTATCTCTGGCAGATTCTACACAAGGTTAAATTAAAGTAGCCCACTAACTGACAAAAGAGGAGTTAAAACTCAAAACTCTGCCTCTCCCAACATTTTCACTCTTATCATTTCTTTCCAAATTAGTTAGGGCAGGGCTGTAGGGCTGTTGGTACCGGTCTTGACAG
Organism: Lipotes vexillifer; assembly: GCF_000442215.2. NCBI lineage: Eukaryota > Metazoa > Chordata > Mammalia > Artiodactyla > Lipotidae > Lipotes > Lipotes vexillifer. Next base: position 408,068 of record NW_006796463.1, on the reverse strand, counting down.
ACAAAAAAGTCATGGTTACATTAGCCAAACAATATATGGCCAGGAAAAAAGAACATCATTTGTGTTTCCAGAACAGAAAAATTATGCTGGAAATAGAGATGGAGAGGAAAAGAGCCTGTATTATTTATTTTTATATTGCTCTAGTGTCTAACAGAGATTAGCACCTAGTATTCACCAAAAAAAAGTGTTAGTAAAATCAGATTCATAACTCAAAGGGCTAGCACAGTTCCTTGAACATAAAAGTTGTTCTGTAAATGTTAACTATTATTGTAAGTAATGAAAAAAAGTGAAACTTCTATCCTTGAGTAAAATACGCTTACATACTATATTCAAAATAAACACTACCTCTGTCCCTTTCTATAAATTAATTATTTCCATTTTATAATTTAAGTATCTTGGAAAGATTATATCATAACTGTCTATCACTCAGCACAAATATACTGGCACTTATACAGGTGCATATCCAAGGTAAGGTTTTTCCATTCTGAATCCTATTTTTAAAGTTTATTTTTCACTCTAAGTAGCATTCGTCATACCCCACACAAGACAGTGGAGAAAGTTTTATACCATTTCAGAACTGAAACTAAGATTTTGAAAAGCTTCTTAGCATTACGTTTTATGTATATGAGTTTCAGGAATCACTCCTCTAGTAAGTGCAGCTGTTTGACACCGTGATTACCAATAATTTTTCTGCTTTTCAAGTATTGACAGAAAAGATAAATTACCTTAAGGGGAAAGAGCTCGAAGGTGGACAGGAAGGCTATACATCCCCTTTTCAGCATTCACCCACACCACTCACTCCTGAGGTCATCTTCCAAAGGATTATAACATGACAAATGTCAAATATTGAGAGGAACAGCAATTTCCTGGGATGAAGGGTGGTAATGCTAACAGGGATTTATAATTCAAAAGTAGGTCAAACTAAGGAGGAACATGCCCTGGGTTGGAAATTTAACTTTTTTGGCCATTCTGAGCCATGAAGCTTTCTGCAGTAATTCCCAAAGCTGTCTCCACAACAGAATCACAAAGAGTGCTTGTTTAAAATAGAGATTCCTAAACTTCACCCTGGAGAATTTGACTGAGGAGGTCTAGATGGCAACTTTTGTGCTTTAAAATAGCTACCTGAATGTTTCCAAAGCAATGACATTCAATTGCAGTTTATTAATTCTAACAGAGCTGGTGAGTAACTGAAGGCTTTACCAAGCAAAAATGAAAGGATGTGAAGTGCAAGAATTCTCAAAATGACCAAGAGAGGTCATTGGCTTGGGAAAGACAGAAACAGTTCTAGGGTCAGAAGCCAAAGGAAATCTGGAAACAGACACTTGTTAAAAGTTAGCTCCAGAGATGGCAGGTGCCCAAGGACAGAAGCCTTATTGTCTCATTTTAAAAATAGTGCTTATTCTGAGGCAAAAATGATAGAAGAAATTAGACTATTGTGTGGACTACTGTTGCCATATAAGTACTGCAGATATTTTTGATGTGTCTTATACTTTTTTCCTCAAACAGGCCAGTAAGTAGGCTTGCATATTAAGAATAATAAACTATCCAAAAGTGTTGTGTTTTATGGCCTTAAATTAAATATGATTTCTTCTACAAAATAGCTAAGACACTTTTTATTCAAGAAGCCAGATCTATTCAGTTCAATTTGGATTCCAGCCTTTTTTCCTACATGATTTTAGTCAAATTATTCAAGCATTTCATGCCTGAATTTCCTCAACTAGAAAACTGAGATAATAGTATCTGACTTTTTGTAATAATTTAAGGATAAGTGATGTAGCATGAAAAATACCTAGCATGCATTGTAAAGTCACCATACTCCAATAAAAATTAATTTAAAAAAATACCTAGCATAGCACTTGGCATAAGTAGACTTTTATTATTATAGCAAGTATTATTATAACAATATATTCTTGATCGTATTAGTTTTTAATATGCTAAGGATAATAAAAGAAGTATGCATCATTTTATTTATGTCAAAAAATTTAAATGCCCACCAAGTTGAAGAGTAGGTTATGCTGTAGTTTTTGCTCTGAGTTTTTGGGGATTATTTACAGTGTCTATCTATTCATCCCATTGCCATTTCAGCTATGTATTTATTTATACAGTTTGTTCTACATCATAAAAATTCACTTTACATACTTGACTACAATCCAGCATGAAAATTAAAAATTTGTGTGTGGAAGAAAAAGGACATAAATAGAGCAATGAAATGAAATATAATAACTACATGTTTATACTGAATTTGAAGCAACAACCAAAATTTTAATAAAAATAAGATAAAGTTGCACCATATTTGGTCATTGAGACAAATTATGAAGGGATTGTCTATTCACAGAACAGACAGTTAAAGGCAGCAAAAATTTCCAAGAATCTTAGAATAGACCATGGAATTTTCAAAGTTAAGAGATGTTGGTGTGAGTAACTTATGTGTCGTGAAGCCTATCTCTCAGACACCAAATGACGATTTGTCAAAAACATCTGACTGATTTTCAGGAAAAATTAATTTCCAGTAATATTTAATTGTTAAGGAATCAAGTTATTACAAAAGAGAGGTGCAGAATGTTTACATTCTCTGTTTTTTCTCAAGATAGAGATCAAGTTCATAAATATTTTTTATGATAACCAGCATTTTATATACATAAGAAGGAGTCATAATTTCTAATGCTTCGTGACTTAGAACAATTTAGGAGCTTTTAACAGGAAGACAGACCTACACTCCTGTTATAACAGAATAAGAAAGTGATATAATTTTTGGTTAAAGATGCTATCACATGAAGTGTTTCTTTTATTTCTCAGAAAACATTATTGAGCAAATATGCATTATTCTATGTATAGTACATTTTACCTTACAACTATTATTTCATAACAGACAATATCGAGAAAGACATAATCAAGATCCCAGTTTCCAAAGAAAGCAGGGGATTGCTGACCATCTTCCTCTAATGTTACTTCACTTTAGCTGAGCTAGAGAGAAGGCAATTTGTAACTTTGGCACGTGAGGAATTAGATGATGGTTATGATACAACTGGAAAGAGAACAGCTCTGACCTCTATCTTGATGTTACAGTTTTTAAAAAGATTTTTTTAGCAATTAATATTTTGGAGATACAAGTGATAAAAATACTAATAGGAAAAAAGTTACATGGCTATTACATTATAACCAAAATATCAATGATAATGATTCAGGATGAAGAATCCCAAAATACTATAAAAAGATAAAATGATCTACTTATTTTGAACTAAAATCTTTCAGCTTTTCACATATACACACATAAATAAGTAAGCAACTTTCCGTATATAATGCAGTTGAAGGGTGTGACGCGAGTTAAATACTTTAAAGCCTTGATGCAGTGCTGTGTCATTACAAATAGAGTTTTACAAGTATTCTGTGTAGGCCTCAGTCACCATGGAAGCTCTGCTGAAACTGGCTCTGTAAGTCTTCGTCTCTACCTTATTGTACTTAATACCACCATTAGCTGGGATCATGGGTGGTCACTACTTTATGCTTTACTCCACTATCTTAAAATCATAATTAGAGCCCACGCTGAGCATTCATCATTCCTTGTAGACACAAATTAAATGAGGCTTGAAGAGTGTATGCTTACTCCGTGCTAAGTGAGTAATGAGTTTTTATGCATATGCCAGTGGAATTTTTCTTGATGGGTAGAACAAGAACACACAAGTCAGGGAAAGGAAGAAAAAAAAGATTGATTATAGTTTTCTTAGGCAATTAGTGCTCAATTGTCAAATATATGAATCATCTTGGCTGCTGCTTTCTCTTCCGTTCGCCTGTATTTTGAAGGAGTTAGCAGTTACCTCTCTAAAACTTTTACCCAGACACAGGTTATCCAAATTGGAATCTTCAGAACCTCCTTAAACTCTTCACTCTACCAAATCCTCATATTCCATGTCCCATTGCTTTTTGTCATCCATGTAGTTCTCAAAAATCCCACCTTTCTTTTATTATGGTCTTATTGCAGTTAGAGTCTGAGACAACTTTAAGAGTCCATGTAGTCCAAACATCTCCTATTACAGAGTTCCAGACAGCTGAAGTTTTATAGATAGTTAATGGTGGAATTATAACTGAGATTCAGACCTCTGAATTCCCAATAGAGTTCTCTTTCCACATGTCGCCTTTAGGAAAGTGGATTATTCGCAGTCTGTGTTAATGTAACACTTACTGTCCCAATTATAATAGTCTAAGAATATTTATCTTAGTGTCATTTCCTTCTTTGGGAAAAAAAAACAAAACAGAACTGATAGAAAAGTGTCATGTAGCCTTGGAAGAGTTAGAGCCTGGGATCAAATCTCTCTGCAACTCATACCAACATACCCACAGAAGCAACAAATGGACAGGTGAAGTATCTTGTTTACCTTTTCATCCTTAGTAACTAGAAAATGCCTGGAACTGACAAATATTTCATGAATATTGGTTGAATTCAAATGAATCAGTCATTCGACAACTGGTTGTACAATTAGAAGGCGTGCACCTTCTCCCCTGTCTCAATAAACAGTTTACAATTTTCAGTGTATCTACTACAGAAAATCAACAGCAGTTTCCAAAGGAACAGAAGAAAAACGGTTTTGTTTTGTTTTTTTATAAATTTATTTACTTATTTATTTATGTTTTTGGCTGAGCTGGGTCCTCGCTGCTGCGTGCAGGCCCTCTCTAGTTGCGGCGACCAGGCGGCTATTCTTCGCTGAGGTGCATGGGCCTCTCATTGCGGTGGCCTCTCTTGCTGCAGAGCACGGGCTCTAGGCACACAGGCCTCAGTAGTCGTGGCATGCAGGCTCAGTAGTTGTGGCTCGTGGGCTCTAGAGTGCAGGCTCAGTAGTTGTGGTGCTCGGGCCCAGCCGCTCCGCGGCATGTGGGATCTTCCCAGACCAGGGCTTGAACCCATGTCCCCTGCACCAGCAGGCAGACTCTCAACCACCGTGCCACCAGGGATGTCCCAGAAATATTGTTTCTGAATGTCACAAATATTGTACAATCTTTAAAGAACTAATATTCCATATTTAGCATTGATTTAAAAATATTTCGTTATTATTTGTTGCCTTGTTGCAGTGAATATATTTTACGGAACATATGACAGAAATGTCTCTCGTGGAAGTCTAGCTTCCTGAGATAAGAGTTTGCAGTACCACAGTCTTTCTTTAGAGAATGCATTTACTTACTCCAAACTTGGGATGGAAGTAAAAGAAGAGACCTCTCCACTGTTGGAGCCACACCAAGTCAATCCTCTCACTGGTTTGCTCAACAAATGTTTGTTGCTAGAGGCTCTCAGCTTTGTCAGTCTTCTCATCCTCAAGGGCGGAATGACACAGGGACATTCCAGAAGTTATCTGTTGAGCCACCCTCTGGAGCTCCAGTCATTGTGAGGAGTCAGCCTGCCTGTTCCTCTCACCCTACCCTTTCTGCCACTCCCAGCGGACACCCTGGGAGAGTTTACTCAAAGTGACAAATCTCTAAACCAATCTGTTTATATAGGCTGTCCCAGTAACCCACTATCATAGATAATTGAGAGCTTACTGTACTCTAATTATAAAAAAACATCTTGAGCTTTAGACACTTAATGCACACAGCCTAAAGGGATGGGTGAAACAGCTCAACTTGGAGACACCTGAACTTCAGGGAGCACATTCATCAAGAGAGTCAGGGAAGAAAGAGTACATCATATCAGGTATAATGAATGCCATGTAAATATGAAATCACGACTAATAAGAAGTTATAAGAATAAATTAATATTATAAATCTGTAAGAAACACATCTATACAATATTTACAGTATACACGATGATCTCACTTTATATATAGCAGTTCTTCGAAACTTTCCAAAAGTCTCAAAACATTTCCACGTATGATATTGTCCTGTGACGAAAGAAACGGAAGAACAGCTTCAGGGCTAACAGCACATTTTGGCTTCTGTAAGAAACTTGCTTGCTTGGGGCAGGAAGAACCGGGTTCCTGATTGGCTGATTCAAAATTAAACAGTTCCCTCCCGCCTTGGGAACTTCCCATCCTGTGAAGGGTATAAAGGCCTCGCCCGACTGTTAGTCGGGGTCTCACTTCTCTCCGAGTGGGACCCTGTCCGGACAGTTTGCGTAAGCTTCTATACTTGTACTTGTATAAATCCTTTGCTAATCTTTCTGCTTGGTGTTGGGGATTCTCGGGTGTCCTTGGTTGGGACACGGGTCGCATTTACCGGGGAACTCGACTCCAGGCGTGTGGTTCCCGGACCGCAACAGTCCTACCATCATAACTCACACGGAAGAGAGTTAAAAGTGAATTTACCCGCATTTTAGAGTTGCTGAAACTAAGGCACATCAAAGTATTTTCCTCCAAGCATTACCATGCTGTTAATGTTGTAGGCAGAGAATAAAACTCGTTTTCTAGCTCTTTCATATCAGTTTCTCATCTTAAACTGTATATATATTTTGTTTTTCAAAAACCAGATTTTAATTGTTCTTCTCTTTCTCCCTTCCTCCCTCCCTTCCTTCCTCCCTTTTGTGTTTTCTTTTTAAATACCAAAAGTCAGATGACTTTTTTTTTTCCGTCATCTACAGATTAGGAGCTCACATGAAATCCTTCACAATTTAAATTTTCAAGATTTTAGTTTGTACTTCAATAGAAGATTTTATAACTTATATAGCAAAATCCATTCAACTCATATTTGATCATCCTAACAATGAATATAATACATATTATATACTGTGGTGGAGACAAAAGAAGTATGATTCAAGGTGGGTGCAGTCTCTAAGAGCTTACTGAAGAAGCAAGACATACAGCCATGAAAGAGTGGAAGTGATAATTATAATAAAAAGTAACATGACAGAATTTTAAAGAAAGCCTATATGGAAGCGAAAATCAGTTAGGAAAGGAACCTAACATTTTTGAGGATCTATATTTAACAAGGGATTTTGCAATCATTATCTCATTTCAACTGCACAAGGCTGAGATAGATATTATCACCTCAATCATACAGATTAAAAAAACAAAACAAAACTGAGGCTAAAAGAGGATAAGCAAATTTCCCATGATAATATAGTCAGATTTGAAACTAAGTGCATGATGTCAAAGATCTTATTTTGGACCTTGAAGGACTTAGAAAGCTGTAGGTAGAGAGAAAAAGCATAAGCAAAGGAATACAAAGATTAACAAATGAGAAAGAGATCTGAGCCAGTCTAGCCTGGCTAAAGGAAATAGACTTGGCAAAAGTGATATATAAATGTTGCATTTGCTTGTATTTAATTTAAATAGTCAATAAATTGGCAATAACATGATCAAAACCTTTTTGAGACTATTATTCAGGAAGGACACATGGAATAGATGCTATTGCAAAAGTGTAGCTAGGAGCGAATGAGGTACTAAATGGTGGCTGCTCTTGGGATTACAAGGGGAAAGACAGGAGAGATATTCAGCAGTATTAACTGTAGCAAAGTGTTTGAAACTTTGGGTTATGGTTGAGGAAGGAGACAAAAGATATATAAAATTGTAAATTGATTGGGACTTAGTAGAACCAAGAGTAGATAAAAAAATAAAGGTTCTGATTTGCTGATTTTGAGATATTGTTAGAATTGAAAAATTAGTTTCTAAAACTAAGAGAAAATTCACAGAGCAGTGGCCTTAAGCCTTGGCTATCCCTTATAATGACTTTAAGAAGAGCTGTGACTGGTTATATTGATAAAACCAAAGAGGAAGAAAGAAGGAAGAGGTGCATTGAAATACCGATGTCTAGTAATTGGGAATTTTTTCAGTCAAGTAAAGAAGTGAAAGAAGAATAGAGGAGGTGATAAAAGAAAAATATTTCAGAGTTTAAGATTAAGCCGTGGAAATTAACATCCAAATACCTTGGGGACTAAAGAGTCAGAAGGGTAAAGATCACTGAATTTAAAGAGTTTAAAGGCATGTGAGGCTATCAAGTTAGAAAATTTGCACAAGCCTTCTAATCTAGTTTACATAGTCCACTAAACAGAAGCTACTAAAAGAAACAACATGCTAAACATTCAAGGAAAATCATTTCTGATATTTGTACACAAGCATTTGTCAGGAATTGTTCATTGAAACCCTTGTCAGTTCTTTTAAATAAAAGAAGTGGAGGAGTTCCATGGCCTAAAATTTGGGAAAATATTGTATCCTACTTTCTATTATTGGATATTTGCAATGTATATTAGCGTATTAAAGGATCTGAGAATATCTGTGTTAAGAACAAACAAAAATACACAATAACAAACAACAACAAATAACCTGCCTCACTTAAGATAACTGAATATGTCCAAATTTATTTGGTTTCTGAACTCCATTTTTTTGATTACACCTAAAAAAAGATCCACTAAAGTAGCATTTTTTGAAGCATTTTGGGAAACACTGGCTTGCCTAGTCCAAATTAAATTGTAGTCTTAACACTTGTTTTCTTCACATTCATTGAGAAGTAATTAAATTATTTGCGAATTTTTTACTTTTTCTACTTCTACTTTATTTATTGAATTAAGTAGCCAGCTAATTTCTATTTTGTCTTTAACTTAGTAGACAAAGCTTCATTTCTATTATGTTTGATTTTATATGAGTCGAAGCACACCTTTGTGTACTTGTGTTATAGGAATCTACAAATACTCATGTTTCTAAAACAATGTGAGAGAATAGGTGAGTGTTTGCCTCAAAATGTCCATAGATGCAGAGGAGTAGAGGATACTACAGTAATAAGAATTCATAAAGAGAACATGTTAACAGGCTCACCAACCATTTATTTTTTTCTATGCAATTGTATACACATACATGCACATACACAAAATATATGATACAAGTGCATATGCTGATTTATGTAAATATAATATAGGGGAAGAAAAACTAGAAGAGCATACATCAGAATAGTAACCTAGGTATTCTATGTAGAAATTGGTTTTCATTTTTTTCCATTTGGTCCAATTATATATACTAAGTTTTTTACAGTGAGCATATTCTATATCTGTAATTAAAAAAAAAAATCAGCTTGACCAAATGTTCCACTGATCACAAGAGAAATTCAATCCTGGCTTTAAAAGGCTGATTCATGTTCTCATAGAAAATTACAGACAACTGAAACACAAATGTAAACCTACACCAGCACAGGTCCACACCTGGGTCAAGAGGTAATCTAGTTGGTGTTATATATAATATTGTGTTGTTTCAAGTCTGGAATATGCTGAAAAGTATGATTATAAATGAGTTTGGAAAAGATAAAATCTCATATGCAAAGGTGTTCAATGGATTTTAAAAACAATGTGGGAAACAAACTGCTCCTTTCAAGTGAATAATAACCCAAACGTAGGTTAACATTTCTTAAAAGAATAATTGAAAATCAGGTATCCTGCTAGGTTAAGCAATATAAAGTTACTGCTATTAAACAATTTTTCACTTAAGAAATCTGCAATTTCATTTGGCTCAAACTAACACTTGAACATGCATGTCATCAGGATGTTAATAATTTACAATAGAGTGCATCTACTGAATTGACAGCTAGTTCCTGTGCAGAAAATAACTTGAAAAATGAAAGTAAGTAGGATGTTTGTTGTTGTTTAGGACTGAAAAGTCATTCTGCTGTTTTCCTTTTCTTATTTCCTTATATCTGATGGCAAGGACTTCCAAGGACAAATAATTAATAATTGGATTTGCATTATACTTAAGATATAATTAAGCTCCAGGGTGTAGTTATACACAGAAACACATATTACTAAGTGATGGGCAGGGGATGGGGAGGATACAGTAGTTTTCTTTCAGGAATCTAATGAGATGAAGGGTTTAGGTCAGATTACAGTAAACATTTAATTATATACAGATGCAGTGTAACTCACCAATAGGAGAAAAGGGCACAGTAATTGCTTTCTTTCTAGGATGAAACTATCTTAAATGAATAAGATTCTCTCTGTTTTCAATCCTCACCTGTTGAAAACTGAGCATATTTTATTTGATCCCATGATTCTCTTCCTAGTCAAGACATGGACCACCTACTTCTTTCATGAAGGTTAAGAGACAGAAATTCTAGGTTAATGATGCTGGTTTTGTGACTTATAAATTCTATTAACTTTAGCTATATTCAATTATTTTTCCTTTAAAAAAGCTGTTCTTGAGTTTCTTGTTTTTACAAATGATCTGCTATTGTGTTGTAACACAAATGTGCTGAGGTGATTTTGCTGAAGTATAACAGTGTCCCCTAAAGTCTTGGTAGTCTTTGTGGCGTTTTTGTTTGTTTGTTTTAGTTGTAGTTTGTTTTGCTTTGTCTTGTTTGAATACAAGTTCTTAATTACATAAAGCAAAAGAAGAAATGCTAATATATCACTGTGAGGGGAAAAACATCCAGTAAATCAAAAGAAAACAGTAGTGGCTCACAAAGAAAAAAAGTGATCATAAAACTAGGTGAGAGATTATGTAGGCAAAGAATAATCTCAGAGATGTGCCAAAAACAAAAACAGAACAAACAATCAAAAAGGCTCTACAAGAGACAGGAAATGGAAAGTTCCACAGATCAGCAACTTCTCTTAGAAACAATAGACTAGAATATGTGGAAAACAAACTGAGGACAATAAATAAATCAGAGCATATTTAACCTTTACATATAATATATGATGGAATAATTTCTCTAACATCTCCTTTATACTAAAAAAAATGAAAAAGTTTTCAAGAAGTTTTGATTATTCTTAGATCTGGGTGATGATGCCTGGGTGATGAAGAAACTATACTTTGCTAATGATAAATTGCTGTACTGCCAAAAGAAGAAAATATGTCTTTAGAAAACACGAGAAAAACTTATATTTCAAGTTCTATGCACGGATAAATTCATGCAAAATTACCTAATCTGATTATTTATCTATTGGTACATAACAAATTATCTCAAAGCTTAGCAGCCTAGAAACAACACAAATTTTTTATTTCACAGTTTCCTAGAAACAGCTGAGCTGGGTCCTCTCCTTCAAAAGCTCTCACAAGACTGTAATCAAGGTGGTCTTATCTGAAGGCTAAAATTAGGAAGGGTATGTCCTCAAGAACTAACCTGGAAGAAATACGTCATATTTACCTTAAAGTCATGAATCTAACTCCAACTGTAGAATTTGTCCAAACGATTTAGAATAAAACCCACAAACTTTGAAATGAAAATGATAGAAGCAATGACAATAGTTAGAGACAATTAAAACTTTCTTAAATGCCTCACTATAGATCTTATTTATTATTTATTTTATTTTGTTTATTTTTGGCTGTGTTGGGTCTTCGTTGCTGCACATGGGCTTTCTCTAGTTGCAGCAAGTGGAGGCTACTCTTTGTTGTGGTGCTCAGGCTTCTCATTGTGGTGGCTTCTCTTGTTGCGGAGCACGGGCTCTAGGTGTGCGGGCTTCAGTAGTTATGGCTCATGGGCTCCAGAGCGTAGGCTCAGTAGTTGTGGCGCATGGGCTTAGTTGCTCTGCGGCATGTGGGATCTTCCCGGACCAGGGCTTGAACCCGTGTCCCCTGCATCGGCAGGTGGATTCCTAACCACTGTGCAACCAGGGAAGCCTCTCACTATAGATTTTAGATGCTGCCATTCCATTCATTCATTCATTCTTTATTTATGTATTCTTTCATCCTGTAAATATTTTTGAACCCTTACTTGTTTCTGAGGATATGTCAGTGAACAAAACAATGTCCCTGCTCTCATTCAGCTTGTACTGTAGTTAATGGAGATAAAAAAATATTCAACATTTAGCTAGCGTAACTTGCTATGAGAAAGCAAAGCATGTTACAAAAGTGCGGCTAATTTTATGTACAATGGTCAATCCAGGTCTCCCTGCACAGTTGAAATTTGTGCAGATGCTTGAAGAAGGAAATAAGCAAGATGTGTAAATAACAGGGTGCAGAGTACTTCAGAGGGAAGAGAGAGTGCATAAACTGCATTGTGGGCATGCATGATGTGTTCGCAGAACAGAAAGGAAGAGAGGATGGTTGGAAGCATGGCGAGGAGGATTCAGTAATGGGAAATCGGAGAGGAAACTGCTAGACTGTGTCAGCCTGGTAGGCCATCATAAAGGTTACCATTTCTCTGGGTAATCTGGGAAGACATAGGAGGGACAAAATCAAAGCAATGTTTTAATAGGATCCCTATGGATATTGTATCACTGGAGGTGGGGTATACAGGACAGTAAAAATCCACTGAAACAATTCAGGTGGGAAATGGTGGCTTGAATGAAGGTGACAGCAGTGGAGATGGTGAGAAGTGACCACATCTGGAGTATACTTTGATGTGTGGTGAATGTTTTACTGAAAAATTAGATGTGGTGTATAAGTAAAACAAAGTAGGTGGTTTTTTTTGTTTGTTTGTTTTTTTGCAGATACTAAATTAAACAGATAAAATTCATCCCTAATTTTACTGATGAAATTTTCATATAAACAGCTGAAACTAGTTTTCTTAAAGGAAATAATTTTTACTGAAAAAAAAAAAAAGAATTTTGCCCTTTCAAATTTCACACGCTCTTTATCTGATTTGGAATTTTTTTCAACTTTAAAACATTCACGAATATTTCTGAAATATTTCATTTCTCACTAAGTACTCTGTGAGAAGCCTATCTCAGAGAAAATTTTGTAAGACTGATTCACATCAACTTTCACTGTTTATTTATAATAAAGAAAAAAAAATCTTTAAGAAGTCTTGATGGATGATGCTCAGTATATACTTAGGGCAAATGTCAAAAGCTTAAGAATCAATTACATATCCTGGAGTGTCATATTGAAAGACTCACTCTTCTTTACTATTGATTTACTCTCTGTTGGACACACATAAACACATAAAAAAGAAAGAAATCTATTTTTTATAGTGACTAGAATTTTAATTCCTGGGAAATTTGTTGTTAAAAGCAGAAACAATAAATATAAATAAAGGAAGCTTTAAGTAAATGAAAGCAATGACACTGATAAAGATGACTAAGTAATTTTATCTAATTTAACTCATCGAATTACTTTTGCTTGGATATCCCAAGCAAATACTATAAAGCTTTTTTTTTTTTTTTTTTTTTGCCTCTTGTCTGGATAAGGTCGAGAAGACTGCCACATATCAACACTGTGATCTTGGTCAAGTTTCATCACTGTGGGGCCTATATCTTTCATCCGCAAAATGGTAACATTGGGCTATAAGACTACCGTGGTCAAATATTATAAGTTTATTTTGAGAAAAAAATTTAAATTGATTTATAAATATTTATTATTTCAAAATCCATAATTATATATAGTTTAAATTTGCTTTATTTTCAAAGCTTTGCTAAATTAGTGATCTGTTAACGTATTTATTCAACAATTATGTAGTATTTACTGTGTTATTATTTGCAGAATCATGTATGAAGCACCACCCTCTCCCATCCTCCATTAAATTTTCAGTCTTATTTGGGGAATAAAATACACAAACATAAATCAATAGAAAATGAGAGTGCTCAGATAGCATGTGGTCCAGGTTGTGTATTTTTATAGTTAGGACTCTGGTTGTGAGTGACAGAAATCCAATTAAGTTGCTTATACAAAAAACTAGATATGTTGTAAAGATAATGAAGATTCTGTGACAATTAAAGGAAGATCTGTTGCAATCTTGGCATCTCTGAAAACTTCAGGGTTTAGAAGAGGAATTCAACTCTGCCAGTACTACTTTTCTATGTATCTTTCCTCTCCACTTAGCATCATTTGTTATCTTACAGACAGGCTTTTTCATGTGATGGGTAACATGGCCATTAGCTGACCCAAGACCCCATGTTTTCTGTTCCATGTGTCCAGGACAATAGAGTTTCTTGTTAGTACCATAAGAAAAACATCGGAAAGAGACTCTGATTGGACAGGCTAAATCTGCTCTAGACCAATAACTATTGCCAGTGGAGTGAAGCTATTGTGACTAGCCAAGTTGGGGCCATCTGTCCTCCTACTTTTGTGAGAGGTAAGGAAAGGAGTCTCAGCAGAAAACAACAGCAAAACAATAATTTTCCTAGTGTTTAACCCAGAATATGGAAGTTCAGAGCAGGAAATATTTCATACTCATCTTAAGGAGTGAAGAGGAGGAGGAAGGTGTTGGTCTTATTACATAGGGCCTTTATATTTAATACTAAGGTTTTGACATTCTCTGACTTTGATGGAATATTATTGAGAAAGGAGGTCAAGAGACAATCCAGGCAAAACTGCTAAGAGCCGGAAGTGAGGTAGAGATGTGGAAGGAAAGGAGCTAGAGAGGAGATGAAGAGGGATTTTGAAGTATAATAATTGGGCTTTTTTTTTTTTTTTTGCGGTACGCGGGCCTCTCACTGTTGTGGTCTCTCCCGTTGCGGAGCACAGGCTCCGGACGCGCAGGCTCAGTGGCCATGGCTCACGGGCCCAGCCGCTCCGCGGCACGTGGGATCTTCCCGGACCGGGGCACGAACCCACGTCCCCTGCATCGGCAGGCGGACTCCCAACCACTGCGCCACCAGGTAAGCCCCAATAATTGGGCTTTTTGCAAAGAAGTAGGGGCAAGAGAAGGTAAAGTCTAGGATGAATCACCAGATTGCCATTCACATTGAAAGAATGGTACCATTAACACTGAAGAGAGAATATCCGAGGAACAAACAAAACTGACTTAGGAAAACACACTTTTGATTACTTCAGAATATGAAATTCTCTTAGGCATTTGGGTTACAAATCTTTCTTTGTGATTTCAACTTGGACAGCATGGTCTGTTCTAATGCTAAAATCTTTCATTTTTCTATAGCTCACCTATTTCAGTTTTTTTTAACTGAATTTATCTTTGATTGGTTTGATGTAGTGAGATTCCAAATGGAAGTATTTCAATCTGTGATTAGTTGATTCCAATATGGGATTAACTGTTATGATTACTTGTGTGACATAAGAAAGATCAAGCAATCATTTTTAAATTGAGTTATTTTATCTGTAAAATGATAACTAGAATTACTTTCAAAATTTGAACATTTTCTGAGTATTTTCTTGGAGACAGATTGAGAACTAATACTGTAAAACAAAACTACATTGAAAATGGACCTATAGTATCCCATTCTAAGAATAGCCTAGGAAACAGAAAAAAGAGTCAGAATATAAAAGTCTGACCTTTCATTGTTGTCTCTGTCCATGATCCTGAAGGTTGAATTTTGATGGGAATTATCACACTGCTTATTGAGTCCGCTTCCCTAGGATCTTCAAATTAGCCATCAGTCACCCAAATTCTGTCTCTGCCCAGGTTTATGCCTTTAAACTTTATTTAAAGGTTTTCCCCAGTAGAAAGACACCCTGGGCATCTAGAACAGGGATGGGGATAAACAATAATATGAACTCACATTTACACAGTTCACACTATGAACCAGGCACTGTTTTAAAGGGCTTTGCACTTACCCAACCATTTAACTATCACTGCAATGCTGTGAGGTAGGTTTTTATTTCTTATTTCTGTTATTTTAAAAGTAAGCACACTAAGGTAGATATTTTCAGTGATTTGTCCAGTGTCCTAAAGGCAGTGAGTGGGAAAGCCAAGGTTTGAACCCAAGTAGCTATCTCTAAAATCTCTACGTTTAACCACTATGGAATTCTACCTCTCAGGCAGGGAAGAGAGTTTAATGTCACTGGGCTTCTGCAGGAAAGAAGGCTGTGGGCTGAGGGGTACAGCAGCTTTGATACACTTTAAACTTTATTTTGGCGAGAGGCAATGTCACTCACCTGGTGCATTTATTTCTGGGAGGATCTCAATCAGGAGAGAAGTTACATTTAAATTTACTCTTACAAGAAATTGACTCTTTGGTCTCAAGCTTCTTACTTCAGATAATTTTGGCTACATATTTTCAATTTAATCCAATGGTAGGCAGTTGTGTTTGAGTAATCTTAATTATTAGAATTATGGAAATGGCTTCCTATGCATTACAGGTACAATGACACTATGTATTATATTAATATTTGCTTAAAACATGTATTGACAATGAAATATTGACAAGGTGAAACATTTGTGCTTCCAAGATTATTACAATGTTGTGGGAGATGGGAAGCAACTGATATATTTTAATGTTTTGTTCTTGTCAAAACAGAAAGATTCTCTGTTGGGGTGACTGCATTTATTATTTATAGAAACACTCTGTTTTCAAAACCAGTCTGATCCAAAGATACAGTGAGTCCAGTGAACACACTGTGCATAGACAGGTACCTCTTGGTTTCTTTACTTTTCCCTCCATGTTGTTTTGTGGTGATGACTGGGAACCTTTAAATGTTGGTTAAACTTGTTTCGTCACCATGTTAATATGTTTAAATACCCAACAGATTAGACATATTTTAATTATGTTGTTCAATAAA
Organism: Lipotes vexillifer; assembly: GCF_000442215.2. NCBI lineage: Eukaryota > Metazoa > Chordata > Mammalia > Artiodactyla > Lipotidae > Lipotes > Lipotes vexillifer. The sequence continues at coordinate 391,770 of NW_006796463.1, read as the reverse complement.
GCAACCAGTTGTTTCAAATTAGGCTGATATATTGAATTATTAACTATGTATGACCCTGATAACTATTACACAAGAAGGTCCGTTGTAAATCAGGTGAGCATATTATAAGTTGGACAGGGCTACCCTGATATGTTATTAGAAAATGAATTTCCATAATGAATATTATTCAGCGCTCATACATTTTCAGGGCCGCTGTTATATGGTTTCCAGTGAACAGAATTATTGATGCTATTTTCCAAGTTAATATATTTAAGGTAACAGATTTCAAATGATTTAGCTTACATTAAGATATATTAATTCATCCTTTTAACTATTGTATTAAATTATATATCATATTATATTCATGTATTAAGCAAGCCCTACATACTTCTTACTGTCCAATTATAGATGATGCTAGAATGCAGATCAAAGCTATCAGGGGAATATTTTAAAAAACATTTAGTGACAATGAGTGAAAGAGGGGTTTTTAAGGTTTGTTTTGTTTTGGTTAAATTTTGGGGTTTGATTAAGTACAAATAACTTATTTTAAAAAGGAATTCAAAAAGCTAGATCTTCTTGTAAATAAATAATGAGACGCATTAACAGAGTTCTATTTATATGCAGTCCAGACAGACAATGTAACCCAAACATAAATGAGGGGAGATGAGTCTATACTCCATAGACTAGAATAGAATTGTAAGAGAGCTTGAAAGACTTGACAGTTTCTCCTGAGGCAGGTTCTTCTCTCCCACAGCTGTTTCTCCCACCCTACTAACACATGAACTTAGTCCCTAACACTTCCTCCTCATACTTCTTGAGAAATTCGAATTGACTAACAAATAACTACTAATCTGCAGAACAATTTCTCCATCTTCCCAGAACTGATTTTGACCAACTATTTCCAAAATTAGCTCAATTTTGTATAACTCCTCTTGCTAAAGCTCAGCTAAAATTTTCCTCCCTTCTTCATGACAATGGTCATTGTGAACATTCCTGTTCACAGCATTTTTGAATAAAGTCTTAGGCTAATGGTGCTCTGATTTTCTTCCACAAAATGAACAGAAAATTGAGCAATACATTCACCTAACAGTGTTGTTGTAAGAACCATGGTGACTTTCTATTCCTATTGATTCAAATTAGCAATTTAATCAAGAACAAGGAAGTCTTGCAGTGCAAATAGAGTCACTGTTTCTCGTTCACCAAAAAGTAATTTATAAATGGTCCTTGAGATGAAAGCAACACTTGGATTCTTACTGGCTTTGGGATATAGTTGCCCTCAAAAGGCAGGCTGATGATAGTACAGAAATTTAAACAAATAAATAAGATGATAAAATGCATCCATAGCTGGACGTCCTTTCTTTTCAGTTTCATTCAAAATTTAAAAGCAAAAACAAAAAAAGAGAAACATGAATTGGGGTCTGAAATTCTGAAATAGAATCCTTATTCACCTTGGGTACTTGAAAAACATCACTAAATCTCAGTTTTCTCATTTGGAATAATTATAATTATAATGAATTAGGTTGAATATGGAAAACCAAGTCCACTAGGCCTTGTGAATTAGGCTTCTCAGCAACAAAGGACAAAAACCTACAAACTACCTGAAGCAAATATGATGACATCTGTGAAGAAACACTTTGTAAGCTGGAAATTGTTATATATGTTCATCAGCTATTCCTGCGTGAACTGGAAAGAAAAAGCTCTTAAAATTCTGCTAACTTTTGTGAGGAAGCTAAAAAGTACTGGAAATAAATCATATCAATCTCAACTGTTCCCAGATTTAGAAGGAATATGGCTTAGCTTCTCATTTAGGCCTTTTGACCAATTCATTGTCCTCTCCACAGTGACTGCTTTCAAAGATAAACACATAGTTTAGACTAAACTGGGACATTCTTTTTTTGTTAGGAGGCTTAAAAGTAACTCTCTTGGGCTTCCCTGGTGGCACAGTGGTTGACAGTCTGCCTGCCGATGCAGGGGACACGGGTTCGTACCCCGGTCCAGGAGGATCCCACATGCCGCTGAGCGGCTGGGCCCGTGAGCCATGGCCGCTGAGCCTGCACGTCCGGAGCCTGTGCTCCGCAATGGGAGAGGCCACAGCAGTGAGAGGCCCACGTACCGCAAAAAAAAAAAAAAAAAGTAACTCTCTTGCTTCTGGATTCACAGTGCAGAAAGTATAATTAAATGCCAGCGTTGCCCGTTTTCCCCACCACGTGGAGGAAACCTGATTGTATTAATAGAGAATGTGGCCAAAACTCAGAGAGAAGCAGGGTGAGTAGGTAGAAAGAGTTCTAAGGACAATGTGTGGGCCCTATATCCACCCTTATGCCTCTGTCACCTCCACACCTGTCCTCAGTTATTGTGAAATTGGCCTATTTTAAAACTTTCTCTACTTTGAGTTAGGTTTTTACCAAGTGAATATTTAATACACATGAGATTGGGTGGACTTAATCACTTTTAGTTCAATAGTTTGGTATACAATTTTTGAGAAGAACATTTGACAATATTAATAATATTAATATCAATTAGAAAAATGTCTTTCATGGTGTATATAGGTAAAAGTGAATGGAACCAGACAGATAGTGTGACAGATTTAAATAAAAATTAGAAGCAAAATAAGAACATTTAATATGTATGTATACACAGCTAATAGAGTTTTATGACTGCCTTGTCTGTTCATAAAATACCTATTTCAGAATTTCTGTTATTTTAAACTGTAATGTTGGATTCTTTTGGAAGGGATTGTGACTGCATTCTTTACAATGACTCTTGGTATATCTGTCTTCCCAAAGTTCATATCCTTAGTTGAGATCTTTTTTCAAGTCTATTACATGGTGTGCCAGACTTATTTAGATTGACTTGCAAAATACAAACTTAACCAGAGTGCATGTATTGCATGTCATTAATCAATGACCTATGTGGGACTGTTGTTTTTGGAGTACTAACTTAGTAGTTCATCACATTTCAAAGTATGCAGTTTGCCTTGAGGATTCCATAGAACTGCCACAACAAAAGCAATTACAAAATTATTTCTTCACTATTATCATACTGTTCTTTTAAGGATAGCTGGCTCTATGCATCAGTTAAGGGCATCTTGCAAAAACAGGTTGTGTGGAGGCTGCCTAACAATGCAGCTTGTCTTGGTAGAATTTTATAGGACATTATTCTGTAGTGTTCTTTGAGAGGTGACTCAGTTCTGACTTTCTACTTTCTTATAAGCAAATCAGTACCTTCCATTGTGATGATCTCAGCAACCCATAATCTGTATCCTACAGAACACAGTAAATCATTTATATGACTTTGTTCTAGAGCTATTCCACACCTTTCTTCCTATCCTGTCCTTCAAAAATGCCTAGATTCTTCATCTGGAGATGGATGAGTAAAACAATTTTAATGTAACCAAGGATTTTTTAGTAGAAACTAGTATGGTATTGAAAAAAATGTTTTTAATTTAATTTTAAGAAGGATTCTATTTCAGATCCTCAGACTCTAATTCATTTTTTTAAACATTTTTGAATGAAATTGAGAACAAGGCAGGCCCAGATTTTGACTGATTTCACCAAATCTCTGTCTCTTCCATCCTTTCTTCCTTTCTCCCACTTTCCTTCCTTCCTTTTTCTTTTCTTTCTTCCTTCAGCCCTACCTCTTAGCTATGTAAAACAAAACTCAAATTTCTGAGGGGTTGAAGCTGAGGAAACTCAGGTAAATTTATAAGCAGTAATGTTCTAGTAAAAACAAAGCAAAAAATTTGTAGCATTTGCCAATTTCTGTGGTGTAAAATATACCCACGAAGGCCAATTTCAAACTACCAAGCTGACGTCATTGAGCATGGAGTTGGAAATAGGTGTTGACACTTGCCTCTAATTAGTTGGCACAAGCCTGCTCTAGCTCCTCACTGAAAATGAGCAAGGAGGGTGGAACTGCTTAGTAATTTACAGCTACTAAGCTCCTTTGCTTCTTTTAAGGTAGACCACATTCTAGACAATGGAAGGCTATGAAAGATATTTGCTAAAATCAGTACCAGAATCAAAGGGAAGAGATAGAAAAGGAGTCTTCTTTCACCAGCAGTTCTGAGGACTTGATGCTTGTATACTCTCAAACTTGAAAAAGTCTCAATATGCTGCCATCTTTAAATATGTCTCAAAATTTACCTTAAGTAATGGATCTAGAGTTTATTCCCAAAAGCATGTAACACTTTCCAGACTGGTTATGTTTCAAGAATCAGGACTTCTCTGGTGGTGAAGTGGTTAAGAACCCGGCAGGGGACACGGGTTCGAGCCCTGGTCTAGGAAGATGCCACATGCCGCGAAGCAACTAAGCCTGTGCACCACAACTACTGAGCCCTTGTGCCACAACTACTGAAGCCCGCATGCCTAGAGCCCGTGCTCCAAAACAAGAGAAGCCACTGCAACGAGAAGTGCTGCACAGCAATGAAGACCCAATGCAGCCAAAAATAAATAAATAAATGTATTTTAAAAAAAAGAATCAATGAAGATAGAAAAATAATTATTAAGTTCACTTAATCATTATTATTATTAGAAATGACAAGGTTTGCAATAACAGATAGTCTCATATATAGAAATAAAGAAAAAGATGGAAAATATTAGAAGAAAGTAAAAGAATAAAATTACAAGAAGATGAAGCAAAAAGTTCCAATAAATTAAAACACCAATTATCTTTGAACTCCACTAATCGTAATGGAAAGGATCTTCAAAGAACTTTTCTAGAATTTACTAGCATTTCTCAAAGAATGGTCTGTGAACTATCTGTATCAGAATTAACTGAGATGACTCTCCCCTACTGAATGAGTCTCCTTTGGAGGACTTGAAATCTACCTCTGATAAACACTCTAGTTGAATCTTAAGCATTCTAATTTTGAAAACTTCTGCAATCATTATAGTGTTGTAACCTATTTCTGTCAGAAAGAAATGCAATGGCAAATATATTATTTTCTTACTAAGACAGCCCTGCTTTTAGCCTGTAATTTCTTTCTTGGTGGTGTCTTTGGTTTCGGTATCAGGGTGATGGTAGCTTCATTGAATGTCCTTGGGAGTGTTCCCTCCGCTTCAATTTTTTGGAAGAGTTTGGTAAAGACTGGTATAAATTCTTCTTCGTATGTTTGGTAGAATTCATCTATGAAGTCATCTGGTCCTGGACTTTTGTTTGTAGGGAGTTTTTAAATTACAGATTCTATTTCAGTTCTAGCGATAGGTCTGTTCAAATTATCTGTTTCTTCTTGCTTCAATGTTGGTGGGCTATATGTTTCTAGAAACTTGTCCATTTCTTCTAGGTTGTTGAATTTGTTGGCATATAATTAGTCATAGTATCCCCTTATGGTTTTTTGTATTTCTGCATATCAGTTGTTATGTCTCCTTTTTCATTTCTTATTTTGTTTGTGTTCTCTCTCTTTTCTTCTTGGTGAGCTTGGCCAGAGGTTTGTCAATCTTGTTTATCCTTTCAAAGAAACAGCTCTTGGTTTTATTGACTTTTTCTATTGTTTTTTTTAATCTCTATATTATTTATTTCCTTTCTGATCTTTATTATTTCCTTCCTTCTACTGACTTTAGGTTTTGTTTATTCTTCTTTTTCTAATTAGGTTAGGTTGTTTGTTTGAGATTTTTCTTGTTTTTTTGAGGAAGGCCTAAGAGAGCCCCACTTTTATTTGGTTAAAACACATGTTTAAAAATAATTGCAAGGGGTCTGGGGTTGCTGCGTTCCAGCCAAGGTTATAAGTAGAGGTCTCTTCGTAGGACAGACTCAGTTGCCCTGCCTTTTGCCCTTCTTTTCTGCCTGAAATAAGATCAAATTCCCTGGAAGTGGAGCAGTGTCCAAAATTATATGCTAAGGATGGTAGATCAGGAAGCCAGGATGAGTGTTGGTCCTTGATTTCGTTAAGCAGCTGCACTGACCTCAATTGCCTATTTCCTGACTCTTGTTACTTGAAAAAAAAAATTCCTTTTTGCTTTAGCCACTGTGGATAGGTCTGATACATAAACAAACAAAATCCTAAATGCTACTAGCACTAATGTAATATCAAAACAATAGAGGCAATCATTGCAAAGCACTGAGTTTGGTGAAAAATAAAGGAACATCATTTTATATCAACATATGTATGTGGAATAAGAGTAGATAATCTAATTTTACATATTTTTCTTTTGGCTCATTTAATTATTCATAATTTAATCACTATTTATTTTATTTTCATTATCTCCTTTGTAGGACTTACATTTATTTTATAGTGCAAAAATGGTAAGTGTCTGATCATTTCTATTTGTCTATGAACATTTTCAGTGACTTACAATAAAATGTAATTTTAATCTTCTTGTCTAATGTGATAATTTCCATTGGTATGATGTCATTGCAAACCACAGAAAGCAAATTATATTATTAAAAATAAAGAGAAGTTTACAAAGAAGGAAACCAACTTTCGGAAAAATTTAAAAGACTGTGTGAAAAAAATAGTCATAAATTATGAAGCTGATAAAAGACTAATTGTAGCACAATGTGGCAGGAGAAAATGTCGCGGGCTTCTGATATAATCTCTTGAATTATTAACAGCCTAGGTAATTTAATTTATTAAAGACTTCTGAATAAAATGCTATATAGAGACGCTAAAAAAAAATCAGTGTAGAACACTGGGTTGAAATCCAATAAACTTATTTTTCAGAATCTCTTCACAATGATTTTTGTATTGAAAAGATATTCTCTTTAATTTTCCTGATACAATTTAAAGTGAACAGAGCTGCTGAGAGGGCTGCTGAAGGAACTAAAAAAAAAAAAAAAAAAAAAA
>NW_006796463.1:383734-384966 GCF_000442215.2 Lipotes vexillifer | reverse complement strand
AAAAAAAAAAAAAAAAAAAAAAAAAAAAGGATAAATACCTCCAACATAGTGGGATGGACCCACCCAAAGCTCTAGGTAGGAAGAGATCTGTGCCAGCAAAAACACTACCTGGGGGTCTCAATCAAAAATTCAGAACCAAAAACCATAATTACAGGATAGGGAGTAGACTTACCCTTTTTTCTGGTGAGAGGAGATTTGGCAGATGTAAATACAAACCACCTAACTATACCCTGGAAGTCTGGAAGGACAGGAAATCCCCAGCCCAGTTCCCTCCGAGGCTGGCCCTCATTTATCTGCTTATACCCCACTTTCCCCTCTCTTGAGTTGAGGAAAAGTTATCAGGTTTTTTTCAGATTTTATGCTTGGAAAGTAATGAAGAAAAGGGAAAAATCCTATTCTACTATCAGAATGAAACAACTATAAGATGAGCAATTCTCTTACTAATACTAACCTTTTCTTTGGCATACTCTAGTGAATTATTAGGGCAGGGTAGCAAGATGTAGCCTCTTACTCGTCAAAATCTTAACTGCCTTGGTCTGTTCTTAGCCCTAGTGTGGAAGATGGCAAGCACCCTAAGCTGGCTGGCACAAGGCCCAGAAAGGGAGGAATCTTTGTTCTATTACAGAGAGGAGAGGGAGGAGAGGGAGAGAGAAAACTTTTAAAAAAGGAACTCAGAGAGGGCTTCCCTGGTGGCGCAGTGGTTGAGAGTCCGCCTGCCGATGCAGGAGACACGGGGTCGCGCCCCGGTCTGGGAGAATTCCACATGCCGTGGAGCGGCTGGGCCCATGAGCCATGGCCGCCGAGCCTGTGCATCCAGAACCTGTGCTCCGCATCGGGAGAGGCCACAGTAATGAGAGGCCACAACAGTGAGAGGCCTGCGTACCGCAAAAAAAAAAAAAAAAAAAAAAGGAACCCAGAGAAATGAACACCTTCTCATTATCCTTAGCAGTAACTCCTGGAAGAAAGGGCAGAGAGACTACAAACCTTAAGTGTTCTGTTAGGGGAGGTTGCTTCATCCTCCATTCTCATGTTTCAATGTGGAGGGACTTCCCTGGAGTTGTACTCTTTGCCTTTCAATCCTACTCCGTGGAAGAAGAGTGACTAATTTGACTGGAGAACCTGAAAGGAGCTGAGCCTGAGACCCTACACCTGATCCTTGGGTGAGCCTGCCTGGCCGCTCTTTTCCCTTTTGCGGGGCCGGGGGGGGGGGGGGGGATGGGTTTTGGGAAAAA
>NW_006796463.1:358107-383691 GCF_000442215.2 Lipotes vexillifer | reverse complement strand
CGGGGGGGGGGGGTGCGGCTGTGTTTGAGTGAATAAACCTGGTTTCCCACCTCCATAGACGTCAGCTGAAATGACTTTATTTGCCTCTACTTTTAAGAGCCCCAACCTAGACACAAGGGAAAATATTGAGAATGTACAGCGGTTTTATAGGCACTCCTGCTGGATTCTTACTTTGCATTTGCACTAGAGTTTCTTATTAACTAATCCCTGTACATGAACCTGTTTTCCTGATAACTATTTTAATAGTCCTTATTGCCTAAGCCTATTTTTGACTGAGTTTTCTACCTCCTACCCAAGTCCATTCATTAGTTGGAATTCTTGAATGCTGAATTCAAAACTTTTCATAGCTAAGCAGTTAGCAATTGTGGAAGATAAACTTGATGGTTCCCGTGGTCCATCAGAATGTTTGTGAATCACTTCTCCTACATTCCTGGATAGAAACCTTGAGTCTCAGACTCTGTTCACAAACTATAAATCATGCTTATATACCGTTTTTTTCTTTTATTCATGGATTACATGTGTTATTTTGTGCCCTCCTTTAGGCTTATGCCTACTAATCTTCCTTAAAATAACTGACCACTAGTTTCACAGATTCCCGAGCTATTCATTGTTTTCCTTTCCTTCCTCCCTCCCTCTCTCTCCCTTCTTCTCTCTCTCCCTTCCTTCTTTCCTTCCCTTCTCTTTCTTCCTTTCTTCCTTTTTAGCATTCTCCCAATGGATTTCATCCAATCGAGTCACTTCAAATAACTGTCTTACCAAACCTATTTCATCACCCTGTTTCTACACTTATATTTCCTACTACCTATTAATCATTACCACCTTAAAGTAATGCAGGCACCTGAAGCTTATCAAGCCAAATCTACTCTCATTATTTGCACCTGCACATCTATTATTCCTCCTATGCATGTTTCTCCCAAATCACCTACTTTTGCCCCTTCCCAGTCTCTAAACATAAGGGACTCAATTACCAAAGCTGAAAACTACAGTCATGCTTGACTCATCTTTCTGTTCTTATCGCTAATTCCATGTTCGTGGCCCAGGGTCTTATCAAATATAAAAATTACATTACAATCTATTTTTTCGTACAAATTTATAAGTATTTTGTTACTGAAGGAGGCTGTAGCAGATCTCAACCAAGTATGAATATTGGACCTAGATTTATATGAAAAAGAAATATAAGATGATGTCAAATCAGTTAATCTACTTTGAGAAACAGTACATGAAATAAAAAATACTTAAGGAATGTTAAGCATTATACAATAAAGGCACATGGAGAGTAAAATAGTTAAACAGTAGAGAGTAGTTGGAGTGGAGTTAAGAGTATGAACCTGTGAATAAAGTTAAAAAGCTCTATTCAGAAGCTCATAAGTGAAATTTTCTGGACAAAGGATGCTTCCTCAAAGGAACTAGTACATTTTTTCTATGATAAAAATGGTTATAATGTACTATTATTTCTGGTATACAGAGCACTTACATTTTTTTTGGATAAAAGGATTATTTATTTTTGCCTCCTTTCTATAAATGTTGGGTATCAATTTGATTCACTCTATTAACTGAAAACTTTCCATAAATTTTAATTTTTAATGAATTTCTGCTATATGTGGTTTTTTTCATTTTTTACAAAACAGCCACTTTTCATTAAGGGTATGGTAATTAGGACACAAAGTATCTGATACATGTTAGTGTAGCTTTACAAAGCATTGTACTTTCAAAAAAATGTCCTCTTCCATATGGGCACAAAATGATGTTTTAATTTCATAATAATTTCCATCGATTTGGAAATGGGACTACAAAAATCATTAGAAATAACAACTTATCTGATCTGAAAAATAAAATGGTTAATATGAAAAAGGGATAACATTTTGGGTATTAATGTGGCAGAGAATACAGGCAGGTGTAAAAGGGGTAGTTGGGCAACATGTTGAAACAAGGCAATAATAAAATGAGGAGTGAGTGGTAATGACAGCAGAAATATAGGGTGGAGTGAAGTAACAGGGTATAAGGCATCCTTCAATTCTTTGAACAAGTGTGAGAGGCACATAGGTCATATTAGGATACAATTTTTATTTTACCAATAGGACAAATTAAACAGAGGCTACAGAATTTGCTTCATTTGTCTGAAATAGCTTGTAAATTTAAGCATAAATAACAAGGTAAAAAACAAACTGAGAGTATAACAAGAGAATTTTAAAATTAAACTTAAAATAATACAAATAAGTGAAAGAGTAGGTAGAAATGAAAGTAATTCATAATAAACAATTTGTTAGACTGTAATCAAATCAAAGAAATTAAATTTTTATTATGAATGATTTGTATACACTAGGTTTTAAATGTCACAAGTAATGTTGAAGATACCTTAAATATTGCTATTTAAATTTTTAAACTGTAGTGAGAGTATTGTGTCTAAGTTGTTCTTTATCATTAGAATATCAAACAATCTGAGTATTTTTTTTTAAGGTAAAGCAACAAATGGAAGGCAGAAGAGAGATAAGAATATTTATGAAGTTATACCAAAAATAATCACTTATTAACTCTTGATTGCATAAATATAACAAAGAAGGGTTTCTTCCCCTTTTCCTTTTAAAACATATAAGAAAATAAAAGATGTATAAATGATGATGTAATCAGCTAAGTCCATTCTTTTACGCCATGACATAGGAAACTATACTAGTCTTAGATGATGATAAGTAAAATTGGATAATTTCACTGCAAATAAATGTGGGAACTTAATCAAATAATTTAATACCTCTTCACTGTTTCTAAGTGTTCTTGAAATTCTTATTGTACTCTAAGTCTATGATGATCAAAATTCCAATCTCTAGGCACAGAGGAAAGATGACTCTCTATTTCTCTCCTTGATTAGCCAAAACAGGGAAATCATCTAGTCACAGTTAGTGCGTCTACAAATTCTACAAATACATGTAGCCTGAAAAATGTTATTTTACACATATGCAACATGCATGTTGTAAAAGTTCTACTAAGGCAAGGCTCATGTCTTCTTTCACCTATGTATCATCAGCATGTAGCATAGTACCTAATGTTAAACATATAATTGTAGAAAGAATGAATAAGTTAAATGATTTACAAGATTCTCCCTCTCTTCTTTTTTTTTTAACATCTTTATTAGAGTATAATTGCTTTACAGTGGTGTGTTAGTTTCTGCTTTATAACAAAGTGAATCAGTTATACATGTACATATGTCCCCTTATCTCTTCCCTCTTGCGTCTCCCTCCCTATCCCACCCCTCTAGGTGGTCACAAAGCACAGTGCTGATCTCCCTGTGCTATGCGGCTGCTTCCCACTACCTATTTTACATTTGGTAGTGTATATATGTCCATACTACTCTCTCACTTCATCCCAGCTTAACCTTCCCCCTCCCCGTGTCCTCAAGTCCATTCTCTATGTCTGCCTCTTTATTCCTGTCCTGCCCCTACGTTTTTCAGAACCTTTTTTTTTTTTATTTTCCATGTATATGTGTTAACATACGGTATTTGTTTTTCTCTTTCTGACTTACTTAACTCTGTATGACAGACTCTAGGTCCATCCACCTCACTACAAATCTCAATTTTGTTTCTTTTTATGGCTGAGTAATATTCCATTGTATATATGTGCCACATCTTCTTTATCCATTCCTCTGTCAATGGACACTTAGGTTGCTTCCATGTCCTGGCCATTGTATATAGAGCTGCAATGAACATTGTGGTACATGACTCTTTTTGAATTCTGGTTTTCTCAGGGTATATGCCCAGTAGTGGGATTGCTGGGTCGTATGGTAGTTCTATTTTTAGTTTTTTAAGGAACCTCCATACTGTTCTCCATAGTGGCTGTATCAATTTACATTCCCACCAACAGTGCAAGAGGGATCCTTTTTCTCCACACCCTCTCCAGCATTTATTGTTTGTAGATTTTTTGATGATGGCCATTCTGACCAGTTCCCTCTCTTCTTGTTTGCCCTTAACCCATGATTAACAAGTTTCCATGGGACTTCCCTGGTGGTCCAGTGGTTAAGAATCCGCCTTCCAATGCAGGGGACGTGGTTTTGATCCTGGTTGGGGAACTAAGATCCCACATGCTGCGGGGCAACAAAGCCCACGTGCCTTTCTCACCTTTCCTTCCTGTACGTCAACACCTATCAGCTGAAGGGTGATGTTAAAATATTTAAATTGACATGTGCCAATGTTGACCTAGAGAAAAAAAAGGTGTTGGTACACAGTAACAGTATATATCTTCATAAACAAAACAGTCCCACCTTTTCATGTTAATAATTTTGTGGTTCCATGTTAAAAACACAAAAATAAATTGGAGGAATGTGGCAAATCTTACATGCTCCTTGATCATAAACCGAAAGAAATGTAGTTCTGAAGAGACTTTCTTCTCCTAAGCTAGCAAGAAGAGACTTTTTAAAAAATGTCTTTTTTTTTTTGTATGTGGTAAGCAGAATGGAGGATATTAAGACATAAGGAAGAAAAATCTAGAAAAAATACAGAATATCAAAGTCAATTTGCTTATATGAATTGATTAATGAGAGAAAAGTGGATGCAAAAAATCTTAAGATTCCAGAGGGTAAAAGCAATAATGCGATGTAGATTGCCTGGCATCAATCATTCAGCACAAGTATTTGATCATTAAATAGGCAACTATTTGCTTCTCTGTAGCTCTGGATAATTCTTTATGCACACAAATGGAAATGCAGGAGTTGAAATTGCTTGGCAGAATTTTGTTATACACTGTCGTCCTAGTGAAACATAATACAACTGCACTAATTTTTAAGTCATTATCGGAATGAAAAGACAAAATTTAAAAATTCTTAAGAACTTGAAGCACCTGAGAGGAATTTTTAAAACACTATTTTACATCCCAATTAAGGAACAAAACCAAAATTATTTAACCAGACACTGCATCAAAAATAACCATATGAAAAAATGATCAACATCATTAATCATTAGGAAAATGCAAATTAAAATAACAGTGAGATACTATTACACACTCATGAGAATAGCTAAACTTAAACACATGTACACAATTGACCATACCGAGTATTGTCAAGGATGCAAAGGAATTAAAACTCCCATACACTGCTGGTAGGATACAAAATGGAAAATGGTTTGGCAGTTTCCTAAAAAAGTTAAATATTCACCTGCCATATGATCCAGACTTTCAACTCCTAGGTATTTATGCAAAAGAGGTGAAAGCTTATGACTATACAAAAATTTGTGTATGAATGTTCACAGCAGCTTTATTTGTAAAGGCCCAGAATGAGAAACAATCTAAATGTTGATCAACAGGTGAATGGATAAATTATTGTATCTCTATACAAAGAAGCAGTACTCAGCAATAAAAAGGAATTAACTACTGATGCATACTATATAACTTAAGAGTATTACAATAATTATCCTGAGTGAAAGAAACCAGGCCAAAATACTGTTCCAAAATCAACAACCAATCCTCTGATTCACCTGATAACAACTGGGTGTTTAACAATTCAATTCAATTCGAGCTCAGCTTAAGGGCTCAGTCCCACATATGGCTCCCCATTCAGATGCTATAGTCCAAAGTCCTGGCCCCCATACTTCTGACTGAAGTACTATTTTAAATCCACTATAAATCGGGGGTTCCCACAACTCCATCCTTAGGTTCAATAATTTGCTGGAACAGCTCACAGAAATCAGAAAGGCACTTTACGACATTTACTGATTTATTTTTAAAGGATACAGATAAACAGCCAGATGAAGAGGCACATAGGGCAGGGTCTGAAGGGTTCCCAGCACAGGAGCAAGCATGTGAAAATGTTCATCAATTTGGAAGCTCATCAAATGCTGTTATTCAAGAGCTTTTATAGAGCTTAATCTCCAGCCCCTCTTACCTCCTTTCCTGGAGGCTGGTGGGTGGAGCTGAAAGTTCCAGCCCTCCTATTACTTACTCTGGTGATCAGTGCCACCCCGAGGCTATCTAGGGACACCCCCTTAGTCACCTCATTAGCATAAACTCAAGTGTAATCAAATGGGGTTCCTTAAGAATAACAAAAGACATTCCCATCACACAGGGAATCTCAAGGGTTTTAGGAGTTCCTGTGTCAGGAACCAGTGATGAAGACCAAATATATTTCATACTACAGCTATTAACAGTTATATTTTATTTGGTAATTTTATTAAATATTTATGGCTTGATTTGATTAAGTAACTCGTGTAATAAACAGCATTTAAAATTTATTTATAAAGTTATTCACTATAAAACCAGTAGTGTGATTGGAGATCAAATAAAGAAAATATTCCCTGCAGTAATGAGAATCTTCCAGGTGGCAAGGTCTACTGGGCTCTCTTTTAATTATTTCAGATTTTATTTACTACATCTGTGTTGTACTCAAATGCTACTTATATCCTGTACTCTACTTCTTGGATTTCTTCTTTATTTGCTTATAGTATGACCTTGAGTCATGCTTTCACATAGTTTGCTTTGGTAGTAAATTGTGTATGCATATTTCAAAACATGCTTACTTTTTTTTCTTACATTTTATTGATCATTCAATTGTGCGTAAAATCTAGGATCACTTGTTTTTTTCTTTAGAACTGTGACCTTATCTTTCAATTATATACAACTATCTAGTTATTAATATTTTTCTTAAAGGCAGTCTGATTCTCATTCATTTATCCATTCACTCTGCAAACATCTATTGAGTTCTTACTGTGTTAGGAACTGTTCTAGATGCTGGGGATTGACCAGTGACCAAACTGTAAAAAATTTCTACCTGGGAAATTTATCAAAAATACTGACTTCTGAGTCCAATAGACTCAGACTATCTGGGGAGGGCAAGCTAAGAATTAGTACTTAGTAAAGGCTCCGCATCTAATCCTAACAATGCCACCATGGTTTAGAACCACTGTGAAGGAGATGGAACCACATTGCGCTTTCATCTATCCCTCGTCAATAGCGCTTCTATTTTCACGGCAGTAAGAAGGAAGACAATTGTTCAGAATAGAGTTTAATGAACACTTTAATGATTGCTGTTTCTGCAGTTGGTACTAGTTGATACTGAACTTGGAGCTTACACAGAACTCCACTGGGTGAAATCCCTCACTTACTCTTGGTGGCTTCAGCTGCAGGTTCCTCTGCTCTAAGAATTTATCCAATCTCATTAGCTATTTTTTGGAATTTTTCAAAATTTTTGTTCTGTTGATGGCACCCTTTCTGTTCTCCAGTATTATAATGGCCTCAAATTTTGTGGAATAAAACTTTTCCATTGATTATTCTGCAGCTAGTTCACTATCATAACATATTCAATAAATATGTGATGAGTCAATTTAATTAGTAATCCTCCACCCAGAGTTAAAAGAAAATTTTGAAATGTATAGAAATAATTTTAATCAAAGCTCCTCAAAATAAATCTTCCATGCTATCCTTTTGACTCTTAAGAGATTCATATGAGGCAAACCTTCCCCCCCAAATAACTTACTTATACTCAGAGAATACCAGAGTATCTAACTCTTCTCGGGTCTTTATTTATTTATTTATTTTTTCGGTACGCGGGCCTCTCACTGCCGTGGCCCCTCCCGTCGCGGAGCACAGGCTCCAGACGCGCAAGCTCAGCGGCCATGGCTCACGGGTCCAGCCGCTCCGCTGCATGTGGGATCCTCCCTGACCGGAGCACGAACCCGCGTCCCCTGCATCAGCAGGCAGACTCCCAACTACTAAGCCACCAGGGAAGCCCGGGTCTTTATTTTTTAAAAATTCTCTGTGAGAATGATTAAGAACTGTTAAGTCACCAAAATCCTTGCATATCCTGAGATTTAGCATGGGATGCAAAGAATAAAGTATCCTGCGTGCTTCATTGTCAGAGTAATGGTACATTGCATCTGAGTTAAATGCTTCCTTTTTCCCCTGTCTTATGAATAGGCATTTCTACTGTCAGATTTTCCACATTCACAGAAAAAATTATGTTCATCCTTTTCATTTGACTTTAATATAACAGAGATTCAAATGGTCTGTCAGTGACTGATCTGCTGATTATTTCTACTAGCTGCCTTTCAATTTGTTATGCTCATTCAAAATTTTGAATCTGTTTTTCATCCATTTCAGTGTTAATATGCACCCCTGTGGCTCCTACTTTGAAGTCAATGGGAAAACCTTTGTGAGGAAGAGATGGCTTTGGGGCATAAAATAATTCAAGTCCTTTCTCAACTGAACAAAAAAACTGGGCACAGCCCAGAAATTTGTGATATAGTCTGTCCTCTCTCCTCTTTCATAAGGAGAAAACAACTTCAAATACATCTTTTAACATTTGTAAAAGTCAGTACTGTGAACATAGTGTGGATGTCTTGGTATTATACTTTAAAATGAAAATTAGTATTATTTTGCTATACCAAATGCCAATTTGAAACCATTATCTATCTACTTTTTTTCCCCATTTCTTCCCTCAATTATCATCATTAGTATTTTGGTTAAGTAGTTAGACACATTTCAACAGGAAACATTAATAGGAGAAAGTAGACACTATTTTATTCTACTGCAGGTTTAATTCACTACAATTATCAGAAATACTAAGCTATCACCACAGCAAGTTTAAGGTTAGTTTATTCAATGACTAATACAAATGAAAGTAATAGTCATATCACTATAATAAAAATTGGAAATAAAAGATATAATAGATATAAATGTAATTTATACATAATACTAATGTTAATTACCATTTACACTTACGCTATGTAGCATCATTCTTTTGAGGTTGATTTGGAATAACAATCACTTTTATATCTATCATTAATATTTAGTATATTATTATTTTCATACTGGCTCAGAATACTCCCTTTGCAAAGAGGCATTAAGTGAGAAAGAAATCTGGAATATTTAAAGCCAAAAGAATCCTAACTGAAAAGAAAATCTGTGCTTTCTGCTAAGTGCTTTCCCCTAAGCATTTTTAGTATGCCAAGCACACCATCTGTGCTCAATTTCATGTTATTTTCTAATGTCAACATCTGCTTATAAGAAAATATATGCTTGCATATATTAAAGACTTGTTTTCCATACAAGAATGTGGAAGTTCTTTATGTCAGTCCACATGTAATTCATTCTTCTTTTTGTTCTCTCCTGAACAATGCAAGTTAAAATATTAGAACATCAGAAAAGCAGACAACTTACAAATCTATGCAACACACATGAAGCAAGGATACAAGGAATTAAATTTATGTAGTTTTTATGCATTTCATTATATATAGATATGAATTTTATGTAAATAGTCTGGAAATGTCAGAGATAATTAAATACAGAATTATATTCACAACTCAGTTATATCCATAACTCAGTAAACTTATTTGAATGGTAGAGACCAGCTCACATGATATTTTCTATACTGAAAAACCTTTACTTCTCTTTTTCCATCAAGAAAACGCTGAATCTCAAAATGTACCAAATCAAATATTACCTCAACTAAGAATAATTTCCCAACTTCAGCCACCTGTATTAATCCTGTTTCTACCACACACACATGCTGTGTAGTTATATATTTGTCCAGTTTTTTGGAAATTATTTTGTATTTGTGTCAATATAAATACACATAGTTGAGAAATCAAATAAAACTGAGACTTTTAATGAAAACGAAGAACACATTCTTCAGTTCTCACTCAACCCAGATCTTCCCCTAAGACAAATTTTCAAATGTTTCATTCATTTTCTAACAGACATTTAAAAAAACATATTTTTAAAAAGTAATGTTAAGGTTTTATTTCCTAGTCTATCATATTTTGACATCATTTACTAACTTCCTATTATACGATGGTTTTAGCCCTCTTAGTTCAACACATTTCCCCAGCATCCAATAGCCCAGTATAGTTACATCATAAGCATGCATTAAATCAATCAAATAAGTCACTATTTTATTATGATATACAAATATGCCTTAGTACCAATCCAAGCATTGTATTGCATTTATTTTTATCTTCTTATAAAATAGTGTTTTTTCCCTGGCATTAATAATTGCATTTTTTCATTTGCTTAGTTTCTGGGTATCTACTGCTTTTTTTTTTTTTTCCTTCTCTAAATACAGTAAGAGATCTGTCAAAGTATGGGAAGAATTTCCTCCGGAGATCCCATATATACATAATATATAATTGCACTTAATTTTTTTTTCACATTGCTCTTAATGATTGGTTTCCTGCTGTGACTGATGCTCGGCTATCATCTTGGAGCTTCTCTGCTCTCCTGCAGCAATCGAGCAATGGAACTGGAAGAATTACCTGTCCTCCAGAAACTTCATGTTATTTTTTTCTTGGATTATTCTTTGTCTTGTTGAAGATTATCTTTCGCTGGCTTCCTAAATGCTTAAGAATTTAAAATTGAGAGTTTTCTTTCATGTCAGGAAAAACTGTCACAGAATTGGAAAAGGACAAAAAGATTACTGAATGTCCCTTCAGTGGAGTTCTGGGCATCCTCCAGCAAACTCTTCAGGGATTGCCTGACCTATACAAGTGTATTTCTTGGATAATCTTCCCATTGACTAAACTGTTTTATAATTGTGTAGGGGTATAAGTCAAGGTGTAGAAAACTGATATTCATTCAAATAATCTTTTCCATAATAATCCAGATGAGTTTTGTCTAGCATATAGAGATAATTGATTTTGCCTTAAAGAAAAGATGATTTCAATCATTTCCTCATATTGCTCTATACAAATTAATAATTTTTATAACTGCAAATTAACTTTAGCATTTCTAAATATATATTCAAATTCTCATTTGAATTGGTTTTAACATCAATTAATGGGTGAAATAAAATCATTGATTTATTTTATATATTCATAAAAGTCATTTTTATCTTTAAAAAAAATTAACACATTTGCAAATGTCTTTGTTATAGTTTCCTACTCAATTGATAGCTAGACTGGTTAGAGAATTTTAGGTTGCAAATCATTTTCTTTCGGTATTTTGAAGGCATGATTTCACTGATCTGGCAGATCAGAAACCTTATATCTTTCCCATTCATTCACCTTTGTATATCACCTTTTTTCATTCTGTTTCTCTCTCTTCAGTTTTTAGAGTCCTCTCTTTTTCCCCAGGATAAAATTTCAGAATCTACTGAGTATTCAGTAGTTCCTTTTAGTCTGGCAATTCAGGTTTTTCTGGACAATGTTCCTTTGTTTCCTTGATGCAACATGGAGTATCAGTTATCAGCGTAAGCATTAACATTAGACTGTTTCTTTTTATTTCTGTGAGTATATTATTAATTTACAAAAATGCATTCTTTTAATCAGATTTTCTCTATTCATGGCATAGCCCTTTTATGATAGGAGTAACTATCTACAATTATGACTAGGATGGTATTGGATACAAAAGAACAAGTAAAAAGACAGTGTCTAGAGAATTTGTAATTTGCAGGACATGTAAAAATGCTCATTTTGACTAGACTATCTGGAAGAGAAGTGGTAAGAAATAGGGATGAAGAGATAAGATGTGGCCAGATATTGAATGAGTTATCTTCCCTCTTATGTTACTATTTCCTATGGGTTCCCATTTGACTTATCCTATATAATGTTTTGTTTCTTTACACTAAATTTCTCCTTATCGTCTATTTTTCCTTTCTTAAAATTTAATATGAAACATTTATTTTTTTGCTTCTTCTAACTCAGATTTATTCCTGGGATATTTATTCTACTTTTCCAAAAAATGTTTTCTATTTGGTAACAAACTTCACCCCTCCCTGCCTCAGGCTACCCCATTACTCTACTCTCTGACATTTAGTGAATACTCCAGGAACTTACACCAGTTTTGTGCACCACTAATGGTGTGATCAGGCAAACTACTCTAACTTCCTGGATTCATTTTCAACAATTTTGAAGTAAGGATAGTAATTCCCACCTTACAAGATTGTAGGAAGTATTACATGTGATAATGGGCATTGCATTAATACATGATCAGAATCACCACAGATTCTATACACTGTACAGCAAAAGATGGGTATAATCAATAAGATTTCCATAAATGTTACTTTAATGAAAATATTATAGAAAGAAGTTCCACTTTGAAACAGATTCAGAAAATTATGGTTTCATTAACATGGGATGCTCAAACTACATAAGTCATTTCTGTCCCTTAAAATACCTGTACACCAATGTCAGGAGCCCAACATTTAAGGACTGTCAAGCCTGTTAGAAATTATCCTGACTAATTTCTCCTTTTATTACAGTTACATTCTATACCATCCAATTTAGCAACTAATTATATATTGTTTGCATTTTTCTCTAGGTGTGATTACATGTTACTCTCATTTTTTTCAATACTTAAAATACAGGACCCTAACTTTTATTTTTCTATCTCTCAAAGCTCTTTGCAGAATATTAGCTGAACACATTCAGGTAAAATAGTATTAATTAGTAGGTGATAAATACTTACTTGAAGTTAATAAAAAGCCACTATCTTTCTCTCTTTAAGGGCAGGTAAAAGTTTTTTCTGGACTCTACAGTATGAAGACTTGGAATATTTTGGTTGGTAAAAGAAGACCAGCTTGACTCTAGAATGAGAAGCAGTTGTAAGTCATTCAGTTGAAATCAAGGTTCGGTTTTCTTCTTGGAACAGAAGAAAAAAGGTGATTATTGTCTCCTTGGAGACCAGAATGGTGGTAGCAGTGGCAGTCACCATCTGAGTTTAGTTGTGTCCCACAGAGAGATGACTATATAAGCTTTATTTGCAATACCGTCAGCGTGAGGGTACCAAGGAGGCTTGGGAGGAAGAAAGTGAGAGACCTGTTTTAAGCATTCCTAACCCTGAGAAACCCTCAGAAAATGTTGGACATCATCCGGGGAGGATGAGTAATTTTTTTTATTCATAAACATTCAATTCACTGAAGAATCATTTTGTCAAGTTTGCTTCATATTAAACTTAAAGTGTGATTTATGTAGAATTGACATCAGCTTTTAAATATTGTCCTCCTATCAAGAAATGGAATATATAACTTAATATATTTGTCTTGGTGTATATATATTAGTAATGTATGAAACTGCCTATTCTTTAGTTGTATAAGTTATTTTTGACTTATTTTCTAAATGTTTTCTGTGGTATACATGAAAATATTCAATTTGTGTATATTTATCTTATGTCCAAGATCCATTCAACATCATTATGAATTCAAACAGTTCTTTAGTTAATTGTTTTAACAATCTAACAGAATAATTTTTTTGCAAATATCAATATCCTTTCATTCCTAGATTTTAAGAGTTCCTTTTTGGCCTTTTCTTTGGTTTTGTTTTTATAATCAGGAATGGATCTTAAATTTGATCAAATAATTATTAGGTCTATTGAGATAGTCATTTTAAAATGTGGTCTATCAATCTTTTAGGATATTTCTGAATATAAAAGGAAGCATTCTTAATCGATCATTTTTATGGGTTGAAATATGCCCTCTGAAAAGGTATGTCAAAGTCCTAACCCCCAGTACTTCAGAATGTGACCTTATTTGAAAATAGGTTATTTGCAGATGTAGTTAGTTAAGATGAGGTCATAATGGAGTAGGCTGAGACCTTAATCAGATATTACTGGTGTCATTATAAGAAGATGATGAGATAAAAAAAGAATGACATTTGACTACAGAGGCAGAGACTGGAGTGAGATGATTGCAAACCAAAGAATGCCAATGGTTACTGGTGACACCAGAGCTAAGAGAACGTATGGGACAGATTCTCCCCTATAGCCTTGAAAGAGTATGGGCATCTTGATTTTGGACATCTGGGCTCCAAAACTGTGAGTCAATAAATTTCACTTGTTTAAAACCATTAAGTTTGTGACAATTTGTTAAGGGAAACTTAGAAAACTAATATATCATGTTTAGATAACTTAAAAATTTTTGCATTATAAAAGATGTGATGTTATAGAATATAACTGTGCTTCTAGAATATCAAAATAGCTTTCTGTAAAAAATGTGTTTAAATATTGATAAAACCCACCTGTAATATCATAAATATTGATAAAACCCACCTGTGATATTATATAGAATGATTTATTACCTCATATTCTAAAGTAAGCATATATAATTGTGTAATTTCAAACATTTCACACATCATAGTATAGGCCTGCTATACATTTGATTCTTCACCAACTCTTTTTTTCTCATAATCTCTCTAATTATTCTGCCACAGAGTAGAAGAGCTGAACCCCAGTTGAAACTCAGTGTCCCTCTGTTGGCAACATGGGAAAATAGAAAATAATAAGAATTATGAGTAGATATGAAACAGTGAAAGATACTGCTTTTGAGATACTCCAGAGGTAAACTTGATGAAAATTTAGTAACAAAACTTATATAAGCACACAAATTATATGTCTGTTTATGATAAGAACTACATGCCACAAATGCTACAAATTACTAGAGACTTTTAAACAGAAAGGTATAGTAATTGCTTCTAGGGAATAATCAAAGGAACCCTTATGAAAGTGATGGCATTTGATCTGTATCTTACCAAATGGGTGGAATTTTTCTAAATAGAGGTAGGGAAATAATATATTCCAGGTGAGTAAACATTGGGGGAAGGATGTTTTGAAGCATGCCAAAGAAAAGAGGAAAGCAGTTTGGGAGGAAACATGAGTGTGATGGTTAATTTAATGTGTCAACTTGACCACAGTGCCAGATATTTGGTCAAAAATTATTACAGATGTTGCTGTGAGAGCATATTTGGATGAAGATAACCTTTATATTAGTGGACTTTGAGTAAAGCAGATTCCCTCCATGATGTGGATGGGCTCATCCAACCAGTTGAAGACCTGAATAGACCAAAAGATTGGCTTCCACTGAGCAAGAAGGAATTCCACCAGCAGAAGCCTTCTAAGTTCAACTGCAACATCACCTCTTCCCAGGTTCTCTGGACTGAAATGTATCCCTTCAAACTTTATATTTTGAATCCCTAACCCACAATGTGATTGTATTTGTAAATAGAGGTAACTAAGGTAATTTTAGGAGGTAATTAAAGTATTTGGAGATAGGGCTTTTAGGAGGTAATAAAGTCATAAGGGTGGGGTGATAACTTGATAGGGTTGGTGGCCTTATAGAAGAAGAAGGAGAGAGAGAGAGAAGGAAAGAGAAGAGAAGAGAAGGGAAGGGAAGAGAAGAGAAGACAAGAGAAGAGAAGACAAGAGGATATCTCCAGTTTATAAGGACATATGAAGAAGGTGGCCATCTGCCAGCAAGGAAGAGAACCCTCACTAGAAAATGAACACTGTCATACCTTGATCTTGGACTTTTCAGCCTCCAGAACTATGGGAAAATAAATTTCTGTTGTTTAAGCTACTCAGTCTATGGTAATTTGTCATTGCAGCCAGGGCTGACTAATACACCAGGTCTACAGCTTTAAGGCCTTCATACTTGAACTACAACACCAATTCTTCCATGGGTCTCCATCCTGCTGGCTGACCCTACAGATTTTAGATTTGTCACACTCCATAATGATGTGAGCCAATTCCTTAAAATCTCTCTCTCTATATATATACAAACACACACACACACACACACACACACACACACACACACACACACACACACATATACACGCACATCTTATTGATTCTATTTCTCTGGAAAACCCTGAGTAATACAATGTGTTATATAAAGAAGTAGAAAGAGATAACTAAAAGGTCACTGAAACCATCACAAATACCTTTGATTTCAACTTAAGAAGTTCAGCATTCACTCTAGAGTTTACTAGGTACTCTGAAAATTGTCCCCAATGATTCAGATTTGCACATAATATTTCCTAGTGTGAGCAGGTCATTCATCATTCCCAAGATATATATTAACTTATATATAAGATATTTATGGTTGCATGATGTTCTACAAGATTTTGCCTCTGTCTGGATTTTATTTTTCTTATTTCCTCTTTTTTTTTTTTTTACTCAAACATCAAATCCCTTCAAATGGCAACTCCTTTCTGTGATTTTGCTGAACTCTCTGGAACAAACTTTCCCTTCTTATTTTGCTTCATGGTACAATCCTCTGTTCTGTATCTTTATCTATATCTATCTATCTATCTATCTATCATCTATCAATCATCTATCTATCATTTATTTATCTATCTATCATCTATGTCTATCTAGCTATCTCTCTTCAGGTTACATTAGAAAGATACAAACTTTTATTTTACTTGTCTCTTTTACCTTAGGGAATGACTCAAACATCCATTCTTGAATTGGAATAGTGACAAGCTCTAATTCAAACTTTAAGACCAAATTCAGTTCATGTTTCTAACATAATTACAGTTATCTGACTTTGGTGTGTAGGATGAGCTGGAATCAGAAGAGAAATGCAGGAAGATCAGTTAAGAATTTAAGAGATAAATCCAGATAAGAGTTAATGAAAGTTCAAGTGGTAGCAAAGGAAGTGTAGAGAGTGAGAGGAATGTCCTGAAGTCAGAGTAGAAGACTCTGTGACAAATTGATTATGGGAGGAAAGGCAAGAGTAGGAGTTAGGTTAAGAATGTTTCATGCTCAAGTGACTTCATGTCTTTATAATTGCTATTCCTTCTGACAGGGAAGCTCTTTCTTTTCCCATACTGTTTTTGCTGACAAACTAACAAACTTCAAAACAAAATCCAGTGGTCCTCTTTTCTGAGATCATACAGATTGAGATTAGAGGCATCTTCTGACCCTTCAGTTTAGTTTTCAGTTAGACATTTATGTACGTCCTTTGTATGCTTTTCATACCCGTAACTAGAGAATTTATCATTTAGTGTTACACATCTGGTTAATCGTCAAGTTCACCCCTTAAGACAAGGCTCAAAGTTCATTTGTTTTTTGTGTCTTCCATATTAGCTCAGCTCCAAGCATAAAATAATGGAATAAAATAAAATAAACTAACATGTGAAAAGGATTGATTCATGAGAGAACACTAGTATCGTTAACATAAAAAAGTAATTTAGTAAGAGCCAAGTTGATAAAAAATCTGACTTTTGTGGGGTTTTTTTTTGTGGAATTTGCCATGATGGCAAGATATACAGTGTAAATATTTGGTCACAAAATTGAGCTTAACAAAAATCCTCAGTCACATAGTAATTTTAAAAGGTCTGGAATTTCAGATGGATAGAATTTGGAGACAAATTTTTTTTTTTTTTTTTTTGCGGTACGTGGGCCTCTCACTGTTGTGGCCTCCCCCATCACGGAGCACAGGCTCCGGACGCGCAGGCTCAGCGGCCATGGCTCACAGGCCCAGCCGCTCCGCGGCATGTGGGAACCTCCCAGACCAGGGCACGAACCCATGTCCCCTGCATCGGCAGGCGGACTCTCAATCACTGCGCCACCAGGGAAGCCCTGGAGACAAAATTTTAAGAACCATTTATATTGAAATGATGATTGAAACAGTAGAGAATATGATCACTACAGATAAATAGGGAGAGAATAATGAATGGTCAAGGATACATCCTTAATCAGTATCTACACTGATAGTGTCAGGGATAGAAATGTGCTAGCTAGGAGAGGGGGATAAAGATGGCAGAGTAGGAGGACCCTGAGCTCACCTCCCCTACGAATACATCAAAAATACAAATACATATAGAACAACTCTCACTTAAAATGACATAAAGACTAGAAGAATGGCTCTTCTACAACTGAGGCTATAAAGAAAGAACCATAAAATGTCTGGTAGGAGGGGAGGAGGAGTGATCTAGTTGGGACCCACACTCTTTATGGGTGACCCAGAGAAACAGGAGGATATCACAGGCTTGGGGATCTTCCCTGGGGAGTGGGAGGCACAAGCCCCATATTAGGTACCTAGCATTGGGGTTCACCCCTGGGAGGACAAACCCCCTTAGCTGGTTTGAAAACAAGTGGGGCTTACCTGAGGGCAGTAAGAAACTGAGACTGCTCTTGAAGAGTGCATGCACAGTCTTGCTTGCTCTCAGTCCCAGTACAGAGGCAGAAGACTGAACTGCCTGGTACTCTGCTTGGCCTTCCAAGACTAGCCCAGTGCATCCCAATGCCCACAGAGGACTCCTGCTTCAGTCTCTTCTGCTCCAGCACTTCTCCCTGATAAGGTGAAGACTGGCTTTGTGTGCACTGGGGAAAACCGGAGCCAGCTCAGAAGTGGGGCTTCAGCTCCTTGGGCCCTGCCCCTGCCCCAGGACAAGGCAGTGACTGCTACTGAGCCTGGGAAAACCCCTGGCTCACACCTGGCACTAACTCTAGCCCCTCCAACTCTGGCATTACCTCCTATCAAGGCAGCATGTGCCAGTGGACCCCAGGAGAAGACAGCCCATGCTTACTTCAGATCTGGCTCTCTCACTGAGGCCACTGGCTACAATGGAGATGCTCCCACATAAGAACACACCTTCAGGACCAGATAGGTAACTGTTTTGCGTAATTTCAGAGACAGTGAAAGTCAAACAAAATGAGAAGACAGAGGAATATGTTCCAAATGAGAGAATAAAATGAAGTTCCCCAAAAATTCAAGGGAAAGGAATGCTTCCAAACTCCTCCAATGAGATCAGCATTACTCTGATACCAAAACCAAAGACACTACAAAAAAGAGAAAATTGACCGGAGGGCAGACAGCAGAATCAAGAACTACAATCCTGCAGCCTGTGGAACAAAAACCACATTCACAGAAAGATAGACAGGATGAAAAGGCAGAGGGCTATGTACCAGATGAAGGAAAAAGACAAAACCCCAGAAAAACAACTAAATGAAGTGGAGATAGGAAACATTCCAGAAAAAGAATTAAAAATAATATTAGTGAAGATGATCCAGGACCTTGGAAAAAGAATGGAGGCAAAGATTGAGAAGATGCAAGAAATGTTTAACAAAGACTTAGAATAATTAAAGAACAAACAAACAGAGATAAACAATACAATAATGGAAATGAAAAATACACTAGAAGGAATCAATAGCAGAATAACTGAGTCAGAAGAACGGATAAGTGACCTGGAAGACAGAATGGTGGAATTCACTGCCACAGAACAGAATAAAGAAATAAGAATGAAAAGAAATGAAGACAGTCTAAGAGACATCTGGGACATTAAATGCAACAACATTTGCATTATAGGGGTCCCAGAAGGAGAAGAGAGAGAGAAAGGACCCAAGAAAATATTTGAATAGATTAGAGTCAAAAACTTCCCACTTGGGTGGGAAAGGAAATAGCCACCCAAGTCCAGGAAGCACAGCGAGTCCCATACAGGATAAACCCAAGGAAAAACATGCTGAGACACATAGTAATCAAATTGGCAAAAATTAGAGACAAAGAAAAATTATTGAAAGCAACAAGGGGGGCTTCCCTGGTGGCGCAGTGCTTGAGAGTCCGCCTGCCGATGCAGGAGACGCGGGTTCGTGCCCCGTTTCGGGAGGATCCCACATGCCGCGGAGCGGCTGGGCCCGGGAGCCATGGCCCCTGGGCCTGCACGTCCGGAGCCTGTGCTCCGCAAATGGGAGAGGCCACGACAGTGAGAGGCCCGCATAACGCAAGAAAAAAAAAAAAAAAAAAAAAAAAAAAAAAGAAAGAATGAAAGCAACAAGGGAAAAACGACAAATAACATATAAGGGAACTCCCATAAGGTTAACAGCTGATTTCTTAGCAGAAACTCTACAAGCCAGAAGGGAGTGGCATGACATACTTAAAGTGATGAAAGGGAAGAACCTACAACCACCTGGCAAGGATCTCATTCAGAATCAATGGAAAAATCAAAAGGTTTACAGACAAGCAAAAGCTAAGAGAATTCAGCACCACCTAACCAGCTCTACAACAGATGCTAAAGGAACTTCTCTAGGCAGGAAATACTAAAGAAGGAAGACACCTACAAAAACAAATCCAAAACGATTAAGAAAATGGTAATAGGAACATACATATCAATAATTACCTTAAACAAGAATGGATTAAATGCTCCAACCAAAAGACACAGGCTCGCTGAATGGATACAAAAACAAGCCCCATCTATATGCAGTCTACAAGAGACCCACTTCAGACCTAGAGACACATACAGACTGAAAGTGAGGGTATGGAAAAAGATATTCCATGCAAATGGAAATCAAAAGAAAGCTGGAGTAGAAATACTCATGTCAGATAAAATAGACTTTAAAATAAAGACTATTACAAGAGACAAGGAAGGAAACTATATAATGATCAAGGGAACAATCCAAGAAGAAGATATAACAATTATAAATATATATGCACCCAACATAGGAGCACCTCAATACATAAGGCAACTGCTAACAGCTCTAAAAGAGGAAATCGACAGTAACACAATAACAGTGCAGGACCTTAACACCTCACTTACACCAAAGGACAGATCATCCAAACAGAAAATTAATAAGGACACACAAGTTTTAAATGACACAAGAGACCAGATAGATTTAATTGATTTTTATAGGAGATTCCATCCAAAAACAGCAGATTACACTTTTTTTCTCAACTGTGCATGGAACATTCTCCAGGATAGATAACATCTTGGGTCACAAATCAAGCCTCAGTAAATTTAAGAGAATTGAAATCATATCAAGCATCTTTTCTGACCACAATGCTATAAGATTAGAAATGAATCACAGGGAAAAATACGTAAAAAACACAAACACATGGAGGCCAAACAATACGTTACTAAATAACCAAGAGATCACTGAAGAAGTCAAAGAGGAAATCAAAAAATACCTAGAGACAAATGACAATGAAAACACAACGACACAGAACTTATGGGATGCAGCAAAAGCAGTTCTAAGAGGGAAGTTTATAGCTATACAAGCCTACCTCAAGAAACAAGAAGAACCTCAAATAAACAATCTAACGTTATACCTAAAGGAACAAGAGAAAGAACAAACGAAACGTAGAGTTAGCAGAAGGAAAGAAATCATAAAGATCAGAGCAGAAATAACTGAAATAGAAACAAAGAAAACAATGGCAAAGATCAATAAAACTAAAAGCTGGTTCTTTGAGAAGATAAACAAAATTGATAAACCATTAGCCAGACTCATCAAGAAAAAGAGGGAGAGGACTCAAATCAATAAAACTAGAAATGAAAAAGGAGAAGTTACAACAGACACTGCAGAGATGCAAAGCATCCTAAGAGACTACTACAGGCAACTCTATGCCAATAAAATGGACAACGTGGAAGAAATGGACAAATTCTTGGAAAGGTATAACCTTCCAAGACTGAACCAGGAAGAAATAGAAAATACGAACAGACCAATAACAGGTAATGAAATTGAAACTGATTAAAAATCTTCCAACAAACAAAAGTCCAGGACCAGATGGCTTCACAGGTGAATTCTATTAAACATTCAGAGAAGAGCTAACACCCATCCTTCTCAAACTCTTCCAAAAAATTGCAGAGGAAGAAACACACCCGAACTCATTCAATGAGGCCACCATCACCCTGATACCAAAACTGGACCAAGATACTACAAAAAAAGAAAATTACAGACCAAATATCACTGATGAATATAGATGCAAAAATCCTCAACAAAATACTAGCAAACAGAATCCAACAACACATTAAAAGGATCATACACCATGATCAAGTGGGATTTATCCCAGGGATGCAAGGATTCTTCAACATATGCAAATCAATCAATGTGATACACCACATTAACAAATTGAAGAAAAACCATATGATCATTTCAACAGATGCAGACAAAGCTTTTGACAAAATTCAACACCCATTTATGATAAAAACTCTCCAGAAAGTGGGCATAGAGGGAACCTAACTCAACATAATAAAGGCCACATATGACAAACCCACAGCAAACATCATTATACACCTAACACTATAAAATTCTTAGAGGAAAACAAAGGAAGAACACTCTTTGACATAAATCACAGCAAGACCTTTTTTGATCCACCTCCTAGAGTAATGGAAATAAAAACAAAAATAAACAAATGGGACCTAATGAAACTTAAAAGCTTTTGCACAGTAAAGGAAACCATAAACAAGACGAAAAGACAACCCTCAGAATGGGAGAAAATATTTGTAAATGAAGCAACTGGCAAAGGATTAATCTCCTAAAATATATAAACAGCTCATGCAGCCCAATATCAAAAAAACAAACAACCCAATCCAAAAATGAGCAGAAGACCTAGACATTTCTCCAAAGAAGACATACAGATGGCCAAGAAGCACATGAAAAGCTCCTCAACATCACTAATTATTAGAGAAATGCAAAACAAAATTACAGTGAGGTATTACCTCACACCAGTTAGAACGGGCATCACCAGAAAATCTACAAACAACAAATGCTGGAGATGGTGTGGAGAAAAGGAAACCCTCTTGCACTGTTGGTGGGAATGTAAATTAATACAGCCACTATGGAGAACAGTATGGAGGTTCCGTAAAAAACTAAAAATAGAACTACCATATGACCCAGCAATCCCACTACTGGGCATATACCCTGAGAAAACTATAATTCAAAAAGAGTCATGTACCACAATGTTCATTGCAGCACTATTTACAATAGCCAGGACATGGAAGCAACCTAAATGCTCATCAACAGATGAATGGATAAAAAAGATGTGGTACATATATAGAATGGAATATTACTCAGCCATAAAAAGGAACGAAATTGGGTCATTTGTAGAGACTTGGGTGGACCTACAGACTGTCATACATAGCGAAGTAAGTCAGAAAGGGAAAAACAAATATCGTATATTAACGCATATATGTGGAACACAGAAAAATGGTACAGATGAACCGGTTTGCAGGGCAGAAATTGAGACACAGATGTAGAGAACAAATGTATGGAAACCAAGGGGGGAAAGCAGAGGTGGGTGCAGGTGGTGGTGGGATGAATTGGGAGATTGGGATTGACATGTATACAGTGATGTGTATAAAATGGATGACTAATAAGGACCTGCTGTATAACAAAGTAAAAATAAATAAGTAAAAGAGAAAATTACAGGCCAACATCCCTGATAAACATAGATACAAAAGTCCTCAACAAAAATATTAGCAAATATCAGACAAGAAAAAGAAATAAAAGCCATACAAATTGGAAAGGAAGAAGGAAAACTGTCACTGTTTGCAGATGGCATGATACTCTATATTGAAAACCCTAAAGACTCAGTCAAAAAACTGTTAGAACCAATAAGTGGCAGTCCATATTTTTTACTTTGCATATTTACTTGTAATTCATTTTTTTGAAAGCTATGACAAAAATCTTGAGTATCCTTACAAATGTACTGTTGAATTTTCAACATTAACAGTTAATATTTTCTAAATCAATTTAAAGCACTTTTACTTGCCTTCCTTATTAAAATTTAATAATGTTATTAACTGTTTTTACAAACAATGGAGTCATTACATTCATTATAACAGAGGCAATACTGTGTGTTTATTATTTTCTTCCTGGAAACATATTCATGTGACTAAGCTTTAGCTAATAGAACGTGGTTAGAATTAATGTACAACATCTGTAGACATAACTCCTTAAATATTTCACACTATCTTTACCCTCTCTCTTCTCTCCTCTGCCAACCAGATACAGAGTATCTTAATATAATCCAATGGAGGATTCGATAATTATATAAATGGTGGAATAATGAAAAGAAAGGAGCCTGTGTCCCTGAATAGCTATGTGAAGCAGAGCTCCAATAATCATATGAGTAATTTATAAACTATTTTTATTAAGGCATTGGGAATTGCAATTGCTATTATAGAAGGTAGGCTAAACTGCTTAGTAAGTTCACATTGGGAATTTTGGAAATATATATTACAGATGGATATAGAAATGATAGATTGATTACATATAATATATTATAGTCTAGTGGGTATACCTCTGGTTGATACCCTAGAATCATCGTTAATTTTTCCCATACTGTTATTTAATATAGAATTTCCTAAACATAATGGAGTTGTCCATGTTAGAAATCATTTTACAAGAGAAAAAGTATTTTCTTTTTTCTATTTTAGAAAAAGTATTTTCCGAGAAAAACTTTGTTTATAATCTTGTCTTTTGCTGGATCAGTACAGGTTAGCCTTAGTGAAATTCACTGTGTCCACCATCTTTTCTATTGTTCTTTCTGCTTTGCCACCCTCATAAGAATGCCCTCATGCTGTAGGTTGTCAATTCCAAACTTTTAAGAGGGATATCCTAACTTATTATATTGACTGAGACATTACACAAACTTTGGAAGTTTCATGATTCTCTTGCCCAAATCTAGGCTCTTCTGCCCTGGATTCTAACCACTTTAATGAGTTTAACTATTTTTACCCATTGATCTTTCAATTATTGATGACTACTAAGCAAAATAAATCTAATGTAAGATCTTGTGGGTAACAATTATTTTTTCTATTATTATTTGCTGATAATTATGTTCACACTTTTAACAGATGTTTTACTTCCTTAAACTAAAGGGATGAGTAAATTACAATTATGACAGGAATTCAGATGTTTTCTTAAGTTCAGGAGGTAAGGTATTTTGAGGAACATTTCCTCAGATCCTGCATAGATAATTTTCTACGTTATAAGTTACATGTCTTGCCTTAGTGTCAATTAGCCATCGTCTCTGTGTAACATGTAGAGAAGGATGTTGAACTAGAAATATTGGGTGATGCACTAAGTTATAAGACATCCCATATATCAGATTATAAGTCAGAACACAAAGCACATTTCCAAAGGGAAGGCAAGGATTTGCTTCACTAGTCTCGATCTTTCACCCACATCAAAGGTACAAATCACAGGCCGATGCAATGGAAACTGGGAGAGGATCTGTGATGGAAATTCTTTGGAGATATCTGTGCTTCTCCTTCTAGTGAGAGATTGATAGCATAAGTGCTTACCTCTTTACATCAGGTCAAGGTAGCAGAGCTTCAATATTAGAGTACTTGACCCATATCTCTTGCAATAGGAAGACACAGTGGACTTCTCTCTAGCTCATGTATGAAAAAATCCAAAGGCAGAAATGGGCTGAAGCAATTTGGTAGGGATTACTCACAGAGTGGTGGGAGAAAAGAAAGCAAGAGTGTTTTCTAATTATGAGCCATGTGAGAGAGCTGGCTCATAATCATTTTTAATTTGGCCCAAGAAGACCATTTGGAGGAGTGAGTGATGGGATCCTGGCAGTAAGACTCTTTGTGATTTTTGTTTGTTTGTTTGTTTTAAGTTAAAAAATTTTTTATTTTATATTGGCGTGTAGTTGATTAACAATGATGTGTTAGTTGCAGGTGTACAGAAAAGTGATTCCGTCATACACGTATCCATTCTTTTCAAATTCTTTTCCCATTTAGGTTATTACAGAATATTTAGTCAAGTTCCCTGTGCTATACAGTAGGTCCTTGTTGGTTACCTATTTTTTTTTACATCTTTATTGGAGTATAATTGCTTTACAATGTTGTTAGTTTCTGCTGTATAACAAAGTGAATCAGCTATATGTATACATATATCCCCATATCCGCTCCCTCTTGAATCTCCCTCCCACCCTCCCTATCCCACCCCTCTAGGTGGTCACAAAGCACAGACCTGATCTCCCTGTGCTATGAAGCTGCTTCCCATTAGCTATTTTACATTTGGTAGTGTATATATATGTCAATGCTACTCTCTCACTTCGTCCAGCTTGCACTTCCCCCTCGCTGTGCCCTCATGTCCATTCTCTACGTCTGTGTCTTATTCCTGTTCCTGCCCCTAGGTTCTTCAGAACGATTTTTTTTTTTTTTT
>NW_006796463.1:321362-357870 GCF_000442215.2 Lipotes vexillifer | reverse complement strand
TTTTTTTTTTTTTTTTTTTTTTTTTGTGGTACGCGGGCCTCTCACTGTTGTGGCCTCTCCCATTGCGGAACACAGGCTCCAGACATGCAGGCCCAGCGGCCATGGCTCATGGGCCTAGCCGCTCCACAGCATGTGGGATCTTCCGGGACCGGGGCACGAACCCGTGTCCCCTGCATTGGCAGGTGGACTCTCAACCACTGCGCCACCAGGGAAGCCCATGACTCTTTTTGAACTATGGTTTTCTCAGGGTATATGCCCAGTAGTGGGATTGCTGGGTCGTATGGTAGATCCATTTGTAGTTTATTAAGGAACCTCCATACTGTTCTCCACAGTGGCTGTATCAATTTACATTCCCACCAACATTGCAAGAGGGTTCCCTTTTCTCCACCCCCTCTCCAGCATTTATTCTTTGTAGATTTTTTGATGATGGCTATTCTCACTGGTGTGAGGTGATACCTCATTGTAGTTTTGATTTGCATTTCTCTGATGATTAGTGACGTTAAGCATCCTTTCATATGTTTGTTGGCAATCTGTATGTCTTCTTTGGAGAAATGTCTTCTTAGGTCTTTGGCCCATTTTTGGATTGGGTTGTTTGTTTTTTGATACTGAGCTGCATGAACTGCTTGTATATTTTGGATATTAATTCTTTGTCAGTTGCTTCATTTACAAATATTTTCTCCCATTCTGAGGGTTGTCTTTTCGTCTTGGTTATGGTTTCCTTTGCTGTGCAAAAGCTTTTAAGTTTCATTAGGTCCCATTTGTTTATTTTTGTTTGTATTTCCATTTCTCTAGGAGGTTGGTCAAAAAGGATCTTTCTGTGATTATGTCATAGAGTGTTCTGCCTATGTTTTTCCTCTAAGAGTTTTATAGTGTCTAGCCTTCCATTTAGGTCTTTAATCCATTTTGAGTTTATTTTTGTGTATGGTGTAAGGGAGTGTTCTAATTTCATTCTTTTATGTGTAGCTGTCCAGTTTTCCCAGCACCACTTATTGAAGAGGCTGTCTTTTCTCCATTGCATATTTTTGCCTCCTTTATCAAAGATAATGTGACCATATGTGCACGGGTTTTTCTCTGGGATTTCTATCTTGTTCCATTGATCTATATTTCTGTTTTTGTGCCAGTACCATACTGTCTTGATTACTGTAGCTTTGTAGTGTAGTGTGAAGTCCAGGAGCCTGATTCCTCCAGCTCCATTTTTCTTTCTGAAGATTTGGCTGTTCGAGGTCTTTTGTGTTTCCATACAAATTGTGAAATTTTTTGTTCTAGTTCTGTGAAAAATGCATTGGTAGTTTGATAGGGATTGCATTGAAGCTGGAGATTGCTGTAGGTTGTACAGTCATTATCACAATGTTGATTCTTCCAGTCCAAGAACATGGTATATTTCTCCATCTGTTTGTATCATCTTTAATTTCTTTCATCAGTGTCTTATAGTTTTCTGCATACAGGTCTTTTGTCTTGTTAGGTAGGTTTATTCCTAGGTATTTTATTCTTTTTGTTGCAGTGGTAAATGGGAGTGTTTCCTTAATTTCTCCTTCAGATTTTTCATTGTTAGTGTATAGGAATGCAAGAGATTTCTGTGCATTAATTTTTTAACCTGGTACTTTACCAAATTCATTTATTAGCTCTAGTAGTGTTCTAGTAGCATCTTTAGGATTCTCTATGTATAATATCACGTCATCTGCAAACAGTGACAGTTTTACTTCTTCTTTTCCAATTTGGATTCCGTTTATTTCTTTTTCTTCTCTGATTGCTGTGGCCAAAACTTCCAAAACTTTGTTGAATAAGAGTGGTGAGAGTCGGCAACCTTGTCTTGTTCCTGATCTTAGTGGAAATGGTTTCAGTTTTTCACCATTGAGAATGATTCTGGCTGTAGGTTTGTCTATATGGCCTTCATTATGTTGAGGTAAGGTCCCTCTATGCCTACTTCTTTTTTGGAGGGATTTTATCATAAATGGGTGTTGAATTTTGTTGAAAGCTTTTCCTGCATCTATTGAGATGATCATATGGTTTTTATCCTTCAGTTTGTTAATATAGTGTATCACATTGATTGATTTGCATATATTGAAGAATCCTTGCATTCCTGGGATAAACCACACTTGATCATGGTGTATGATCCTTTTAATGTGCTTTTGGATTCTGTTTGCTACTATTCTGTTGAAGATTTTTGCATCTATGTTCATCAGCGATATTGGCCTGTAGTTTTCTTTCTTTGTGACATCTTTGTCTGGTTTTGGTATCAGGTTGATGGTGGCCTCGTAGAATGAGTTTGGACGTGTTCCTCCCTCTGTTATGTTTTGGAACAGTTTGAAGGATAGGTGTTAGCTCTTCTCTAAATATTTGATAGAATTCGCCTGTGAAGCCTCTTTGTGATGTTTATATAGGGCATCCATTAGGAAGAAAATTCATCACTACTCCACAGAAAACACACTAATACATTTCCAGTGACAGGAACAACAAAGGCTTCAAGACAATTAATCATAACCTGGAACAATTGTTGAGTCACTTATACAAAGTATTTAGGGCTGATGAAGTAAAAGCTAAAATTTTTTGTTGTCTAATTTACAGACACTTTTCTAAGTATGGGAAGAAGGATGAAAAAATAGGAATGAATTTCAAGCACTTCTAAGTTAGTAAAAGTTGAATGTGCTTGAACAAAAAGTAGGAGGTAGAAAAAGTACTAACGGTAAAGCAAGGAGTTATGCTTGGACTATCTATTAAGTAATATATGAAATTACATTCATTTGTTATTTTAAATAAAATAAAGAATAAGTGAGAGGGGAAAAAGTGTTCTATGAAATCTTTCAGTTTACAACATCTACCAGACACAGAGAACATTATTAAGCCATCTTACAAACATTTTAAGTGTTGTAAGAACTTTTATTTTCTTGCTTTTTAGCTGTCTTCTTGCTTTATCTCCAGAAAGTCAGAAATCGAAGTGTATCAGACAGAAGAGGAACTATGGAAACTTAAACTAAAGAAAATATAAAAGAAGTACTTTGTCTTCCTTCTCCTGTTTCCATTAGCAGAAGCCCCCCTTAGGTGAGAGAGAAGTTTTAACTTTAAAGCAAGCTCAACGTTTTCATTGTGATATGAGACTGGGCACTTTTAATTACAGAACTGAGGTCATATTAATGAGTTAAAGTAACAGTAGGACTTTTTGTTATTTAAGATTAAACTGAATATTATGGAAATGTCCTACTTTTTATCCAGGGAAAAAGCTCCCCAATAGGTAGACTCAAAGGGACTGTGAGATCTAAAAATAAACTGTTTTTTAAATAATCCATACAATGAGTACTGGGAGTTTATTATATATGTGTGTCTGTCTGTCTATACTACAGCTACATACATTGATTTTATTTTATTTTAGATTTTCCATAGTATTAATTCACAAACTGGATGATTACATTATGTAAAGTTCAGCTATAACTATGGAATTAGAAAATCTCCTTTAATTTAAAATAATGTTTCTTTGCTTCTGATTGAAAGCAAACTCATTATCCTACTGATATCTTCATTGCATTAGATCACCAAATGTAGGTATTATTTTAAAACATCTGTGTCAGTTCTTTTCATAAACTCTTTTCAAATTAGTGAAAGAGACCAATGGAAGAAAAAATATCTGAAGGATGCTGGATTAAATTGAACTTTTGTAGAAGAATTTGAAATATCAGCTAAACTATTAAAAGTAAATTTTGAGAGGTATGAAATAAGGAGCAGTAAGTTATGGTCATAAATTCAGATCTGATTGGTTATGTTAGTATAAAGGAAGTTAGAAATTAATGTGATAGAGGAAATACATGACAGCTCCTCCTACTGAAAAAAAAGAATTGAGAGGATGGTATTTGTCAGTAGCAACTGTGTTATTATATAAAGTCTTACAGTTCAAAGACTGATTTTCAAGCACTTTTTCCAAACATTACAGTGCTTTGTTCTACTTCATAATTTCACTAAAATTATACAGCTGTCACAAAGCCATGGTCTGTGAACTGTAGTAATATGTGTTGAGAATATTGTCATCTTCTTGCCATTTACAATCATATGATGGTTGGTATTTTTTCCACAAGTAACATTCATTTATTTAAGACCTTAAAAATTACTAGGGCTATCTGAGAAGACTTACATGATACTAATAATTCCAGTGCCTGAGGATTTGATTTTTGCATATGCACGTGTGTGTTTATATATGTATAGTAGTTAAGGCATTAAGATAGACCATAAAAAATAAATACATATATATACATTATATTGGATATATATATATATATAAAATTGGTTATATATGTGTGTATATATATGTGTGTTGTATATATATGTATGTGCATATATATATATATATATATATTTATATATATCCAAAGGTTTAGCTTTGGCTAAAAACTAAGTTCTAGATATTATGTAGGTCTAATCTAACTCCATACTAGATATTTGGGCCTGGATTTTCCACTTAATTCTCAGACTGAGCTTGTTCCAAACTGAATACCTCCTTGTTTTTTGCTATTCTTTACTCTTATAATTCCTTAATCATATAGGTTATAGATGTCCCACAAACCTTCAGTTACTTCAGATGCCACAATCTTGTCCATCAATGACATTCAATCAGATTTTATCTACATATTTCTTATATCCATCTCTTCTTCATTGCAATCTCATTATTCTTATAGATTACTGAAATAGTCTCCTAATAGGTTTCCCTGCTTCCATTCTTTCCAAGCCACCTAAGTCAGACCAAGCCACCAAAGGTTGGCTTATATTTAAGACTGGTGAGAATAAGAATTTGATAAGCTTAAGTTATATTGACCAATAAGAGTTAAGATACAACCAAATAGACACTATTCCCAGTATCTAACTAGTCCCCTATTAAAGCAGGAAGAAATTTTAGTGGCCAGTGCACGAAGAGAAATATACCTGGTTGAAAGTAATGAGTAGTAGTTGGGATGGATAATAAAAGCATAAACTAACAGGCATAATTGAGTATAATTACAGTAGGTGTGAGGTTTGACTCAAGAATTCTACTTAATTACATGAGGAATTAAAACTAATAAGGTGGCCAAATGTTCTGTATCTCTACAAAGTATCAGGTCTAAAGAAGTGCATGAAAAGAACAACAGGTAGGAGAAAAAAATATGCTGATAATGACTTTATAAGATATACCAAATAATTTTCAAAATTATTATTAAATTCAGCTCAATAGATAAAATAATAATAAATATATACTTTTTAATATGACCCCTCTTCCTTTTGCCTTTAAATGCTTTTAAATCTTCTTTATAGTAAAAGGTATAAATTTTTATTCTAAAACACATATTATGCATTTAATTCTAATAATTCTATAAGAAATGTATTATTTATATAAACACGAGGCCCAAGATCACACAAACTATAAGTAATGGATAAATTCAGGTTTTGAATCATAGTTCCACATGTGAACTTCATCAAGGCCTTAAGCATTGCAATAGATCAGCAATTCTCAGCCAGAGCGATTTTGCTCTCCAGAGAACACTTTGCAACGTTTGGAGATACTTTAGCTTGTCACAACTGGGAGAAGGAGAGTTTGCCACTGACATCTGGTGGGTAGAGGCCAGAGACATTGCTAAATATCTTACAGTGCAAAGGACAACCTCCCACAGCAAAGGATTATCTGACTCATAATGTCATTGGTGCTGAGGTTGAGAAGTCCTGGAAGAGTTATAATGTTGCCCAGTTACTACAATAAGAAATATAGAGTAAGAGAGAATAATATAGGCCTTATAACTTGCAGGATGCATAGAAAGAAGTAGAAAAAGAAAATACATTACAGTAAATCCCCTACATAGGAACGAGTTCCATTCCAAGAGTGTGTTCGTTAAGTCCAATTTGTTAGCAAGTCCAACAAAGTTAGCCTAGGTACCCAACTAATACAATCGGCTATACAGTACTGTACTGTAATAGGTTTATAATACTTTTCACACAAATAATACATAAGAAACAAACACAAAAAATAAAGAAAACATTTTTAATCTTAAAGTACCATACCTTGAAAAGCATAGTCGTACAGTACAACAGCTGGAATACAGGGGCTGGCATCAAGTGAACAGGCAAGAAGAGTTACTGACTGGAGGAGGGAGAGGAGGTGGGAGATGGTAGAGCTGAAGGATCATCACAATGGGAGACAGAGGGCAAGCTGCAATTTCACTCACGCCTGACGTTGACGGAACGCACGTTCTCATCTTTGAAAGTTCACAACTTGAAGGTTTTTAAGTAGGGGACTTACTGTATTGAATGAGTAATAATAAGATAAAATAAAGATGAAGTTCAATAAAAGTTTACCCGTGTCTTGTCTATGATAGAAGTTTTGCTACACAAATGAACAGATCACACGAGTCATATGAAAAATGTCTGCCTTTTCAAGGTAGCAAATGTGATATCAATCATTTTAGAAAAAGCATTTACAAATAAAATGTAATTTGGGCTGGGATTTTGCTTTGTGAAGTATAAGGACCGGATTTCCTCAGTTCATAGACACTATTAATTGTAAGACACATCGTCATCCATTTTCTGGAAGCTCGGTGAAAAGAATAAAGTATTACCTTAAATAGAGACATTTAAAAAGACAACTGCAGCACAGCATATGTTTCCATATAACTACAGACCATTTTAATCTTTAATATCATAAAATTTAAATGTCTTCGTTATTTAGTCTAAATGGTCTCCCGAATAACTGCTACAAGTACACACATCAGGTGACTCCTGCTTTGATAGTACATGCTTATGATCTTGAATTTATTTGCAGCTTGGAAAACAGTATATCAAAGAATTCTAGAATTTTATGTGTATTTCCTCTTTAGTAAACCCTACCCCATTCTTTTTCTCAATGCTAGAAAATAAACAGTTTCTCTTGAAAAATCATTTGGAAGATTTTGACGGATGCCTATTCAATGCTAGAGTGATTGCTTTTTGTGACACATCAATGAATCTTCAATCTTTCCAAGCTTTGTAAATTCTCTGACATCTGAAGGGGCTTAGTTATTTCTACTTCCTAAACTGACTTGCTGGGCTTGTGACAGAGAATAACTGGTATACACAATAATTTTTGTTTTAAGAATGTACCATAGTATAATCTTTGAAA
This sequence comes from Lipotes vexillifer, assembly GCF_000442215.2. Lineage (NCBI taxonomy): Eukaryota > Metazoa > Chordata > Mammalia > Artiodactyla > Lipotidae > Lipotes > Lipotes vexillifer. The sequence goes on along the minus strand of NW_006796463.1, from coordinate 350,765 downwards.
CAAATTTTAAGGGACAATCAGGGATTCAAACATAATTTAAATTAAATTTTGCTGCCTTTTCAAATAATTCAGCTGAGGACAATTAGATAAATATATGTTTTCAATACTGTTCTCTTCTAATTCATCTGTGCATAATCTCACACACACAAATTAAAAATTCTTTTTTTTAATTTGATAAATTTGATATGTTATATTTTGAAAGTTTAAGGTAAATAGCATGTTACTATGATTCCTTTATATATAGTAATATGATTGCCTTTGAAGCAGTATTTATCACATTATATCATCATAGTACAATATTATTGTCTATATTCATTATACTGTGCATCAGATCTCCATGGCTTATTTACTACTTGTTATAAGTTTGCACCCTTAAACACCATCACTCTTATACCCCCACGCCCCATCCCCTGTTACCATCATTTTACTCTGTTTTCTTGCAGGTATAACTTTTTTAGATTCCACATATAAATGATATCATACAGTACTTGTCTTTCTCTGCCTGACTTATCTCACTTAGCATAATTGCTCAAGGTCGTACCTGATTTCAGTATCAAAAATATTAAAAAATTTAAAAAGTTTTAGTGGAACTAGAAATTGAATAAATAAGGTTTCTTATCTTCTCACTAAATGAAAACCATTTTAAAAGCAAAATTTTGTTAATTGAAATAATTTCTTATATGGTCTTCAAAATAAACTGTGTGGTTTAAATCAAATATATAATTAATATACAGCATTAATTAATTTATTCCAAAGTGACATGTATTTCTACTGTAAGAGAAGCACAAATCATTTTAAAAAATAAAATAAACCATCAAAAGTTATACAATTTTGCTTCAAATGATATAAGTAATGTAAATAATGCAGCAACAACTACATTTAGATAAAAATTAAAACTATTAAAGTAATTCTGGCTGAAACAGTTTTCTCTAGGAAAAGTAAACTAGTCTTAGAACCATGTCAGCAAATTGACACAAGACTTGAACATTTCCAAAGTGTTCTCTCTGCTATTTTTCATAATATTGTTAGAAGTAAACTGATAAATTTTTTTTCCAATTGTTTTCTTATGTCTTTTTATTGCTGAACCTCAAGATTGCTTTTCTTGGTTGCCACTGGTAACACTGACAGTTACCATAGCATCAACCTGAGGGTTAGATATTTTCAAGAAATACTGTCAAATGGAAGAGAGACTAATTATTTAAAGTTATTTAAATTATACCTTTGTAAAGTTACTAATGTTTATGTCTTTGGTATATATGTTAGTAACATAGTCAGCATATGGAAAGAGTTGTAAAACTATCAAATGAGTCATAAAATCTATATATACATGTTTTGAAGATAAATGTATACATACCTAGAAATATGTAAATAATTGAATGATTTTAGTGTTATACGATCCTAAGAGTATACTATTAATAACTGTTGACCTTGTAAAAACATAGCCTCTAATTCTAGGCCAAATAAATTTAGGAAATTACATTCATATAAATATCTCAAAGTGAAAAGCTTCTGGCTTATCTGTTTTATAAACACGATTATTTAAACTTTAAGTCAAATTATCACCACAAATTTTCTATTAGTCACAATTTACCATCTTGCCTTATTTTACTTTTTGTAGTTCTTTATGGGCAGAATATACAGAAGTCAGAATTATAATATTTGGGGACAGAAAACATAGTTAGAAAACACCTTCCACACTGTTAAAGAAGTGCTTCTGCACTAACCTTAGTGATTTGATGACTGACAATTTCAGTTTTCTTTAGCTCATCCATATGTTTTTAATGAATTAAGCACTCTTTATATAAGACCCACCCCAAAAATGTGAACTTGGAGAGAGATCGTCTATGTATTTGTGTGGAAGCAAATAAGAAGGCTATGTTAATGGGTTACCTCTATCTTCTTTCATCATTAATTATAGGGAAGAAGACCAAATTATCTGAACATTATTTCACTCTTAATTGATAAGGCTGATGGTAAATTGGGTGGTGATGCCATTTCCTGAACTGTGACGAGGGTGAATTGGCCCCAGCGTATATCTGTATGTCAGGTGCCATCCAGATATGAGAGATGTAATGCCAATTAAAGCAGTCTACATTTGTGTCCAAGACTCTGACTGGTTAGGGTAATTTTTAGAAATATATAATGTATATATATAATGTCTGGTGGTATTAAATCTTGTCCAAAATTATCCTCCCCCCTCCCTCCTACTTCCATGGACACAGCTATGAGACTTGCTACGTCCAGGAGAATTTTAGTAAAAGTGATACAAGCAGAGATTTGAAAAGTACTTGTATCATTGATGTCCCTCTCTTGCAAATATACTATTACAATGAGGAGAATATGCCCAGCAAGCCAACTTGCAGAAGGAAGAAAGATAAACAGAGCAAGGCCCAAAGTACATCAGGCTATCTCTAGGTGCATGAATTCAAACAGCTGGGATAAACACAGCCTCAAAGCTGAGTCCAGTCAAATCTGCTTACTTTCAGTTGATCCCCAGACTGTGAGAAATTAAAACATTATTTAACCCATTTGGTTTTTAGATAGTTTGCTCAGTAGCATTTTGTGTATGTATGTATGTGGTGGGCATATATGTCTGTAAATGTGTGTGTGTGTGTGTGTGTGTGTGTGTGTGTGTGTGTGTGTGTGTGACTGACCATACTAACTGACATAGGGCTGGAAGTGATTTGAAAGCTTATGGAACAAAAAACATGAGAGGAGAATATATTTATACGTTTAATAATGTATATGTAAATTACATAAAATAATTAAATATATTTAACCTCAGATGCTGTCGGTAAGGGACTATGGTAGAAGGACAAGATATGCTTGAGAAGAAGAAGCAAGAATCAATCAATGAGAACAGAGTTCTAATACAGGATAATCTTAGAGACAATATTTAATTTGAAAACTATTTATTTTAACCTTTAAAAGCAACATATAATGTCACTTCAACATCAATGTAGAAAATTTTTGTAACAGTCATGATTGCAAGGAAAATCTTTTTTGGATGGAGTGGTTATATGGTAAGATAGAAAGAATATGTATTTGGAAATAGAAAAATTCAAGTTAAAGCTGTCCAATTTTATTCCTGTGTAGCTTTCTGAATATCAGTATTCTCATCTATAAAGTAAGAATAATAATTCCTTAATAGATTTGTTGTAAAGATTGAGATATACATGAAATTTTTCTCAATGAACAGTAGACATTGGTATTATTATTCCTGAGACTGTAGTCAGTCCATAGAGAATCTTCAATGAATAGTAGTGATGATGATGATTATTACTGTTACTATAGAAGAGAAAATGCAGTATTTAGTGAATCTATGAAATAGAAATTAAGAAAAAATAGCTATAGCAATAGCAATCCTGCAGATATAAATTATGCATTTGAGTTTGAGAGACAAATGATGCAGAAGTCAAACTGAATGATAGCAAGATTTCTCTACAGTAGTATATACTGATCTAATACCAAACAAAAACGGGCATGATATAAAAAGAAGAAAAAAATTATGCTGCATTAAGAAACAATTCAGACTTATCACAGAGAAATGAAACAAGAGCAATGAAACAACAAGATAATGAACAAAATTATTCAGCCTCTCATTTTAAACAGCTCTGTATTATTTTCCCCAATAACACAGGGGAGTAGGAGTGATAGAATCATACTTTCTTAATGCTTACTTATTAATTGTGTTGTACACATTAACTTTTTTTTTTTTTTTTTTTGCGGTACGTGGGCCTCTCACCGTTGTGGCCTCTCACGTTGTGGAGCACAGGCTCCGGACTCGCAGGCTCAGCGGCCATGGCTCCGGGCCCTTCCGCGGAATGTGGCATCTTCCCGGACCGGGGCACGAACCCGTGTCCCCTGCATCGGCAGGCAGACTCTCAACCACTGTGCCACCAGGGAAGCCCCACATTAACTACTGATCAAGTTGTATGTGGTTTATATTCACATGTGGACTAGACCTTATTTAAAATTATGTTATTATGAAAAATGCAGAATTAGGAGAACTCCTGTTTATATGCACAGATATTTAATACAGACAATACACTTATCATAGCTGCCATTTATTTAGCATTCATTACAAGCTAGGAACCAAGCTAAGAGCTTTACATACATTATTTAGTTTATTTCTCATAAACTCTACATTTTACATAGGGAGAAAATGATGTTTCTAAATAGTAACTCTTTTAATGTCACAGGACTATTAAGAAGATGAGGTAGGAATTGAAATTAGATTTGTATCTTTCTAAAGTCTGTGCTCTAAAGTACCTGCATTTGTAATGTTTACCCAAGTGAAGAAATCTGAACATAAAAAGTGCCTATTCCATTCTTTATCCTCATACCTCCTGGATCTAGTTATTGTACAAATTCACTTAAAAAGCTATAAATGAGAATAATGCATGTATGTCTAGAGAAAGTTGAATAGGTATAGGCTCTCACATAATAATGTGTCCTTGGACAATTGTGAACTCTAATCATGCCTCTCAGCAGTATCCTGACGCCATTTATCATCTGTTCTTTGTTGGAACACTTTGCCCTTTTTAAAATATACTTTTCTTTTTCAAATTTCTTTTGTGGGGTGGTAGTGTGATGAATTGGGAGATTGGGATTGACATATATACACTAATATGTATAAAATGGATAATTAATGAGAACCTGCTGTATAAAAAAATTTTAAAAAAAAAGTTGAGCACTGAGCGATATGAAAAAAAAATTCTTTTAATTAATGTATGTTCTCTATTTCACTGGGGCCAATTTACTCTGATTACAGAGACATGTTTTTCTCTTTTGGACCTCTTCATAGGCCTTATACTTTTTCTCTTTTTGTTCAAACATGTTAATGATAGTTTAATGTGTCTGAGATGGACCACGTCAAAACTTTTATAATTTGCTGTACAGTTCTTTCTGTTCAAAACAGAAGGAGATAGAAAACTGAATGTACTGTAATTTCTTTGAGTTAAGACGGGACTCAAAATTAGCCTATTCACTTAATGAAAGCACTGGCAAAATCAGCTTTTGGGGAACTCTGGAAGTTAGCTGAAAGCTTGCAAGATTCTGGGAGAATTTATTCAAGATAAATGGCTAAATCTAAACAAGTGCAGTAAATTATGTGGTTGTTTTTTTTTTAACATCTTTATTGGAGTATAATTGCTTTACAATGGTGTGTTAGTTTCTGCTTTATAACTAAGTGAATCAGTTATACATATGTCCCCATATCTCTTCCCTCTTGCATCTCCCTCCCTCCCACCCTCCCTATCCCACCAGTCTAGGTGGTCATAAAGCACTGAGCTGTTTTTAACTTGCCCTATTCCCATTCTACTCTCCCCAGCTTTGTAGTAGCTGACATCAGATCTGTACAATCACAGTGAATACAGCAGCCTAGCATCAATTAGAGGGGACAGAATAGGACTGGAGTTCCACTAAAATTCAATTTCCAAAGAATTGTCATTATTTGACCTGTTTCCAGTTTCCTGAAAAACTGCATTTATGGGACCTATCTCTATTTGACTTGATTCAGACCTCACTCAGGGTGAACAGCCTTTCCCTTTGGGCATTCATGGCAAACAATTAGCAGCAATTGTTTAATGTTGCAGTTGCCTGTGGCAGCAATAACAGATGGGGCAAACAAGCTGACCAACAAACTTAAAAGGAAAATCTGATGGGTGAACTGTCCATAGGGGGTTTGAAAAGTGAAAATATATTCTTGGGAATCTAAAAGGCACATACATGCTTGGGGCTGTGTAGATGCCCACGAAGGATCTGAGAAGGCTCTAAGCTCCCACGTCCGGATGACTATGAGGCACCGGGAAAACAGGAAGTGAAGATTAAGTTACAGTTGTAAATTGTTTGAACATTGAATGCGTACTCCAAAATACACTCAGCCCCTTGAGAAAGCCTAGGAGACATATTGGTAGAAGGCAATCAAGGAAATCTCTATCTAATCATTAGCTAGTAACTTAACTAACCAAGCAAAGACTTCCATGGCTACACATGACAATAAATACTGACTTTATGAAATCAGTTCAGAAAAGTCACTAAGCAAAAAAATAGTAGCGACAATAAACCTTAGGAAAAGAAATCTGATTTCTAGAGTTGCAACACTATATTATTCAAAATGTTCAGTTTTCTACAAAATGTGTGACATGCAGAGAAACATGAAAGGCACATATACATGAACAAAAAAGCAATTAATAGAAACTGTCCCTAGGACCCTGAGAAAGCACATTTGTTGTACTCACTAGACAAGGACTTTAAATCAGCTATTTTAAATATAGTCAAAGAACTAAAAGAAATCATGTGCAAAAACTAAAAGAAAGTTGGAGAACAATGTCTCACCGAATAGACTATCAATAAGGAGACAGAAATTCAGGAGTTGAAAAGTACAACAACCAAATTAAAAGTGCACTATAGGGACTCAATAGCAGATATGAGTTGGAAGAAGAAAATATCAGTGAAGTTGAAAATGGGTCAATTGAGTTTATCCAGCTTGAGGAACAGAAGAAAAAAAATGCAGAAAAATAAAGAGCCTTGGAGACCTGTGGATAGCAATGTATGCATATTGGGAGTCCCAGAAGGAAAGAAGAGAGAGAAAAGCGGAAAGAGCATATGAAGAATTAATGGCCCAAAACATCTCACATTTGGTTAAAAAAAAAAAAAAAAAAATCCCAAGAAGCTTACATACCCGAGAAGTTTAAACAGCATTGAGGATAAACACAGAGATCAACACACAGACATATCAAAATCCAACTGTTAAGAAAGACAAGGAAAAAGAGAAGGTCTTGTAAGTAACAAGGTAAAAGTGACTCATCACATAAAAGAGATGCTCAGTAAGATTAATAGATGCTTTTTCAGTATAAACCTGGAATGCAGGAGGCATTCAAAGGGCTGCAAGGAAGAAACTGTCAACCAATAATTCTACATCTAGCAAAATCACCCTCAACAATGAAGGAGAAATTAAGACATTCCCAGGTTAAGAAATAACCGCTAATTTGTCACTAGTAGACCTGACCTGTAAGAAATGTTAAAAGATTTGTTCAGGCTGAAATGAAAGGAAACAATACAGTACTTCAAACTGACAAGAAGAAGTAAAGAGCATCAGTGAAGAAGTAGCTATAGCTACATAGGAAAATGTAAAAGTGTGAATGTGCTTTTTGTGTGTAACATTTTTTTCTCCTAAGTTTAAAAAACAACTGCATTAAGTAATAATTATAAGTCTATATTCATGGGCATATAATATATAAAGATGTCATTTGTATGACAATCAGATCACAAAGGAATGGGGAGGGAATGGCGTAAAGCTATTGTATACTATTGAAATTAGTTGGTATTAATCCAAACTAGGTTGCTATAAACTGCAATTTTAATTGTAGTACCCAGGTCAACCATTAAGAAAATAACTCAGAAAAATCTAGTACAAGAAACACTAAAGGGGGCTTCCCTGGTGGCGCAGTGGTTGAGAATCTGCCTGCCGATGCAGGGGCCATGGGTTAGAGCCCTGGTCTGGGAAGATCTCACATGCCGCGGAGCAACTAGGCCTGTGAGCCACAACTACTGAGCCTGCGCATCTGGAGCCTGTGATCCGCAACAAGAGAGGCCGCGATAGTGAGAGGCCCGTGCACCGCGATGAAGAGTGGCCCCCGCTTGCCGCAACTGGAGAAAGCCCTCGCACAGAAACAAAGACACAACACAGCCAAAAATAAATAAATAAATAAATAATAATTAAAAAACACTAAGGGAATTAAAGTTGTATACTTGAAAATATTTCTTTAGCAAAAAAAATTAAAAGCAGTAAGGAGAAATAGAGAACAACAATAAAAAGATGTAACACAAATGCAAAACAAACAGCAAAATGGAAGATGTAAATTCTATCTTATCAGTAACTACATTAAATGAGAAAGGATTAAACATTCCAATCAAAAAGGAGAGATTGACACAATGGATTTTAAAAAATGATCCCACTTCAAAGACATATATCAGATTGAAAGTAAAAGGATGGAAAAGACATACCACATAAGCAGTAACCAAAAGAGCTGCAGAAACTATACTAATATCAGACAAAGTAGTATCAGAGAAAGTAGACTTTAAGACAAAAATTGTTAATAACAATTACTAACAAAGAGCCCCAAAATATGTAAAGCAAAAACTTACAAAATTGAAAGGATAAATAGAAAATTTAAGAATAATAACTTGAGATTTCAATACCCCAGTTTCAGTAGTAAATAGAACAACTATAAAGACGATTCACAAGGAAAAATAAGAGTTGAACAACATTATAAACTAGTAGACTTAATAGACATCTATAGAATATTCCATCCTACAAAGTAGAATGTGCATTCTATAATTGCACATGGAACATTCTCCAATATAGACTATTTAAAACAGGTCTCAATAAATGTAAAAGGATTGAAATTATACAAAGTATGCTATATAACCATAAAATAATGATGTTAGAAATCAATAACAGAAGAAAATCTGGGAAAATCACAACTATGTGGAAAGTAGGTGACACACTTCTAAATAACTGATGAGTCAAAGAAAAAAATCACAAGGAAAATCAGAAACCATTTTAAGATGATTGAAAGTGAAAACAAAACATACCAAAACTTACGGGATGCAGCTAAAGCAGTGCTTAGAGGCAAAAAATTACAGCTGAAAAGCCTGTATTAAAAAAGAAGAAAATCAATGGCATTCTTAGGAAAAGTAAGACCACGGTGGCAGAGAGAAAAAATGGAAGAGTGAAAGAAGACATTAAGAGATGGGTGAGGTCACAGATTGTGGGATGTTGTAAGGAGTTTAAATGTTATTCTAATTGGGATAGAAGCCACTGGAGTATTTAAAGCAGGACTGGAGGTGGGAGAGGATATGACATATGATATAGGATCAAATTTTGTGGGTTATGACTGACTTACATAATTTAAAAGTTATTCTAGTGGCTGAGTGGACATAGGAGTGAGAGTGGAAAGAAAGAGATCAGTTGTGAAGTTACTGTTTTAGCCAAGGTGAGAAAGGATAATGTTTGGATAAGGTAAATGGCAGAAATGATAAGTGGTTACAACTGGCATACTTGCTGATGTACTGGATTACGGGTGTTAAGGAAGGGATAAAGGATGATTTCTAGCTTTTGGGTCTAAGCACACTGTTAAATTGAATGGAAAAATCTTGGGTAGGAGAAGGTTTTGGAGAGAACATAAACTTTAATATGTCTAGAATTATTCCAGTGGAGATTAGGAGGTTATTTTAGTATTCTGTGCTATATGTGTTGATGGCTCAGTTCAGGGCTCGGATTGTTGCCAAAATTCTGGAAGCCACAGAATCAGGGAAAGAAAAAACTATTTTTATGCTGGCTGAATTCCTGGCAAAGGAAATCCCATTTTTATAATTTATATTCATAAAAGGGAAGTGGACAGGTTAATAGTTTCCCTGGATGGTTAAATCCTTGAGGGAAGGCACTGTGAGTTTTTCATTTTTGTGACTTTTGTGTCTAGTAGAGAACATATGAGATAGTAAGTTTCAATAAGATAATGTTGAATAATTTAAATGAACGTAAGGGTATAAATCCATATTCTACCACAATTACCAAAATAAGCTTTCTTTGCATACTTTTTTTATATCGTTTCAGGTGCAATTCAATGCAGGAAAAATGCTTTCTGATAACCTTTAAAATTTTTTTCTGCATTGAAATTTACTTTAATCTGGATTTGTAAAGAGAGAAAAAAACGTGCAGTCTGCAAGTAGAAGACCAGAATATCCATATTCAAAAGCCAGAAGCATCATAGCTGATACTTAAACATTTTGCTTCCTACTTGCTAGTGTCTAATAAGAGCAACTGACCCCATAAACTCTGAAGTGTAATGATTATGTGAATATTTCCCTTCCATGCTCTTTAGGAGATACAGTACACAAAAAATTCACAATTGATTCATAGCTATAGAAATAACAGTAAAATAGTGTTTTCTGCTGTAACGCCATGTCTAATCAATCCTAATAATAAAAACAATGTTTGAGTATATAAAATCTACTTTTAAAAGAGAAAAACTTAAAGAAATCAGAATATGTCTTAAGAACAAGGAAGTGCACTTGAGGTTGTTGCTTCCTTTGGGGGCATAACAGTGTGCCTGAAAGATTCTTTTTAATTTGGTATTCAGTACATTGTTTTGATTTGTAAATAAAATCTGAGAAGGAAACCTCAAGTCAAATCTGATATTCCCAGAATAATCAGATACCATTCATTGCCTGAAAAATAATACCCATGTAAACATCCATAAAGTCAAAGCTGAAGTAACCATTATTTTTGTTACCTTGTAAAGTGCATGCCAGGCAAATGTAGTATATTATCAACATAGGACCCGTGAGTCCCTTAGAACCCCTGAGAAAGGAAAACTTGGAACAAATAGGTATTTCTTATCTCAAGATTTAGGTAATAGAGATCAACATTTTGATTTTTTTTTAAAGGTACATAACACCGAGCTGAATATTGCCATTCTGAACTATGCAATCACACTGCAGCTAGATTCTTTTCGTCCCTCAGATGGGTTAACAGCTCACAGCTCTTACTTAGTATGTGCCAGGAAACCCTATACGTTGTTGCATTTAATCCACAAATATTTGATTGATGAGTCTTATCCCCATTTCACAGATAGAAAATGAGGCCAGAGAAGTTAAAGGTCCTGCATGCGGTTACACAGTAAGGTAAGGCCAGAATCCCTATGCGGGGATTGAAAAAGAAAACGCTCTTTTCATTACCCAATGGTATCTTAAAATATTTTTAACTTTGATTGATGGCTTATCATGTTATCTGCAGCAATTCTAGAATTCATCTACTTTTCTCAGAACCTCAACATCTCTCTTCACCTCACTCTAGGCTGAGAAGCAAGGCTCAAGCCCACTCTCGGCTCAGACCAGGATCTAATCCTCTCAACTTCCCTCTACATCAAATTACCTGGCATCTCCAAGCATTCTCTCATTCTCAGTTTTCTTACATGCAATTTATCTTCCACTCATCTGTGAGGGCTGTCTCTGAAGTCAGGAATGGCTTCTCTGTCCCTAAGACTAATATCCTTTACCATATTTCATGTTCTGTTTTCACTTAGGTTCTTCCAGAAGATCTTGAGGTAGATTTGAGTTTGAGAACACATTCTTAAATGATTCTAGGAAACTACCAGGGCAATGATAAAAGAGAAGACAGTCAATAAAGTTTTGTCACCAGGTAAGTTTCTCCTGAGAATAACTTAAAGTTAAGCATGTTGGGGAACTGGCGTAGCCATTGTGGGAGATGTGCCTCAGAGGTATCCTCTCAAGACTTAAGGGAGCTGGAGTGCTTATACACCAAGTCCCGTTAATTGGTTGAGGGCTGCTCGGGTTGGGAGGGAATTCTCTGACACTCGTAGTCTGTGGCGTGAGCACAGATAACAGGTGCTTGTGACCAGAGAAAGCTCGCAGACAGAGTAATGCAGTTGCTGGGAGTGGGAATTCCAGCAGCCAGGCACAAACCTGGTTAGTGTGAGGGCCTATGGGCATGACACTGATGGTGTAGGTTATATGTTATTTAAAAATATTTACATTGTTTGCAACAGATGATTATTCTCTTTTTATAAAAACTCTTTGTCTCCATTTTTACTTCTCTACACACTCCTTTATTTTCATGTCTACCGCCTTATCCTATTTTCACCACTTAAATGCAGACATTTTCCAAGCATCTGCCCATGATTCTTCTCATTTCACCTTAAAACTTTGGCAATCTCATGGTTTCTGTTGTATCAATGCAGATGATTCCCACATGTATAACTCAATTTCAACCCTTTTTTCCTGTCCCAAGATGCAATCCCACAGTTTACACCATCACGTAGGACTTTTCCTCTTCATTTGGCACTCCAGGATATCCAAAATTAACCTTATAATCTTCCTTAGAAAAATTTCATATTTGAAAAACTACTCATATATTCAAGTTAAATTGTTGGAAAATTTCTAATCATCTTTAGCACATCTATTTTCTTTCCCCAACACTCAGTCAGTTATCCTGTCCTGCCAATTCTCTCTATAATATCTCTTCTCTATTTCTTCCTCTGTAATTTCCAGCTACTACTTGCATTCAGACACAGGGATTTCATTATCCTTGACTTGGTCTACTTCAATAGCCTCCAGAATGTCCTTTTCTAACAAAAATTTCCCATGTCAACTATTTTTAAAATGATTTTCTTACAGCCCAGTTCTGACCATTTCATTTTCCACTCAAAAGTCCAGAAGCCTCCCTACTGCTTATAGAATATCGCTGTAATAGAAAGAACATGAGCTTTAGGTCAAACAGAACCATCTAAATTTCTGCTTTACCACTTACTAACTAGGTGTTATTGATCAAACTATTACACTTTGTGGATTTGGATTTTTTTATCTATAAACCAAGCATAATGATACCATGTTAACAGTGGTGTTACATTTATGACCAGTCTGTAAACGAACCAGCACTGTGTCAGGCTTGCTATAGGCACTCAGTAAACTTTAGATTGCTTTACTGACAATATAACAATTAGACTGTTTTCCCCTCTTTTTCCAAGATTCCTTATCCTGCCATTAAAAGTCCTTCAGAATTTACAGATATAATATAAAAATTAATGCACAAATTAAAAACAGATTCAAGAAATATACAGATGAGTGTTTATTTTTCTAATTATGGGAAAGAGCTTTACTAGACATAAAAACAAATGAAGAAACAACAGCAACAAATTAATAGTTTGAAGTACACATTTTTTTTTAGGAGAGCTCTGTATCAAAAATACCAAAACTGGGCTTCCCTGGTGGCGCAGTGGTTGAGAGTCCGCCTGCCGATGCAGGGGACACGGGTTCGTGCCCCGGTCCGGGAGGATCCCACATGCCGCGGAGCGGCTGGGCCCGTGAGCCATGGCCGCTGGGCATGCGCGTCCGGAGCCTGTGCTCCGCAACGGGGGAGGCCGCGACAGTGAGAGGCCCACGTATCGCAAAAAAAAAAAAAACAAAACTGAAATGAATGGTTTTAAAAATATAGTAATAATACGTGTGCTACATGTAGCAGGTAAAGGTCATGGCCTTTCTGTACAAAAGGCTCTTACAAGTTAAAGAGAAAATACAAATACCACAATAGTAAAATTTACAAAGAACATAAACTGGTAATTCACAATGTAAGATAATATATGATCAATAGATATTAAAAATGTGTAGCTTCAGTAACAACTGAAGTAAAAACAATTAAGATACTATGTTAGCAAGGCACTATTTAAATTATTCTACTCAATTACAGTATTTCTTCCTGCAACTCCTACCAGTTCTCTCACAGAACATAGGTGGATCCTGTGTGTTCTGCCCTCCTACCATGCTCACTTTTATGAGCTTTTTTATTCTATTTTCCACCATCGGCCACAGTAATTATGATAAGTAGACTTCACTTAATGTGAGCCATTGACTTTTCATTTTTTCTAAGAGTCATATGAGGTATTGCAATAGCCAAGGACAATTCCTTGTATGTGTATCTCATCCCAGTTTGTCCTCAGTAAAATTTTTAGCAATTGCACCACTATAGCATGCTAGGAGCTGTCAGCTACCATCAGTGATGGAGTCTTTATTTCCAGTTGGTGTCCCATCTACAAAATCCCATTTTTGTGCCTGCCTTTAGGAGCATTCCTGATACAACATATATCAGGTTTCCCAGGAATCAAATTTGCCAGGAAGTTTTATAAGCATTACAAACCTTTTATTAACATTGCTATAAACATTAACAGTATAATACAAATCTGACAACTCAAAAGGCCTGAGGTTTGGCACCAGTTAAATTTATGGTGATTCTAGCATTTATATCAATATAATCTTTGATCCATGATTAATTAGCTGTGCAAAAGTTATTTAACCATTCAGGCACTGTGGCAAAATCACCCTTTAAGATCAGAGAGATTTGATTTTGAAGAGGTTTTTAATTTCTATATTTTTGCTTGAAAAATGATTGTCTCTGTTACATTTTGTAATCAATATCAATGTCATCTGGTTCCATTAACCTACCAATATTATAGACTAGGGACTAGATTATTGATATGTTGTAAGTAAAATTAATGATCTGTCATCTATAAAGGTGAACACACATTCCTTTGGTTCAAAGATTTATAATCCTCACTGTTGCATCACCTATGATAGAAATGCCCTTCAAATGGCCTCATTTCTGTGTGCTTCTGTGTCTTACAGACCATGAAGAACAATTCAAAGCAAGCTTTGTCCACTAGTTAACCCCACCACTAACAAAACAAAGCAAAACAAAAACTATATAAGCTAAAATATCAAAGCCAAAGTTTTGCTGATTATTATTTACACATTAAAGATAATTTTTTTTTACTCAACTGTGGTTTAAATTATGGTCAGCAACTGAACATTTGATTAAAAACTTGCCTTCTTTGACTTTAGATTTTTTTTAACATCTTTATTGGAGTATAATTGCTTTACAATGTTGTGTTAGTTTCTGCTTTATAACAAAGTGAATCAGCTATACATATACATATATCCCCATATCTCCTCCCTCTTGTGTCTCCCTTCCACCCTCTCTATCCCACCCCTCTAGGTGGTCACAAAGCTGATCTCCCTGTGCTATGTGGCTGCTTCCCACTAGCTATCTATTTTACATTTGGTAGTGTATATATGTGACTTTAGAACTGTTAGCTCCACTGCTAGCTAATCTGTAATAGCAAACCTATATTCAAGCTATAAACATTTTTAAAAATTAATTAATTAATTAATTTTTGGCTGCGTTGGGTCTTCATTGCTGCATGCGGGCTTCCTCTAGTTGCGGCAAGCGGGGTCTGCTCTTCATTGTGGAGCACGGGCTTCTCATTGCGGTGGCTTCTCTTGTTGTGGAGCACAGGCTCTAGGCGTGCGGGCTTCAATAGTTGTGGCTCGTGGGCTCTAGACCACAGGCTCAGTAGTTGTGGTGCACAGACTTAGTTGCTCCACGGCATGTGGGATCTTCCCAGACCAGGGATCAAACCCATGTCCCCTGCATTGGTAGGCGGATTCTTAACTACTGCGCCACCAGGGAAGCCCCTATAAACATTTCTTCTGTTTATTCCAATTTATAACTTGGAACTAATGGTAGTTATATTTGAGTATTTACATACTTTATTTACTATGCAATAGGCAGTTTCAGTGTATGGTATATGGTATATATAATATATGATATGATGTGGCATAGTATATACCATATTGTATATTAACTATATATAATAATAATCAGTAATAGATTATATATATTTATATATGATTATATATATTAAATTCACAAAGTTATAGCTGGTTATCCCTGTTTTAAAAAATTATAAGCTAGTTCTCAGAGAAGCTTTCTAAATTGCCTAAAAAAGTGACAGGACATAGATATGAACCAACATGTGTCCAATTTGAAAGCTCTTGTTCCTTATGGTGTATGATTCACAAGTGAGGTCTGCTTCCTTGGTATTTGAGTCCTGTCATCTTTCCTTGGATATTAATCTTTCTAATAGTCTACAGTGTGCTTAGGATTTCTGATGGATATGGCATAGTATTTATTATTAGGTAGAACTTTTGGGAAAACAGATTGCTGGAGGAAAAAGAGAAGTTTGACAACTTTGATCCTCCCATCAAATGCTCTGGGGCAGTGGTGATATGTAAAACTCCATTTCATCCAAAAAGGATAGCTAGGGAAGGATGATAAATAGCAAAATTATATACACAGTGACAGATTCTTATGTATATATACAAAATTAAGAACGCATGTGATGTGAGATATCAATAAATCTTTTCTGAAGCTAAGTAAAGTAAATGCTAGTAACTGGATAGAAAGTAAGTCGAATGATCACTGACTCCATCAGAATAAAATTTCCAAAGCATCCTCCCTGAAGTGTGAGCTATCAAGTTGATGATTATTTGACTGACAAGCATCCAGTTTAGTTTTGTGTGTACACCACCCCAGTCATTATCAAGAGAAATATAATGTATATTTCTGTTATTATAAACCCCATACAAAACAATTTCCACACTCAAGACAATAATGCACTACTTGCCCAGGAAAAACAACCTGAGAATTTTAAAGCAAAAATGCAGTTTGCTTTCCATTTACTCTATCTCAATATTTTGGCTATAAACATTTATTAATATAGTGCTAACTTTCAAAGATGAAATCTCCCTACTGTTTATGAATAACAAATAAATATATTTGATGAGATAGAAAAAACTGAGTGAATATAAATATCCTCAGAACAGTTATATCAATATAAACATTCCATATAAAGTCATTTTACCCTTGGTAAAAATTCATAATACTTTTAATTAAGGACAGAGTTGATATAATTCATAAGAAAGTTTGCTTCCCCATAATTCAATAAATGAAACAAACATAACTTTAAAGACCCATCAAAATGAAATTTATTCATACATTTTTAAAGACCCTCCAAGTGACTTTTATTCACTCAATTAACAGTTATTGAGCATTATTACACACTTCATCATGGCTGTGAGAGTGGGCTCAAGCTGAGCTTCATTGCTTATTAGCATTGGCAACTTGGCCAAATTACTCATTGTCTTGGAGCATTTTACACTTATTTTCATAAAATTTAGACAATATATTTACCTTATGGCAATGTTGTGAGGGTTAAATGAGAACACATGGAAAGAACTTAGAACAGTAAAAGCTATTATTTACTAAAGTAAGGGTAAAGAGAAAATTTTTCAGAAATGTTGACTACCATATGCCAGCCATTGTACTAAATGCTAGGCTGTACACATGTGGGGCAAAGAAAGGAATAATGTGCTGTTTTCCCCCAAGGAGTCTGTGGGATAGTAGAGTGTTCAGAAAATGAATAGAGTGACAAGTACTCTGACAGATGTCCAGAAAGTAGCTGAAAGGCTATATGACTCTGTATTGAGGAGAAATATCTGAGTTAGACACATAGATTCAAGAATTGTGCTAGTGTCATTTCCGAAATAGCACAGCATACTGGGAAGGAGTCAATCTTATCATTGTTAACAATTAAATGAGGATAAGTCATTTAAAGTTTCCAGATTTTTTTAAACCTTGCCTCTACCCTAACATTTTCCATGAACTGAGAAATTCTGTTTTTGAAGTTCTAACGCTCTGTTCCTGTTTACACTCTGAGGGTTTGTGTTTAGGTAATGGCATTGCATCTGAAAATGTTTGCTATTTAATTGCATTTCTTCTTGAATATTTGACTGTTCAGTAGGTTGGAGATATCAACCTAGTTATTACAGTTGTAAGCTTCTTATATTTATATTGCCTTACATTTATTCTGAGTTTCCAAAGCACTTTGCCTATTAGTTCTCAAAATGTGGTTCTCAGAACGCTGTGGCTTCCAGAGACATTTTCAGAGCATCCACAAAGTCAGAGCTAGTTTTTAACACTATTAAGACACTGTTTGTATTTTTCATTGTATTGACACTCGCACTGATATACAAAAGCAATGGTACGCTGGTACCTTAGCAGGAATCAAGGCAGTGTGGTAGCCACTGTGCTCTTCACCGCCAGTCACCAATAGGGTGGCCAGTGTCACTTAAAAATATTGTTGATTGAAGTATAATAATTATTAATTTCATTAAAGCTTTACCTTTGATATCTTTTTAACATTCTGTGTGATGATTTTTAAAAATGTATAAAGTATACAATGTGTTCACTGTTGACAAGCCTTAAGGGGAAAACCAAAGCAGGAAAGGAGTACAGTGAGTGCTGGAAGGTGACAGAGGATGGGACTGTCTGGCTGGGTTGCTAGAGGAGGTTCACTGAGAAGACGGCAGTTGAGTACAGACCTGAAAGAGGCGAGAGAATGAGCCACACGGGTATAGTTGTTTCATTTGAGGAAAAAGCAGGTTTCTGCTGGGAAAGAATGTCCAAAACGTTCAAGGAACAGCAAAGGGGAGGAGGAGAGGGAACCAGGTGCAGAGACACAGGAGAAAAGGTCAAAGTCAAGTTGGGCCCATCCACCTTATAGGAACTTAGACTTTCACTCTTGAGTTGGGATGCCAATGGAAGAATTTCAGCAGAGGATCTAACTGTGTTTTTAAAAGATAACTCCCATTTCTGTGGGGAAAATCAGACTGGTGTGGTAAAGGCAGAAGTATGGACACAATTAGGAAACCTGCACAATCCAGGTGGTTGGGAGTGAAAGAAGGAGGGTCATGAAGAGTGGTGAATTTATGGCTATATTTTGAGGCAAACAAGATACTCTGTGGAACGTGTGATAAAGCCCATCACACAAGGAATGGAATGGGACAACTGAAATGGGACAACTATGGGTAGAGCAGGTCGACAGTGGTGGGAGAGTGAGGATGGGGTCGTGGAATGGAGGGGGAATGTTGTTGGGGGGATGGGAATGGGAACAGGTACAGGGAGAAAAAGACTAGGAACTAATTTCTTTTTTTTTTTTTTTTTTGCGGTACGCGGGCCTCTCACTGTTGTGGCCTCTCCCATTGCCGAGCAACAGGCTCCGGATGCGCAGGCCCAGCGGCCATGGCTCACGGGCCCAGTCGCTCGGCGGCATGTGGTATCTTCTCGGACCGGGGGCACGAACCCGCGCCCCCCGCATCGGCAGGCGGACTCTCAACCACTGCGCCACCAGGGAAGCCCGGAACTAACTTTTAAACCTCTTAAATTTGAAATGCAGATGTAGGGTAAGCAATTGAATGCATATGTTTGTAGTTCAGAGGAGAGGTATGGGTTTGAAATAAAATTTAGGAATAATCTGTATAGATGTTAGTAGGCTGTGAGACTAGATAAGACCACATAGGGAGTAAATATGAATAGAAAAATAAAAATATAAGGAGAAGAGGTCCAAGAACTGAGTCCTGGGACATTCCACTGATTAAAGGTTGGAGGAGATGTGGAGGGACCAGAAAAAGAGACTAAGACAAAGCTGCCTGAAAGTTAAGTGGGAAACCAAGTGAGGTTGGTGTCCTGAGAGAAAAAGTGAAAAAATAAAGTGTTTTAAGTTTTAAAAACTGCTGATGAGTCAAAAAGTATGATGGCTAAGAATTAATTTCTGGATTGAACAATGATCAATGATGACACTGGTTTACTGCACTTTTGATATAGCACTGGGGGTAAATACCTGTAGTGGTCCAAGAAGAAATGGAAGAAGATAAATTGGTGATAATAAATATAGAAAAATGCCTTATAGGAGTTTTACTGTGAAGACCAGTAGGAAAATGGGGCAGTATTTCCAAAGAGAAATGGGAGTCATATAAATTTTGTTCTTTTTGAGAAGAGATATAATAACACATTTATAAGTTGATGTAAAAGATCAAGTAGGGAAGGAAAAACTGCTGTGCAAGGGATCGGTTACAATTCACCATGGAATTTAAGCCTACTAAAAAGGAGATGAGAACATGAGAATGTGTGAAACTCTCGCCTCACCTCAGCATACAGTAGCAGTTAAGGCCAAGAGTGTAGGAGCCAGACCACCTGGTTTGGAATTCCACTCCTGCCACTTACCAGCACTGTGACTTAGGCAAGCTATTAACTTCTCTGTATCTCACTTTCCTCACCCTAAAATGGTGATAATAATTAAACCTTCCTCAGAAAGTTGGTATGAGAACTGAATTAGTTAATGCTTGTAAAGAGGTTACAAGAGCAAGTATAATATCCTGGCATATATATATATATATATATATATATATATATCACATGCAAAAATAAATAAGTCAATTCCTAGTGATAGTCCTCTTACCTGAACTCATTTTGTTTTCCCCTTTAGTCCAAATAACACTACTAACGATTTGCTCTCCTAAAGTAGTAACACTTCTGTAACAAGAATGCAAACTAGGCTTCTGAACTAGAAAGCAGCAGTTAGGACATGGCCCTGGTACTAACCTGCTTCATGTTCAGTTTTATTCTAACTCAAACTCCTTAGCTACAAAATGAGAAGAATAAACCTATTTCCTAGTGGTTTTTGAATAATAAATGAACAAGGCATATAAACCACTTTGTCCAGTACATG
Source organism: Lipotes vexillifer (assembly GCF_000442215.2). NCBI lineage: Eukaryota > Metazoa > Chordata > Mammalia > Artiodactyla > Lipotidae > Lipotes > Lipotes vexillifer. The sequence continues at coordinate 330,777 of NW_006796463.1, read as the reverse complement.
TAACCTGGTATACACTCAATTAAGAATGGCTATTAATATTGTTATGCTACTCTTACATTTTGGCAACTTGGCTGACATGGATACACTATGGGAAAGAGAGTGAAATCCACTGAGATTAAACTTCTTTCCTTTGCCAACCTCTCCCATTCTTCTTATCTATATTTCATGCAGAAAGATAAAACTTAAAAAGCATGATATTCACCAGAGAATGAAAGCATTTGGATCATAATGAGAGCAACAGACTTCTTAGTCCAAAAACGATCATTATCAGTGCTGGATGCTATAATATTTCTGGTTTGGGCAAGTGGATTGGCATGTAGTCAAAACCATTTTTTAAAAAAAATATTTATTTATTTATTTTTGGCTGCATTGGGTCTTCGTTGCTGCATGCGGGCTTTCTCTAGTTGTGGTGAGCAGGGGCTACCCTTCGTTACGGTAGGCAGGCTTCTCATTGTCGTGGCTTCTCTTGTTGCAGAGCACAGGCTCTAGATGAGCAGGCTTCAGTAGTTGTGGCACATGGGCTCAGTAGTTGTGGCTCACGGGCTCTAGAGTTCAGGCTCAGTAGTTGTGGCGCACGGGCTTAGTTGCTACGCAGCATGTGGGATCTTCCTGGACCACGGACTGAACCTGTGTCCCCTGTGTTGGCAGGCAGATTCTTAACTCCTGCACCACCAGGGAAGTCCCCAAAACATTTATTGATAACAAAACTGTATTAAATGTTTATTGATTTTTGCATGTTTGTTTGGTACAGTTTATATTTGTTGAAGCCAAACATCTATAAATGACCTAATAATAAATGCACGGGTGTGGAGAGGATAAAATTCAAAGGAAAATAAATGCAAAGGACTGAATCTTTATGTTGAATGTTCATATGTTGAAATCCTAATCCTCAATGTGATGGTATTAGGGGAGTGGGAGGTGACTAGGTCATGAGGGTGAGCCCTCATAAATGATATTAGTGCCCTTTATAAAAGAGACCCCAGAGAACTCCCTTCCCCCTTCCACCATGTGAGGACACAGAAGAAGACAATCTGTGAACCAGGAAGCAGGCTATCACCAGACAATGAATCTGCCAGCCTTGATCTTGGACTTCCTAGACTCCAGAAATGTGAGAAATAAATGCTGTTGTTTAAGCCACACAGCCTATGGTGTTTTTGTTATAGTAGCCTAAACAGAATAAGACAATAAGGTATTTACAGAGAGTACCATAGCCAAAAAATAAGTGGTCAACAAAGAGCCATTTAATAATGTTTATACGATAAATACTGCTAAACTGAGTCATCATAGCCCAAAATACATGGGCCAGTTGGACAGTGTCCTCAAGATACTTCAGTTGTACAGCCAGCAAGCTTCCATACTGGGACTTACTCAATTTGACAGATTTTGGGCTAGGTTGCTAGTTTCGAGGAGAAATCATGAGTTGGCAAGTTTATACAGAATTAGGATGTAAAAATGAACTCTTTACTCCAATAAAGACATTAAAAAAAAAAAGAACTCTCTTAGGAAAGAGGAAACCTAGAATTGACATTTTTTATTCAGATGTCATCTGAAAAGCATCTTCAAGGATTTTTCAGAACTGAAATTCTTTCTTGTATACATGACACTGAAACAACTTAGACTTGAGTGACAGTATTAGAATTTGGAATGAAAAAAAATGGGCAATGTTCTTTGTTCATTGAATAGAGACATAAGTCAAAAACAATCCTGCAATAATTCACTACTGTAAACACCATGTGGAAGCATTCCCACAATGAAGAAATTATAGTTCAATATAATCAAAAACCATTTGCTCTAAGTAATAAACAAAATGAAAAGATAGCAACTTGAGGTGGGCTTGTTATAAACTGGAGTTGAATTTGACCTGATAGAAGATAATGGACATCTGCATCAGACAAACTTGGTTTTTCATCTGTGTGGTTTTGGGCAAAATATGTAGCCTTAAAGCACCGTTTTGTGCATCAGTTAAATAATTCTAACAATATTTGCCTTAAAGTGTTGTTGTAAAGATCATAAATCACCGTAAATGGTCTAGCATAATTTTGGCACAGAGGGGACTCCATGGATATTTGTTGTTTTTGTGGAGCAGTATTTTAACACAATTCATATACAACAATGGGAACCAAGTGTCCCCAACAAGGAAAATTAAATTGGAGCAATATTCCTTTCTCCTGGTAATTAGAGGCTGGTCGTGTGACACAGGTATAACTAAGTGGATGCCCCTGTTCTATATTTGAATTTTGAAAGAGGGAAGCAAAGGTATAAGTCAGAGATATTTGCAAAGCACAGTGGTTCTCAACTGGGGCCCTTTTTGTCTGGAGAAATTTTTGACGTCAAGATTTGGGAAGGGCTACTGGCATCTAGTGGGCGGAAGCCAGAGACGCTGCTAAGCATCCTACAATTCACCGGAAAGCCCCACAAATCAAAGGCTGATCCAAAATGTCAAGCATGCTGAGGTTGAGCAGCCCTGGAATAGCACCAGTGGCACAGTGGACAATGCAGTATCATAGCAGTGAGTGTCAGGAGGTGATAAGGAATGTCTAGCTGTCTGGCCAAGATTCAGTGTCCTGAGCAGATGTCTTCTGTGACAACCTTTTGGCATCTTGACTATGCTGTGTCTCCTGGACTGCCTGCTTGATCTCAGCACCTTTGTTTCCTATATAATTTTGTAAGCTACATGACACACTCTTCCCATAAGTTCCCTTAATGCTTAAGTTAATTAAATTTCATGTTAGCCATCAAGAAAACCTGATTAGTAGAGACAGTCTGTCAATAGCATTTAGCATTATTATTAGCATGAGTAATTTCATTATTAATAATAAAGTCATTAGAAGGAGGGAGGATCTAAGCTACTTTTTAACAGTACCAAGAGCTACCATTAATAAGTACTTAAACTTGGCTAGGGAGTATACACATAATATTCAGTTTATTCCCTAAAGCCACTTTAAGCATTAATGTCTCTCTTTAAAAAATGATGACACCGAGGCAACACAAAATCATCCAGCTAGTAAGTATCAGACCCAAGTTACAAACTCAGATCTTTTCAACTACAAAGCAGTTTTTCATTTAACAGTTCGACTTTTCTCACACACACACACACACACACACACACACACACACACACACGCCATCACACTCTCTTCACAAATTACCAGTGGCTTTCCAGGTGTCAATACAGCCATTTTGACTACTTCCTCCTTTTGTTTGGTCCCCTCCTCTATCTACCTCTTCTCTGTCTAATTAGCAGCCCCTTCTATCCAGCTCTTGAAATTCAGTGTTCATGTGGTCTTCATCTTTGTCCCCTCTCCTCTCATGCCACACACTCTCTGGATAATCTCATCTATGCTCTATGTCATGTCATGATGCTTTACAAGTTTAATTTATATTAATATTCATTATTTAATCAAGAGTTATACAGAAATAATTTAAATATCACAATTAAATATAAAAACATTCAGATATCCATCTGGCTACTAATCAGGTAATTTAAAGAAGAATTCCACCAAATTTTAGAAACAAAATTATCTGAAAAAATACTTAGCCTCTAGGGTTCTATCTTATCAATAGAAACTCTATCATTCATTTCCTCCAAAGTTGGGCTTAGAGTTTGTTATAAAATGTTCTATGCATCTCCAGCAATAGAAGAGCACAATATAAGACCATTCAAATTAAGTCATCCCAGGCTCCAGTTTACAGGTGGACAGAATGGTTTTATTTCCTTGCCGGCATTCTTTTTTCCTGCCATGAAACCAAAATTAGTTATTATTACTGAAGGATAGAAAACCAGAAAGCCTGCTCAAGTTGTCAGAGAATCCTGATCTCTTGTACTGTGATTATAGCTACACAGTGAGAACTAGCAAACCTGTAGAGAATTAGATATTCTTTTTATTTGCTGGTCTGCAGCAGTTTCTCAGAGAGTGGACAGAGGTAGGGTAGAAAAATTCTCTCTCCCTTCATACTATAATTAGCAATAGTTACTCCATGATAAAAGAAGAGCTAGGCTTCTAAAATAGCAGTTCTGTATCACATGGCTTTATAAGTTTAAGTTTACACATTGCCATTTTCCCGAAGGAAAGCTATAATCATACCAGCAAGGCCAGGTAAGAAGCAGAATCTGGTCTCAACCACACAGCTCTAGAAATTGGTTTTGAGCTCAGATCACTAATCCATATTTTTTCATCCTTTCAGTAAATTCCTCTTTTTGAGTACCTGCTGTCCACATTTGCAAGACGACCTCAGTCAGGCCTTCTCATTTCATCAAAGATATTTTAATGATGTTGAACTTCAAAAGGAAAGGGCCCAGACTCCATATTGCTTTGCTTTGAATAAAAAGTATCTGTTCAAATTAATTCTGATATACCCCCTACCAGAAACTGAAATGGCTGGCAATTTTTGAGTCAGTTTATCTCACTTGGCAATCAATCGTAATACAAAACATCCATTTATAGAAAATAGTTCTGTTGAGGGTTTAATAAATAATAGTGGATAGAATTATGATCCTTGATTGATATTTTCCATGAGCTTTGGTTATATGAAAGAGATAGGCCTGTGAATAATATACTCAAAAATAAACTCTATCTTCATAAATATTTAAATTCATTTTCACCGAGTTATTAAAAATAGGTTGAAATATGTTATTTTACATGGATTTCATCTGGATTCTGATACTATTTAGGGATAAAAAAAGAATGACATTTGTGTTTAATATCTAGGGTACCACATGATGTGAAAAGATGTCATGTTGTAACATTTATAATTTCATACTTTATCTGAATACAAATTGGGTTTTTCAGACTCAGCTGGCATTGTGAGATATAGGGCCAGATATAATCACAATATGAACATTTCTTATATACTCAGTACTATAATTATAAATGCACCATCTTTTTTCCATTTTTTATGGAATTGCACAAAATACATTTAATCAGAATTCCTGTATTTGTAAGGCAAACATATAGCCCTTTTTTAATGTGCTAAGATATCTTTGCCTATTGTAAGGTTATGAAGATTTTTCTGCTTTGTTTTCTTGTAGAAGTTCTATAGTTTTAGCTTTATATTTAGGTCTGTGATCCATTTTGATTTAATTTTTGCATATGGTGTGAAGAAAGGATTGAGGATCAGTTTTTTAAAATATTGACATTCCGTTCCATGGCTGTTTATTGAAAAGACTCTCCTTTTCCCATTGCATGGCTTTTGGTAACTTAATCAACTAACTGTGTGTGTGTGTGTGTGTATGTGTGTGTGTGTGTGTGTGTAAATACATACACAAACATATATACATACATATATACATACATACATATATATATATATGTATATACACACACACAGATATATACATATATATAAAATCAGGTCTTTATTCTGGCCATTGATTTGAATACCAGTCCTTATGCCCACATATATTGTCCTGATTCCTGCAGCTTTTATAGTATGGTTTGAAAGTAGGTAATGTGAGTCTTTCAACTTTTTCTTCTTTGCCATGATTGCTCTGGGTAATCTAAATCTTTTGATACAAATTTCAGGATCAGTCTGTTAGTCCCTACAATTTTGTCAGTCACTCTAAGAAACTGCCGTGCAGAATATATCCAGCTTGGCCATCCTGAATTCTGGTTATTATCTTGTCCATTCAGCAAGATTGCTGGACTCTGTTTGGGTTCCTTATCCTTGTGCTGTGATCTGGAAAAATTGTTGCTTCCTGGTAGGAAGCCTGGCTGGTGGTGGGGCTCATGTTGTCATGTTGGTCCATCTCCCCCCCAACTCCCAATTGTTTTCCTGATCTCAGGGACCACAGTTTTTCACTGCTTGTTCTCTGGTATTGTTCAGTTCATGGTGGGATGAATCCTATTTTTCTCTCTTGGTCTAAAATAGAAGTTCCACAGTTGATTCTTGAGTTCATTAAAAAAAAAAAAAGCCTCTTTTCATCCTTTGCAAAAAGGTACAGAAAGATGTCTTTATTAACCATATAAGCTTCTTTGAGCGTATTTTATTTTATTTATTTTTTTGGCCGCAGCATGCGGGAATCTTATCAGTAGTTCCCCGACCAGGGATCGAACCCGTGCCCCCTGCAGTGGAAGCACGGAGTCTTAACCACTGGACTGCCAGGGAAGTCCCTGAGCGTAATTTATTGAACAACTCCTGAGACCAGAGGATTAATTTCTCTTTGGAAGTTTTCCTGAGGAATATAGGATTGCATTTCTAAAGTCTCTTTTATTTGTTCTTGTATCTTGAGACTAGGAAACCAGTCCAAACAAACTCTACTAGATTTCACTTGCAGTCCTATAAATATGAGTGAAGTCATCTCCTCTCCCGGTCCCTCAGATTTACTAAGTCTCTTGCCTACTTTTGAGGCTAGTCCCTATAAGCCAAGAATAGGTACCAGGCCCATAATTGACTTATAAAGTGTGAAGTCTTTGCCTGTTAATGATGGGCTTGTCATGCCTGATTAAATGAGAATTAATCTCAATTATGACATTCATGATATGAACTTGATTGTCCAGTTATCGTGATAAATAGGTTGACAGATGTTTATTAAACCTATGCAGTTAATATTATTGACATGAAAAGTAGAGAGAGTCAGTTTTTACTTTTATATTTATGTTTTTCCCTGAAATTTGAGGACATCAGATCGGGTGCCACTTAAAATGTTTTTCTATTTATTTTTATGGCTGTGTTGGGTCTTCATTTCTGTGCATGGGCTTTCTCTAGTTGTGGCAAGTGGGGGTCACTCTTCATCGCGGTGCGCAGGCCTCTCACTATCGCGGCCTCTGTTGTTGCGGAGCACAGGCTCCAGACGCGCAGGCTCAGTAATTGTGGCTCACGGGCCCAGCCGCTCCATGGCATGTGGGATCTTCCCAGACCAGGGCTCGAACCTGTGTCGTCTGCATTGGCAGGCAGATTCTCAACCACTGCGCCACCAGGGAAGCCCAAACTCACAATTTTTTATGTATTACAATTATATCTTAGTATAGCTGATGTATAATACGCTTATAATTTCATACATCTTATTACTTTGACCTTGCCTTGATCACACTTCCCTTTTGATAGTTGACTTTGGAGGGGTCACAGGCACTATTTTGGATCTGGATAAAGGGAAATGAGTTGAACTGACAGTTAATTGGGTTTGGTAGGATATTATTATTTGATTTATAGTCATTTCTATGTATAATTAAGTTCTTGCCAGCCACAGTTAGAATGACCTTCAGAAAGACTTCCATCACTCGCCACATTGACTTACCAGGTGCAAATCATGGACTCATAAAGGTGCCTGCCAGAGGCAATATTACAGTATGACTATGTCCTTCACATGCTAGCACCAGATACATGTGGATGGTGAAGGAGAAACAAAATTTGAAATATACAGAACCAGAACCATAACTAGTTTGTGGAAAATTCTTCTAGTCATTATATGTGCAAATATTAAGCAGTAGATTTTAGTTGCCTCAATGCCCAGCAAAAACTGAAGTCCTCTTTTGTCAGGAATATATTCACTCAAGCAGAAAATTATATGTGCACCCTCTTTTTTTTTTTCTTTTTTTTCCTGCGGTATGCGGGCCTCTCACTGTTGTGGCCTCTCCCTTTGAGGAGCACAGGCTCCGGACGCGCAGGCTCAGCGGCCATGGCTCACGGGCCCAGCCGCTCCGCGGCATGTGGGATCTTTCCGGACCGGGGCACGAACCCATGTCCCCTGCATCGGCAGGCGGACTCTCAACCACTGCGCCACCAGGGAAGCCCTGCACCCAATTTTTTAAATGGGAATTGTACAAAATGGAAATTATCAGAGTTATTGTGTTTGTGGGGTAGGTGCAGACTGACAGCAGCACTACTACAATCTTGAGTACATCTGGATGTGAACCTTCATGTTTTATGTATAGGGATCGTGTCTTAACCTAACACATTTTGTCTTGATAAAGTCTAGCAGTTTCAGATAAAATGATGTTGAAAACTGACACCAATGCAGCAAACAGTCTGAAGAAACAAGTGTTCCAGTGATGAGACTCCTACACATTTGTCAATAATTCAAAATATGTAGTATAAGTCATTTGTTTACAAAACTGAGTAGCTCAATACCACACGTAGACAATTAGAACATGCATTTGAAGTGTTCGTGGGTAGGCCTTAATTTCAGATTAATTTTTTACAACTTTTTCAGAATTATTAATCTTGCCAAAATTTAAGTATGACAAAAGATATTCTAGTGAAAGCCAGACATGTACACTGAAAGAAAAAAAATAAAGGACCAGCGGAGTTTCAAAATGTCATAACTATTTTATTACATTATAATGCAGCTTAAAACCTCTGATGGTTAAAATTACAAAAAAAATTTTCTGAATTCTCTATCATGAAAAATGAAATGTGGTTAACTAACTAGAAGAAAGACTAAATTATCTTTAAATTGACCCTATAGAAAAAGGTTTCAAAATTATGTTTCAAAATTATGGCTATATGAAGAGATAATAAAAGTCTATGCTAGAAAAATAAAAAAACAAAGTAGATACAGATGAATATTCCATAATATTATATAATAATACACAATATTAACAAAATATATTGCACTATTTTTGTATTTAAAACTTCTGTAATATTTTTGCATGTGCATAAATGAATGTAGTCTCCTGAGAATCTAATAATAATTATTACTAATAATATTTCTGTCCATAGCCTAAGCAACAAAGTCCAGGTAAGAGATCTGTTTATTATGTCACAGTTAAAATAGGGAAAATTCATTTAGTGTTATAAGTATCATATTCTCCATCCAGAACTCATTACTTTTCTTTGTCAATAATATTCTCCACAGATTCTCAGTAATACTATTTAATAGGTGTAGCTTAATAATTCCAGTACAGTTTTTAGAAATGCTTTGCTGGACTCTTGCATTACAAAGGATATATATTTATCATGGGCTGAATGACGGCCTCCAGCTCCTGTCTTCCAATTGCTTAGTCCAAAATCCTTAGCAAAATTCTTTACCCATCTCTTATTCTCATTCCTTTATCTGGTCCATCTGCAAGTCCTACTACCTCTACCTTCAAAATATATTCAGAATCTAGCCATTTCTTACCACCTCACTGCTATCTTCCTGATCTAATCCACCATCATCCCTCACCTGGATTATTCTGTAGCTTCCTAATTGATGAGGATTCTTCCACCTTTGTCCTCCTTTCCTCCCCTCAGTCTACTATCAATACAATAGCTAGAGTAGTTCTGTTAAAAGTCAGATCATGCCACTCTTATGTTCAAATGATTCCAATGCTTTTCCCACTTATTCTGAATAAAAAACTAAATCCTGACACAATTTACAAGGCCCTGTGTGATCTGATCCCTGCAAACCCTGTATTTCTCTCATCTCATCTTCTACTATTCTCACCTCCTTTCCTCTTCTCTAGTCATGCTGACATCTCAGAGAACTTGCCTCAAA
>NW_006796463.1:165551-321252 GCF_000442215.2 Lipotes vexillifer | reverse complement strand
TCTTTCCCTTATACTTGCTTGACTCTTTATTTCCTTCAGGACTTTACTCTCGAATCCACTTTCTCAGTGAGCTCTTCTTGGGGAACCTCTACATTTTCAGCTCTCAGATACTGTACCTCTAACCCCCTCCTTGTTTTATTATTCCCTATAGTATTTATCAGTATCAAATGTAGTATACTTTGAACTTATTACTATCATTTGTTTTCTTCACATGCCCACCTAGAAGGTGAGCCTCATAAAAGCAGGGATTGTTAGTGTTTTGTTTGTAACTAAATCAGCAGTGTCCATCAAAGTGCCCCGTATGAGGTCACTGCACAATAAATATTTAATTTCTTATTAACTTAAAGTCAACTTCTCTGAGCGATTTTTAGAAAGTGGTCTGCCTATGAGACTTTTGTTGTATCTTATCAATCCACTTTCAAACATGTATTACCACTGTTGCTCTTTCTGGTCTTGGCTTTCTCATCTCTCTGCAGAATTATTGCATGCAGCAGCCTGTAAGTTGTCTCCCTGCTTTTCACAATGTAGCCAGTGTGCTCTTCAGTGAAAGCAAATCTGGTTATGTCCATCCTCCTAAATATTCTTCAGTGGTTTTAATCCTGTGTTCTCACTATAAGGTCACTAGTTTCCCTCCCATTCAAGGAGGAATATTGAAAAGATGTAAACAGGAATAATGTATTATGGTATGGGATGAACTTGGATCTACATAAAATTACTGAAAAAGGAATTGTTTACAAACTTTATTACTGTAGTTCTTGTTAGTACAAAACGTTTATGACATATGTCATAATTCATGGCAAGTTACAAATGTGTAGAGAAAATAACATTGAGAACTGGGGTCTTAATAACTCAAAGGAAAGAAAATGCTTTCTATTGCTTTTCTTTTTGTGGAGTTGAATGACTTGAATCATTTCTGTTTTCCATGCATGATGTTTTGACCAGCTGCAGGAGTTAGGGGTGTAACCTGTGGTCTTAGATCAACTTAAAAGTAATTAACTTCTTAAAATACCTTAAATCTTAATTTTTTTCATTTTGAAATACCTGCAAGCTAAGCAACACAGGTGATTCATATTTTTGACTGATTATGTGGTTTATACCTAATCCCTTCTAAATTTGTCAGACTGCAAACTTAATGTATGGGAATACTATATAATCTTTTAATTTTATATAGTAAAGATCCCAGAGCTAGAACCTAAGCTGTGTCTATACTGAATATTTAGTGATTCTGGGCAGATATAAGTAGCCCTGGGTAGTTTCATTGGCAGGGATTTTATTTGCCTGTGAACACTGTGAGATAGGTAAAAACTGGAAAGAAAGTGCTTTGGGACTTGAATAAAAGACAGTACAAAGATCTTGATAGAAAGATCCTGATAATGTGAGATGCCTATTTTGCAGATAAATTCCAGAGTTGGAAAAGGTTGTTTTTCCTCGTGTCAGTATAGAGAATATAGCATAGGGGAGGAATATCTTTATTAGTGTGGGTAAAGAGAGCATGCATTGGGCAAATACTATTTGCCTGTTGAACACTGCTCCCTATTCCAGAAGGAACTCTCCCCTTTCTGGTGGGAATAGCTCCTCCTCCACTCCATCCTCAGGTAGTACTGGGATATTTCCATCATGGAAACCCAATCCATTATCCACAGGAATGGGTACAGACTCATGTCAGGTCAATTAACATTTTCCCCCAAGGATTTTTGTAATTAGAATTAAAGAAAAAGGGGCTGTTACTCTCTGATAGTGAAATGAATGAAATTCCTAGAGCTGCCAGGTAAAAGTCTCTGATGTCTTAAAAGAATTAGCTTTGTTAAGATAAAGCCAACTTACAGAGAAAGAAAAGAAAAAGAAAGGAGAAAATGTGTGAAAGAGAAAGACTGGATGATGGTGGCATTAGAGTTCTCTTAATTGTTTCAGTTTTAGCACAATCTCTGGCTTTCTTGTAGTTCTGGGTTTTTTTTTTAAGGAAGCCAGTGATCTTTCTTTTTCTTTCTGAGCTGATTTTAATTGAGTTTCTGATGCTTCTACCAGTAGAGATCTAACCAATACAAGGTCTAACTAACATGATTATTTTTCCTCCAGAATAATGGAGAGGAGAGAACAGAATGCAAACCAGAATAGACGGTAAGAGCTCATAATAGGCAGAGTTTCAGGGTACAGGCGTCTGGATTTGTTACCATAGACTTTTGATGACTCCAATTTATTTTTCTCTTTATTTTATTTCATTGTTAATGCCTTGATAAAATTTTCAGATTTTGAGTTTGTTTTCTTTTTGGGTCCTTGAAGACATGGTATTGGTAATGACTCCTAAGAATAACAGTTCTACTCAAAATTCCTTTTACTTGTAGAGGTAGAAGATGAGGGGAATTTCACCTGCTAGGACAAATTTGAGATGAAAAGAGGAATTCTTGACTTAAGGAATATAAGAACAGAATTCTGAGGCAGATCTCTTGGGAGCAGAAATAGTAGGAAAGGTCAAAGTAACCTTGAACCTGAAATAGTTAAACAAATATTGATATCATAATTGTAGCAAAAACAAGATTATAGACTTGGCTTGAGATTTTCCATAATAAATTTGAGTTGTCCAGCTCATAATAGAATAGTTCTTATATTGAATAATGCAGCTAAAAGTTAGGTGAGTATAAGTCTGTAACCCAGAGTATAATGTCCTCTGGGTCCCTTTCAGGCTTGTAAGAGTGCACATGGTTTAGTGAATATTTATACATTTCTACTCATTGCTTTGCAGTCATGACTAGGATAAATTGGGAAAATAGTGATAATCCTAGTGATTCAGACTTGGTTCTAGAGTTCTAATGACATGTGAATTTTAGTATGGCCTTTTGAGAGACTGCACATGATATTCTTGTAGGCATGAGTGGTGAGGGAAAGTGATGAGGTTGGAAGAAAACAGGTTCTGGAGTCAGTTTGCCTTAGTTAGAGTCCTGGCTCAGCTACTTACTAATGGTACAACTTTGGGAAAGTTACTTAAACTCTGTGTGACTCAGTTTTCTAATCTGTAAAATGGGGATGACAATATTACATCCTCATGGGTTGTTGTGATGATTAAGTAAAGCAACACATAGGGTTCTTGGAGCTGTTTTCAACACATAGAGAGTTCAAACCATATTTGACAATAAAATACTCAGATGGACTTAATGCCCAGATCCCAATAGTGTTAAATCTATGTGAAAGGTCTGTTTCTTGACCAAGATATATAATGATAAATAGGGTTGGATACAGATAACATGTTAATTGGAATTTATTGATGAGAAAACACTGGGAATATCATTGACACACAAAATTGAAGATATTGACTGCAAGATAATCCTGGGTGGTTAAAACTACAGGGGGAGAAATCTGAGAATGTGATATTTAAAATAGAAATTTTTCCAACACCAAAGTAAAAGAATGAATCATTTTTTAAAATCTTTACAAGTTCAATATTGAAAAGGTGCAAATAAATAAAAGTATATGTAGGAAAGATTTAAGGAAGAGTTTTGGTCGACTGCAACTATAATGAGTCAGTGACATAGTGAAGATGTCCACCAAACTAACTAATAGCATAGATACAGTGTCCAGAACATGGGAGGTAAGAGTTTTGCTTTACTCTGTGCTTGTCAGGCCACATCTAGAATAATACACACAGTTCTTTAAGAGAAATACATTTGAAAACCATGATATATAAGGGAGTCCTATAAAAATTTAAAAAGTTTAGCTTTGTAAAAAAGAGATTTCAGGGCTTCCCTGGTGGCGCAGTGGTTGGGAGTCCACCTGCTGATGTAGGGGACACGGGTTCGTGCCCCGGTCCGGGAGGATCCCGCGTGCCGTGGAGCGGCTGGGCCCGTGGGCCGTGGCCGCTGGGCCTGCGCGTCCGGAGCCTGTGCTCCGCAGCCGGAGGGGCCACAGCGGTGAGAGGCCTGCGTACCGCAAAAAAAAAAGAGATTTCAGGGTAAAATGATATTTGCCTAACTTAAAGAACTCTAAATTAAATAACAATTAGACTTATTTTATGTAGCTCTTGAGAGCAGATTTTATATATGATTAATGAATGAGGCTTAGGGGAAAGTATTTTCCATTTTAATATGTCAATTTCTGTCTTCTGAAATGCCACCCAGTTTCTAAACCAATGTTGTTTAAGTCAGGAAGTGTATTAAGATTTCTGCTTGAATGATGAGTGCATTCTAGAATAGTGAGCCTACCATATTCTTTTAAGTGTCTGGCACACCTGACATGAGCTCTGAGTAATTTTATGCCCTCCTAGTGGTTTTTCAGGGAACCCAGTGTCTATTCTGTCTTTTGGTAACAATACCTTGATGTACCTTTGACTTACCCCTCCCACAGTCTCAATTCGCTGTTTTTTTAAATTTTTTTTGCGGTACGTGGGCCTCTCACTGTTGTGGCCTCTCCTGTTGCGGAGCACAGGCTCTGGACGCGCAGGCTCAGCGGCCATGGCTCACGGGCCTAGCCACTCCGCGGCATGTGGGATCTTCCCAGACTGGGGCACGAACCCGTGTCCCCTGCATCGGTAGGCGGACTCTCAACCACTGCGCCACCAGGGAAGCCCCGCTGTGCTTTTTATGAGGTCGACTCAACAACATACTCTGGGTATGGGCACTGTGATTGGCTTAGGGATGATCATATGTCCCAATTTTGTCCAGTAACACTTAGACACAGAATATTATGTGTGAATTGCTGGAAGAAGATAATTGTGTCCTCCTTAACTCTCCCCCACCCCCATCACACACATACACACAAAATGTACTTGTCTGGGAAGCTGCTGTCTTTTCATTAAATCTTTGACAGAAGCCAACAAGAAAGAGAGCAGAATTAAGACGTTTTCTTAGAGTGGGTCCTAGTAATATAATTTGAAGCCCTGGTACTAGTATAACCATGGATATTTAACTTTTGTGAGCCAACAAATTCCCTTTTTTATTTATTTTTAAATTTGCTTAAACTTATATGTTGAAATAATTATAAATTCACATAAAACTGCAAAAATTGTACAGAGACATTCCTTGTAGCCATCACCCAGCTTCTCTCAATGGTAACATCTTACATAATTATAGTGCATTATCAAAACCAGGAAATTGGTATAGTAGAATTAACCGAACTATAGACCTTGCTCAAATTTTACTGTATTTTGCATGCACTCATTATTTTATGCTGTTGTATGTAAGTCAATGATACTTTTTCATATGTATAGATTTATATAACCATCATTATAATCAACATAAAGAACCATCATTACATCCCTACAAAGCAAATCTCTCATGCTGCCTCCTTTCTAATCATGCTCTTAACCCATGGCAACCACTTGTGCATTCTCTTTCTCTATAATTTTGTCATTTTGAGAACATTATATAAATGGACTCAGACAGTATATAACTTTTTGAGATCGGTTCCCCTTTTATTAAAGCCTTTTGAGATTAGTTCCCTTTTGCATTAAATATTTATTATTTATTTAGGTCTTGTGTCACTTCCATCTATGTTCCAGTTGACATAATCCTCAAGGCAGAACTTTTTTTTTAAACCTCTATTGTGTTTGCTCATTCAGTGTAACTGAAAGTCCTGCTCTGCTTCTTTAGTTAGCTTCAGTCTCCCCACAGGAAATGAAATCTTACCCCAAAATCCAGCTGTGTGTCTGAGATCTCAACTGGCTTGGCTCTCGCCCTACTCCTGCCTCCCCCTTAGGAGCTGCAGCTCTCAAACATCCAACCAGTGTATGGAATCCTAGAAAGTCGTAGGCCAGTTGTCAGCTTAACACTGTCACTTTTCAAAGTTCAATTTTGGCATCTCTTAGTAAAGTATGATTTCTGAATTTTTGAATAGATTCTTTTCACAAGAAGAAATAGGAAAACTTAATTGAATAGCCCTATATCTGTTAATGAAACATGAATTCAAACATAAAAGAAAATCCCAGGGTCATATCCCATCCCCGGTAAATATTATTAAACATATAAGAAAGAGATAGGAGGAGGGAACATTTTCCAACTTGTCTATAACATCAACACAAACTTGATAATGAATTCTAAAAATGACATCATAAAAAATATTAAGGAGTCATATTCCTTGTGAATATAGATGCAAAAATATTTAACAAAATAGCAAATTGAATCCAGCAATATTTATATACATATACAAAAATATATCATGAACAGGTTGGATATGTTCCATCAATATAAAGTTGGTTTAATATTTGAAAATCAATCAAACAAACTCACTACGTTAACATAACAAAAAGTAAAATACATGAGCATCTTGATAGATACAGAAAAAGTATTAAAAAAACATTCAACTGCCATTCATGATAAATGTACTCAGTATACAAGGAAGAGAAAGAAAGATTTTCAATCTCATAAGGGACATTTATGAAAAACCTGTAGTCAACATACTTAATGGTAAAAAATGGAACATTTCCACTTCAAGATTGAGAAATGTGGTGAATATGTTTACTTTTGCTACCTCTAGTTAACACTGAGCTGGAAATACTAGTGTGAGGTAAGGAAAAGAAATAAAAGACCATTCAGATTAAAACAAAAGAAGTAGAATTGTCATTATACACAGATGACATCATGTTTATGTAGAAAACCCCCAATACTAATTCCCAAAGGAATCTTAAAAGAAAACCTACTGGAACAGTGAACTTAGCACAGAATACAAAGTTAATACACAAAAATTAATTGTATTTCTATGTATTAGCAATAGAAAACTAGGAAATCAAATTTAAAACACAGCATTCAAGGACAGGAAATAACTTAACAAAACATATGCAAATCCTTCTACTATAAACTACAAAATATTGATGAGAAAAGAGGGAAGACCAGAATAAATGAAGAGATACAGAATGTTTGTGCATGTTCGTGCATTATAAGACAAATTGTTAAGAAACCAATTCTTCAAAATGTCTGTATAGGTTCTATGTAATTCTCTTCAAAAGCCAATTAGTATTTTTTATATAAATCAGAGCCTGGCTTTAGAATTTATAGGAAATACAAAGATTCTAGAATTGACAAAACAATCTTGAAGAACAAAGTTGTTAGACCTTCACTTCCTGATTTCAAGACTTAAAGTTATAGCAGTCAGGACAGAATGGTATTAAAATAAGGATAGACAAGGTGATCAATGAAACAGAATTGAAAGTCTAGAAATATAAAGATGTATTAACAGTCAGTTTTTGTTTTTTTCCCCAGGAGAAACGGCTTTATTTGGACTGAGAGTTGGAGCGTGAGAGCAGGACCTGAGATAGCATACTGAGCTAAGGGGTAGAGATCAGTTTCCAAAATGGCAGTCAGAGCTCATCAGCCAAATGTACTCCACTTCCCAGCAGCCTTGCAGTGAGTACAATTAATAAAAGGCCTGCTGGGAAATGTTTATTTGCCACTAAATCACCCAAGCATGCCACAATTACAAGAAAGGTACAGGTCGTTTTTTTCTTTCCATAATTAAGTTTCCACAGCATCTCCCCAATCATGAGTATTACAAAAGAAAGTAAAAAATCACATTTTACAGATCTTAGACTTGTCTTCAGCATTTAGCTCAAATCTCACCATCTTCAAAATATAGTTCTGAAAAATTCACCAGCTAAAAGTTTTACCTAAGCAGTGGGAAGACGGCCTTTGCTAGCCTGTGGTAATTCTTCTCCCATTTTCCCTAGCCAGTTAGGATTGAACAGTAGAGTGAGGCTTAGATTGCAGGGATGGCGGGGGGAGGGACATAAAGGCTAATTTCCCCCAGTACAAGATGGCATCTGAAACCTGATGGGAGAGCAGAACTGGAGAGACTTGAGGGAAGGGTTCAGGACCTGTATTCAGTCAGAGTCACTGCTGGAAGAGGAAGAGCAGGAAGAGGAAAGCTTGCCATGTTTGTGTTGTTTCTGCTTCTTTTTATGAGCTTTTTAAATTTTCTTTTGCATCTTCTTGTCAATCACCATTCCTGGTCCTACCTTGCCAGGAGTCAATGGATTCACAGGACACATGCCAGGGGCAGGTGGTGGGCATTGAGGGGTGTAGGGACCTGTGGGTTGGCATCCTGATACCCTTGTTGTGGCACAGGATGACAGGGCCCACCAGGGGGAAAGGCTGGATTCCCCTGGGGTGCTCCTGGGGGAGTGGGAAAGGGCCCTGGAGGAAAGGTAGGGGTGGCAGGTGGTGGATGGGCAGGATTGCAACCTCCAGGGTACCCGACATTAGGGTGGTGTGGATATGGCCCTGGCTGCCCAGCATTGGGATTCCATATGTTCAGGTATTTCCTCCAGCCCAGGAATGGAAAAAGAAGGAAACTGAGGAATCCAGGTGTCCCGTCACCTTTACACCACTGCTTCAACAGTCAGTTTTTAACAAAGGTAACAATATAATTCAATGGGGGAGAGAAAAGTTCCTGACCAAGTGGATATCCATATGGAAAAAACAAAAACAAACCCCAAAACTTTGATTCCCCTTGCACTTCACTCACATACATATTTTATTCAAGAAGGATCATAGACATAAATATAAAGCTAAAACTATATCTCTTATAGACAAAATACATGAGAAATTTTCCAAGAACTTTGGGTAGGCAAAGATTTTTCAGGTAAGACACAGAAGGCAAAAACCATACAAGAAAATATTTATAAATTATATTTCATCAACTTAAAAATTTTGTTATCAAAAGAAATGGTTAACATAAATGAAAAGGTAAGCCACAAACTGGGAGAAAATATTATAGTATATATGTATCTAATAAAAGACATATCTAGTATATATAAAGAATATGGAAGGCTATAATATAAGAATATATATAACATATAAATAATATAGAAAGAACTCCTATAACTCAATACTAAAAAGACAAACAACCCAATTAAAAAATGAGCAGAGCTTTAAACAACAAGACAAATATGCAAGTAGCCAATAAGCACAAGAAAAAGTGCTCAATTTTATTAGTTCTCAGGGAAATTCTAATTAAAACTTCCATGAGATACCATTTCCCACCTTTAGAATGGCTAAGATTAAAAGTGTTTTTAGGGATGTAATGTACAGCATATTGACTATAATTAATAATACTCTATTGCAGGGCTTCCCTGGTAGTACAGTGGTTAAGAATCCGCCTGCTAATGCAGGGTACACGGGTTCAAGCCCTGGTCCGGGAAGATCCCACATGCCGCGGAGCAACTAAGCCCTGTGCGCCACAACTACTGAGCCTGCACTCTACAGCCCGTGACCCACAACTACTGAGCCCGTGTGCCACAACTACTGAAACCCACGCACCTAGGGCCCATGCTCCACAACAAGAGAAGCCACCACCGTGAGAAGCCCGCACACCGCAGCCAAGAGTAGCCCTGCTCGCCACAACTAGAGAAACCCCGTGTGTAGCAACGAAGACCCAATTCAGGCAAAAATAAAAATAAATAAAATAAAATAAATTTTAAAAAATACTCTATTGTATATTTGAATGTTGCTAAGAATAGAACTTAAAAGTTCTCATCACAAGAAAAAAATATGTTAACTATGTTTGGTGATGGATGTTAACTAGACTTATTGTGATGCTCATTTCACAACATATACAAATATCAAATCATTATATTATACACCTGAAACCAATATAATGTTATATGTCAATTATATCTCAATTTTTAAAAAAGTGTTTGTAAGGGTATGGAACAATTAGAACCCTCAGAGATTGATAACTGGGAGTACAAAATGGTGCAACCGCTTTAGAAAATGTTGTCTAGTTTCTTGAAAAGCTAAAAAAAATTTCCTAGCAATTCTACTTCTAGAAATTTACCCCAAAGAAACAAAATCTTGTATTTATAAAGAGACTTGTAAAAAATAAATAAAAATTTGAAAAAGACTTGTATAGAATGCTCATAACAACCTCTTTCGTAATAAATAAAAACTGAAAGCATCCCAAATATTCATCAGCTGGGAAATGGACAAATTGTGACATAGTCATAGAGTGGAACACAACTGAGCAATAAAGATAACTGAACTGCTGATACATGCAACAATATGGGTAAATCACATGAACATAATTTTGAAAGAAAATAAAACAGACTCAGAGGAGTATATACTCTGTAATTGTATGTAGATACTGTTCAAGGACAAGGAAGACCCTTCTGTGGTGAAAGAAACCATGGTAGGCTCAGTGCTAGGATTAGGAAGACCTGACTGGAAACCAGCAGGAGGGAACTCTATCTTGATTGAGGCACTCAATACTTGGGTATATATATATTCATCAAAATTCATTACACATAAGATATGTGGTATTACTGTCATTTAAATTATATATCAATAAAAAATTGAAACCGAAGAAAAAATTTTCTCAAATACTGACGACTTCCCAAATCAGTACATATTCAATATGTATCTTTAGAAACACTGTGATTTGCATTTTTGCTTGTCTATTTTGAATACCATTCTTCTTTATACCAATGTCAGTTCCCCAAGGTTTAGTACCTCCCAATTCCAACCTTTCCCCATTTCTAACTGGTTATCTGTTGAGGTCTCAGACTGTTTCAACAATAATTCTGCCCAAGTAATAGAAATAAGGATTCATTAGCTATAACTAAGTGTACAGAAACTTACTTGCAAGTGCGATGAGTTCCCCATCACACTGGATATTCAATAAGGTCAGATAGTCATTTTATTCAGTAGATGTTTTGTAATACCTGTTATATGCCTGTTACTGTCCTAGGTATTTAGTTGTATAGCTTCAATAAATCAGGAATTAATAACTTGCAGCTGTACTTTTAAAATTTAGTCTTTTTCTTTTTCTGGCATTTCTTAGCTGCAATGATGACTGTACTTACATATACAATGGGAATAAAACCATAGGGCAGGGTTTTCGTCCTGGTCATTTTTATGATCAGCAGTTCCTTCAAAGTGACCAATTTACTGGTAATTTATGTCATCTTTGGGAACAAGACAAATGAATCAATCTCATTATATTCTTAGTCACATACTGGCATGATCTATGATTGTGAAAAATTTTTGTATAAAATACTTCACTGAAACCAGAAAAAAAATCACTATCTGCAATGTAAACTCTTCACATTAGGTCATGTGTTATTCATTTGATAAAATGAATCCGAATATTTTCATTCATAAATGCAATATAGCTAAAATAAACACAAAGTTGTCAAAATCTACAATAAAATATGTAGGGTCTCCCCTCTATTTTGTTAATTCAGAACTATTTTATATTTCTTTGTATATATACATACTGTTGTCTTGAAATCAAAGATATTATAAAATATAGGCTTTTATTATTGCTACAACTATTAAATTAATCTACTAATAAGTTCTGTGATAAAATTCATTACTTAACTTATTCAAATAATTGGAGCTGTCAAAATTATCAACTTAGTAAGCAAAACCTTTGTTTGCCAACTTATTACCTAAATTAGATGAGATTAATGTAAAATTTTAGTTACATTTTTCAACAGCTCTCAACATATGCATTTTCTTTCACTGAATTTTGTTTTTATAATGTTAATATGCTCTATATTATATCAAATGCCTTCTTATAAGACTTAAAGCAAATACTAGCTAAAGAATTCTGTGTTTGCCAAATTCTGGATAGGAAATAGAAAATTAGATTAGAGTTATTTAGAAATATTTAATTTTATAAACTTCAAAGTAATTTATAGTCAATGGAAATAGTGTCAACTTTTTATCTATTGTGAAACTATCTAATTGCATAACAGGTTTGCTAGTACATTGTGATTTAACAGAGTTTAAGAGAAAATTTGTAAATATATTTTTATAAATTCCCAGCTAATTATTAAAGATATAATATCATAAAAACTATTTATAAATGTAAATTCATGTATCTTGTTTGTTTGTTTGTTTGTTTTGTGGTACGCGGGCCTCTCACTGCTGTGGCCTCTCCCGTTGCGGCAGAGCACAGGCTCTGGACGTGCAGGCCCAGTGGCCATGGCTCACAGACCCAGCCGCTCCACGGCATGTGGGATCCTCCCGGACCGGGGCATGATATAATATCATAATCACACGGCACGGACAGTGCCATGTCCCCTGCACTGGCAGGCGGACTCTCAACCACTGCACCACCAGGGAAGCCCGTAAATTCATGTTTTATTCTGTTTGCCTAAATTATTCTCATGGGAAAAAATGTCTTCCATACCTTAAACAAAATACTTAAGCTTTCATTTTAAGATCTGCTTGTCAGTGGTGAAATTAAGCATGATTATTTTGACAAAAATGCTGAAGGGATCCATGGGATAACAAGCTGAACTCTAACAGCATCTGCTACAGAGCTCTAAACCCTCATGATTAAAACTGGGGCAACAGTTCCAAAATCGATAGAGCAAGCAGGATCAGAGAGTGAGACATGAGATGCTCTGTGGCTTAATCTGGGCCGCTCTGGACGCCTGTGGGAGGCAAGCCAATCTGTACACTTGCCTGGGGCACTGTGACCTGGAGCTGAGAGAAGCCCTTTGCCTTCAGCTGTGGAGTTGTGATAAGCAGTGTGGCTGACAGGGTCTTGATGCTCCAGCTGGGTATCAGGCCTGAGCCTCTGAGGTGGGAGAGCCAAGTTCAGGACATTGGTCCACCAGGGACCTCCTGGCCCCAAATAATATCAATTGGTGAGAGCTCTCCCAGAGATCTCTGTCTCAACGTTAAGACGCAGCTCCACTCAATGACCAGCAAGTGCCAGTATGGACACCCCATGCCAAACAAAGAGCAAGACAGGAACACAACCCCACCCATTAGCAAAGAGGCTGCCTAAAATCATAAAAAGTTCAAAGACACCCAAAAAATAACCCACTGGACACGGTCCTGCCCACCAGAAAGACAAGATCCATCCTCATCCACCAGAACACAGGCACCAGTCCCCTCCACCAGGAAGCCTACACAAACCACTGAACCAACCTTACTCACTGGGGGGCAGACAGCAAAAACAACGGGAACTACGAACTTGCAGCCTGTGAAAAGGAGACCCCAAACACAGTAAGTTAAGCAAAAGGAGAAGACAGAGAAATACACAGCAGATGAACGAGCAAGGTAAAAACTCGCCAGACCAAACAAATAAAGAGGAAATAGGCAGTCTACCTGAAAAAGAATTCAGAATAATGAGAGTAAAGATAATCCAAAATCTTGGAACCAGAATGGAGAAAACACAAGAAACGTTTAACAAGGAACTAGAACTAAACAGCAAACAAACAGTGATGAACAACACAATAAACGAAATTAAAAATTATCTAGAAGGAATCAATAGCAGAATAATTGAGGCATAAGAACACATAAGTGACCTCGAAGATAAAATAGTGGAAATAACTGCCACAGAGCAGAATAAAGACAAAAAAAAATTAAAGACAGTCTCAGAGACCTCAGGGACAACATTAAATGCACCAACATGCGAATTATAGGGGTCCTAGAAGAAGAAGAGAAATAGAAAGGGACTGAGAAAATATTTGAAGAGATTATAGTTGAAAATCTCCCTAATATGGAAAAGGAAATAGTCAAACAAGTCCAGGAAGCACAGAGAGTCCCATACAAGATAAATCCAAGGAGAAACACACCAAGACACATGTTAAAAAAAAACTATCAAAATTAAATACAAAGAAAAAATATTAAAAGCAGCAAGGGAAAAACAACAAATAACACACAAGGGAATCCCCATAATGTTAACCCCTGATCTTGCAGTAGAAACTCAGCAAGCCAGAAGGGAGTGGCAGGACATATTTAAGGTGATGAAAGGGAAAAACCTACAACCAAGATTACTCTACCCAGCAAGGATCTCATTCAGATTTGATGGAGAAATCAAAAGCTTTACAGACAAGCAAAAGCTAAGAGAATTCAGAACCAACAAACCAGCTTTACAACAAATGCTAAAGGAACTTCTCTAGGCAGGAAACACCAGAGAAGGAAAAGACCTACAAAAACAAATCCAAAACGATTAAGAAAATGGTAATAGGAACATACATATCGATAATTACCTTAAATGTAAATGGATTAAATGCTCCAACCTAAAGACATAGACTGGCTGAATGGGTACAAAAATAAGACCCATCTATATGCTGTACAAAAGAGAGCCACTTTAGACCTAGGGACACATAAAGACTGAAAGTGAGGGCATGGAAAAAGATATTCCATGCAAATGGAAATCAAAAGAAAGATGGAGTAGCAATTCTCATACCACACAAAATAGACTTTAAAATAAAGACTATTACAAGAGACAAAGAAGGACACTACATAATGATCAAGGGAACAATCCAAGAAGAAGATATAACAATTGTAAATATTTATGCACCCAACATAGGAGCACGTCAATACATAAGGCAAATGCTAAGAGCCATAAAACAGGAAATCGTCAGTAACACAACAATAGTAGAGGACTTTAACACCCACTTTCACCAATTGACAGATAATCCAAAATGAAAATAAATAAGGAAACACAGGCTTTAAATGACACATTAAACAAGATGGACTTAATTGATATTTATAGGACATTCTATACAAAAACAACAGAATACACTTTCTTCTCAAGTGCTCATGGAACATTCTCCAGGATAGATCATATCTTGGGTCACAAATCAAGCCTTGGTAAATTTTAAAAAATTGAAATAATATCAAGTATCTTTTCCAACCATAGCGTTCTGAGACCAGATATCAATTACAGAAAAAAAAAAACTGTAAAAAATACAAACACATGGAAGCTAAACAATACACTATGAAATAACCAAGAGAACACTGAAGAAATCAAAGAGAAAATCAAAAAATACCTAGAAACAAATGACAATGAAAATATGATGACTGAAAACCTATGGGATGCCCCAAAAGCAGTTCTAAGAGGGAAGTTTATAGCAATACAATCCTACCTCAAGAAACAAGAAAAATCTCAAATAAACAACCTAACCATACACCTAAAGCAATTAGAGAAAAAAGAACAAAAAAAACCCAACATTAGTAGAAGGAGAGAAATCATAAAGATCAGAACAGAAATAAATGAAAAAGAAATGAAGGAAATGACAGCAAAGATCAATAAAACTAAAAACTGGTTCTTTGAGAAGATAAACAAAATTGATAAACCATTAGCCAGACTCATCAAGAAAAAAGGGAAAAGACTCAAATCAACAGAATTAGAAATGAAAAAGGGAGAAGTAACAACTGACACTTCAGAAATACAAAGGGTCATGAGAGATTACTACAAGCAACTCTATGCCAATAAAATGGACATCCTGGAAGAAATGGACAAATTCTTAGAAAAGCACAACCTTCCGAGATAGAACCAGGAAGAAATAGAAGATATAAACATACCAATCACAAGCACTGAAATTGAAACTGTGATTAAAAATCTTCCAACAAACAAAAGCACAGGTCCAGATGGCTTCACAGGCGAATCCTATCAAACACTTAGAGAAAAGCTAACACCTATCCTTCTCAAACTGTTCCAAAATATAGCAGAGGGAGGAACACTCCCAAACTCATTCTATGAGGCCACTATCACCCTGATCCAAAACCAGACAAAGATGTCACAAAGAAAGAAAAGTACAGGCCAATATCACTGATGAACATAGATACAAAAATCCTCAACAAAATACTAGCAAACAGAATCCAACAGCCATTAAACGGATCATACACCATGATCAAGTGGGGTTTATCCCAGGAATGCAAGGATTCTTCAATATACACAAATCAATCAATGTGATTAACCATATTAATGAATTGAAGGAGAAAAACCATATGATCATCTCAATAGATGCAGAAAAACTTTCAACAAAATTCAACATCCATTTATGATAAAAACCCTCCAGAAAGTGGACATAGAGGGAACTTACCTCAACATAATAAAAGGCCATATATGACAGACCCACAGCCAACATCATCCTCAATGGTGAAAAACTGAAACCCTTTCCACAAGCTTGCCCACTCTCAACACTATTATTCAACATAGTTTTGCAAATTTTAGCCACAGCAAACAGAGAAGAAAAAGAAATAAAAGGAATCCAAATTGGAAAAGAAGAAGTAAAATTGTCACTGTTTGCAGATGACATGATACTATACATAGAGAATCCTAAAGATGCTACCAGAAAACTACTAGAGCTAATCAATGAATTTGGTAAAGCTGCAGGATACAAAATTAATGCACAGAAATCTCTGGCATTCCTATACACTAACAATGAAAAATCTGAAAGAGAAATTAAGGAAACACTCCCATTTACCATTGCAACAAAAAGAATAAAATACCTAGGAATAAACCTACCTAACAAGACAAAAGACCTGTATGCAGAAAACTATAAGACACTGATGAAAGAAATTAAAGATGATACAAACAGATGGAGAAATATACCATGTTCTTGGACTGGAAGAATCAACATTGTGATGATGACTCTACTACCCAAAGCAATGTACAGATTCAATGCAATCCCTATCAAACTACCAATGTCATTTTCCACAGAACTAGAACAAAAAATTTCACAATTTGTATGGAAATACAAAAGACCCCGAATAGCCAAAGCAATCTTGAGAAAGAAAAGCAGAGCTGGAGGAGTCAGGCTTCCTGACTTCAGACTTTACTACAAAGCTACAGTAATCAAGACACTATGGTACTGGCACAAAAACAGAAATATAGATCAATGGAACTGGATAGAAAGCCCAGAGATAAACCCACACACATATAGTCACCTTATATTTGATAAAGGAGGCAAGAATATACACTGGAGAAAAGACAGCCTCTTGAATAAGTGGTGCTCGGAAAACTGGACAGCTACATGGAAAAGAATGAAATTAGAACACTCCCTAACACCATACACATAAATAAACTCAAAATAGATTAAAGACCTAAATGGAAGGCCAGACACTCTCAAATTCTTAGAGGAAAACATAGTCAGAACACTATGACATAAATCACAGCAAGATGCTTTTTGACCCACCTCCTAGAGAAATGGAAATAAAAATAAAAATAAACAAATGGGACCTAATGAAACTTAAAAGCTTTTGCACAGCGAAGGAAACCATAAACAAGACTACAAGATAACCCTCAGTATGTGAGAAAATATCTGCAAATGAAGCAACTGACAAAGGATTAATCTCCAAAGTATACAAGCAGCTCATGAAGCTCAATATCAAAAAAAACTAACCATCCTATCCAAAAATGGGCAGAAGACCTAAATAGATATTTCTCCAAAGAAGATATACAGATTGCCAACAAACACATGAAAGGGTGCTCAGCATCACTGGTCATTAGAGAAATGCAAATGAAAACTACCATGAGATATCACCTCACACCAGTCAGAATGGCCATCATCA
The DNA here is from genome assembly GCF_000442215.2 of Lipotes vexillifer. Classification (NCBI taxonomy): domain Eukaryota; kingdom Metazoa; phylum Chordata; class Mammalia; order Artiodactyla; family Lipotidae; genus Lipotes; species Lipotes vexillifer. The sequence continues at coordinate 304,009 of NW_006796463.1, read as the reverse complement.
AACAATCTATGAAGAATAAATGCTGGAGAGAGTGTGGAGAAAGGGAACCCTCTTGCACTTGCACTTGTTGGTAAATTGATACAGTCACTATGGAGAACAGTAAGGAGGTTCCTTAAAAAACTACAAATAGAACTACCATATGACACAGCAATCCCACTACTGGGCATAACCCTGAGAAAACCATAATTCAAAAAGAGTCATGTAACACAATGTTCATTGCAGCTCTATTTACAATAGAGAAAACCATAATTCAAAAAGAGTCATGTAACACAACGTTCATTGCAGCTCTATTTACAATAGCCAGGACATGGAAGCAACCTAAGTGTCCATCGACAGATGAATGGATACAGAAGATGTGGCACATATATACAATGGAATATTACTCAGCCATAAAAATAAATGAAATTGAGTTATTTGTAGTGCGGTGGATGGACCTAGAGAGTGTCATACAGAGTGAAGTAAGTCAGAAAGAGAAAAACAAATACTGAACACTAACACATATATATATGGAATCTAAAAAAAAAAAGTTTCTGAAGAACCTAGGGACAGGACAGGAATAAAGACACAGATGTAGAGAATGGACTTGCGGACATGGGGAGTGGGAAGGGGAAGCTGGGACGAACTGAGAGAGTGGCATGAACATGTATACACTACCAAATGTAAAATAGCTAGCTAGTGGGAAGCAGCTGCATAGCACAGGGAGATCAGCTCTGTGCACTGTGACCAGCTAGAGGGGTGTGATAGGAAGAGTGGGAGGAAGACACAAGAGGGAGGGGATATGGGGATATATGTATATGTAGAGCTGACTCACTTTGTTATGCAGCAGAAACTAACACAGCATTTGTAAAGCAATTACACTCCAATAAAGATGTTAAAAAAAAACAAAAAAAACAACTCATGGGGTACTTGCCTGACGGCACAGTGGTTAAGAATCCGTCTGCGTATGCAGGGGACACGGGTTTCAGCTCTGGTCTGGGAAGATCCCACATGCCGCAGAGCAACTAAGTCCGTGTGCCAGAACTACTGAGCCTGTGCTCTAGAGCCCATGAGCCACAACTACTGAAGCCCCTGAGCCTAGAGCCCGTGCTCCGCAACAAGAGAAGCCACCGCAATGAGAAGCCCGTGCACCGCAACGAAGAGTAGCCCCCTGCTCGCCACAACTAGAGAAAGTCCGTGCAGCAATGAAGACCCAATGCAGCCATAAATAAATAAATAAATATTTTTTAACAGGTGTTTTAATTTACTTCCTGCCATTAAATGCTACTTCGTTATATAAGATCTTGATCTTTTTTTTTTTTTTTTTTTTTTTTTTTGCAGTACGCGGGCTTCTCACTGTTGTGGCCTCTCCCGTTGCGGAGCACAGGCTCCAGACGCGCAGGCTCAGAGGCTATGGCTCACGGGCCCAGCCGCTCCGCGGCATGTGGGATCTTCCCGGACCGGGGCACGAACCCATGTCCCCTGCGTCGGCAGGCGGACTCTCAACCACTGCGCCACCAGGGAAGCCCTAAGATCTTGATCTTAAGGACATAAAATGTAGCCAAGCATTTATCTGTTCAGCTAGTTCAATTTTGTCAAGCAAAAGTACCCTCTGAAGTTTCTATCTAAACTGTGTAATGTGTCAAAGCTATAATTATGATAAATGTGCCAAAAAAGCATACAAAATTACTGGCCAAAATGATTTACAATCTGGGTAAAAGTTAAACTGAAAATAGACTTTATTGATTTTAATTTTAATAAAGAGCATTTTTTTGTTGTATCCAAGATACTAGTACAAAAGTGAATTAAAAATAAAGACATTCCATACAACAATTAAGCCACATCTCATTAAAATTCAGTCTTCTTTTTTATTATAAAAGAATACTAACTCAATATTTTTTGTATGTGGAGAGAAGACATAAATTAAACGTAAACAGTATTTCTGTTCGTTACACTTTTCAAAGTTCCAACTGTTAATAATGAGACAGCCAAGAATGTTCTCTTAAACTGGAAAGCCTGGCATCAAGCATTCTGTCTCTGGGAAACAAAGTACAAAAATACTTATACATGCCAAGTTTTCTTTTTTGTCTTCCTAATTGAGTGAGGTATATTACAATCATGTTGTGGCATGATTCTTTCTATCTGGGCTTTGCCTTACATTATCATTTGGAAACTACAATTAGCAGAGCATTTCTCTTCAGCACAGTTCAGAGAGCCTTTCTCGGAAACGATTTTAATGTGGTTTAATAATCAGGCTATAGACAGATATGTAAATTATGAAATGATTTACTTCTAAAATTATTTGATTTATGATTGTATTGTTTTTCTAATTTTATGCAGAAACATTAAGGTAATCTTGACATATGACCAATCATGTAGAAAGATATGCCAATGGATATGAACCAGTGATTACAACAAATGGACAAATGAGTTACTACAAAGTGAACAGAGCATATTTTGAGGTACAGTCCTCGAGTGATTAAAAAAAATTTAATTTAAATATTAAAAATAAAATATGTAAATAATCCAAAGTCTAATGTAAAGTGTAAGGCATATATATATTTTTGTTAATAACTGGGTAAGAGTAACAGTGAATTGATTTGCATACAATTTTTCTGACATGAAAAATATTTATCAGGTGACTCACTTTTGTTGAAATGATTTGGAATCATTACCAATAAACTTAATTAATTTGGCCTATTTCTCTATATTTTATGATGACTCCCTCAAGAGATATCTTTCTCTTCACACATTGGAAAGTGGGTTTCTTACTTAGCCTCTTCATTCAAGTATGAATATATCTTTACAAGACAATAAACACAGGCATAGAATAAAAATGTACATACACTTTGCAAGAAAATTATTCTCTTATAGAGATTACAGAGAATACTGGGATTTGGTTTTGTTTTTCAGCTCCAACTCTAAGTCCATGTTCTCTTCCCTAGATTTCAAATTCCTGAACTGTTCCTCACTGCAGGTAAAGTGAAGATACTCTGGCTGTAACATCTGTCCTACACTGCCTGCCATTGCCTGTCTGATTGATGAGCAGATGGCCTCTTCTTCCCCCCATGAATACTCCCTTAGAAAAAGATGACTTTCCCCTTCCCTATAGTGTCTTTTTTACTGAATGTACTCCTTTCCTCCTTCCCTTCCTCTTTTCCTACCTTCTGTATGTTTTTCTTTCCTTCTCTCATTCTTTTATCCTTTCTTTGATTTTGTACTTACTGAAAGCCAGCTATGTGCTAAGTGGTAGATAAAGGAATGTGATCGTGAAAAAGAGATTGTGGGGAGCCCAACAAGTAAGCACATAATTCCCATATTGTGATAAAAGCAGGCAGAGTGTGCTCTGAGAGTAGCTCAAAGGAGTGGTACATAAACAAGTCTTTGTGAGTCGGAAAAGACATCACCAAAGTGTTTTATACCCTGAAACCAGAAGATGGGCAGGAGTTATTCCATCAACTGCTACAACATATTTCTTGTCCAAGTGTCTTTCATTAATCAGCCAGGTCAAGACTATTTCTCTAATGCTGTCTTAAATACTGAGCTAGAAATCTCATTTCAATTCGGGACTGGGGAAACTAGAATTCCACTCCAAAGAACCACCTAAGTCTCCAATACCTCTTCTGTTTATAAAATTGTGCTTTTTGTCTCTTTCTTCACAATATTTGATGTTCTAATCTTCTCTTAATGTCCTCTCAGTCCACCCTTGAGTTTCTTTATCAGTATCATGATCAACAGTATCAACCCTAATATTATTACTGTACTGGATTTACATCTCCAAATTTTGAAGCCTTTATTTAAATATATATTTCCCTAGGAAACTGTCTGAACATTAATTGATTGATAGATCAAATACACATTTTTCTTTTCCTACCTGATGGTAATTTCTTGTCTGGCAGGTACATTATATTGTTCAAGAGGGGAGGGAGAAGAAAATAAAGTTACAGAAAACATAACAGAGTTTGAAACACTTAGCTTATTTAGATGAAACCAATGATGAGACCTATTCAGCAGAGACTTTGTAATGTCAACTACATTCATCTCTTATTTGTTCAGCTCTCAAAATACTATCAGTATTTTAACTCAGCCATTTAGTGAGGACTATTTTAATCATATTTTAATCCTCTTAAGGCCTGATTTTAAACTCTTTCTACCTTTTTATGTGTGTTACTAAGTTCGAGAGAATTTCAGAGACAAATTATACAGCTAAACATGTTTAAATTAACATATTTTAGAGTCTTGTATCTTGTGCTTATTGCTGAACTTGCAGAAACAATTTTTCAATGATGAATTAACTATTTGATCACTAAAAATTGGGGGGGCAGCTTGTAGTTTATGTAAATAGAACACAAATAGAAATTTCAACTCAGTGTGAATACTTTAAATACAAGCACTATTTTTCAGAGGCCAGGAAACATGAGGAGACAAGGAATGCTGGCTGACTGAAGAATTTGTTGTACAATACCTTTTGGATGGCCTTCAATAGCTTTTTTGGAAGAGTAGAAGTCAAACTGAGGTCTTTATTAGTTTTTTTCAGTAAGCCTTTGTTAGCAATTGGCATAGCATTTCAAGTGATTCTACTAGAAATGGTATCAGTAGAGACTGAATAAATACCAGCTCCATACTAGCAGAATTCTATTATAATAATGACACACTCTTTTTCTTCCAAAAGTATTTCCTGACAAAAATATATTTAATATAAATAGTTGAAGTGATATGCTTTGGAGAAGTTAGGAAAACATATTTAAAATAAGATCTTAATTAATGAAAGCAAAATTTACATAAAACAGATATTAATATTTTATGACAATTAGGTTATTCAATTCATATTGTATATTCAGATACAATAACTAGAGTACAATAAAATTCCCTCCAGTTTTCATTTTAATTCCAATTAAAAGACTGCAGGGGCTTCCCTGGTGGCTCAGTTGTTGAGAGTCCGCCTGCCGATGCACGGGACACGGGTTCGTGACCCGGTCCGGGAAAATCCCACATTCTGCGGAGCGGCTGGGCCTGTGAGCCATGGTCGCTGAGCCTGTGCGTCTGGAGCCTGTGCTCCGCAACAGGAGAGGCCACAACAGTTGGAGGCCTGCGTACCCCGAAAAAAAAAAAAAAAAAAAAAGACTGCAAAACTTTTCAATAATCTGATTATTTTACTTGAGATAATTATTAGTCGACATAATTGAGCTCTGACCTGGATTATTCAATCAAAATTATTCAGTATTTCTACATAATCTAAAACCTACACATCTTGTCCTTTAATATGACTGCTGTTTAATATAATTATCATCTAGATCAAAGATATATAACACAATTACATGAACTCATATGAAATTTCTCTGAGAATAAAGACATTCACATTTAATGTACTGATATATGTAATGTCTTAAGGAGCATGTAAAATGGGGTGCCACTTTGTGTGAGACAGTCCTCATATCTGGATTTCCTATGAAAATGGATGTCACACTGAGTTATTTGGAATACATGCATATATCCCCTGTATTAATACAATCACTTTGCTTTACTGGATTTAAGTACCACAAACTGTTCAAAAATCAGTATATCATTCCATTTTTCATCTAATCCAAAAATGTTCGTGGTGGTAAATCATGAACTTAAGCTGCACTGTCTTTTACATTAAGATAAAAGCATAAACTGTCCTGAAAATACAATATCCAGGAGAACATTTATGACATCAGAAGCAAATATCTAAAACCCTAAAACACTTTGATTACCATCTCTCATGATAAATACATAGGAAATCACTTCCTAATGTTTTTGTGCAATACTCATGTATAAACAAAACATAAATGAATCTTTCCAAAATAAAACTGTTAACACTTATTATGAACAGATTGTTCACTGGGGAAGGAAATGAGATAATTAGAGGGATATTTGGAGGGAAGTTATGGGGAAGACAAATAAAAGTTTTATTCATCACTCAGAAGAATTCTTTGGTGTGAGAACTCAGCAAGTAGAAAGGATTTGGCAAGACTAGTAAACTGAAAATGTAATGACTTTAAGTTAGACTGGTTTCTGTCATGAATTCCCCACCTTCAAGAGCAAAGGGACTGAAACAACACGATAACTTAACCCCCTTCTGAAACCATGTTGATAAGCGTCTTCCAAAGTACACTTCAGTGAAAGACCAGTCCAGGACACTGAGCAACTGATGTAACTGCCACAAGTTCAGCTGCACATAGCATTAGAGAAATACAAAAGAGAGTTTGCCTTTTTGTGAGGCTATCACAAAGAAAGTGATATGCCTCAGAAACAAGTTTATCTGAAAGTGAATAGATAATATTCTTCAAATATTTGAATGGTGGTAATCTTAGTGAATTTATTTCAAAAGCATAAATTAACTTTGGATTTCAGTAACTATAGAAAGCATTTTAAATATCCATAACCTTGATTATTAATGTCCTCATTAAAAAAATATATTTGCATTGATTATATGTGTGAATGTGTATTTTCAAAAGGATTGGCTCACTGCCAATTGAGTAAAGATGTAGGGGAAAGAAAATGTGTAAGGCATCAAAACAGACAGTTTCCTATAAGAACATAAACACAGAGTTAATATAGTTCAATTAAATCTTTCCATAATGAAAAGGAAAATGGAAGTACATTATTATCAATTTGACTTCATTACATATGCCCTCTGTATTTCTTGGGAGGTTATTGAAGCAAACAAATGAAATAACTTAAAAAGACTTCGTGGTACTTTAAGTTACTAAAAGATAATCCCCATTGTTCAATAGATGTAGATAAACTTTAAGATTAATATCTTTGATTAATATAGCCAATATCTGTAACAATCACCTTTCCTTGTTATCTACATAGCATACAAGAACCCTCATTAAGGAAGACGTTCATTTTTGTACATATAACCAAGGACATAATTGAGATTATTGATTTTATTTGGATGTTTCTTAGATAATATGTTGCACTGGATTTTATATCTAAGTTAATATTTTATTTTAACAGTTAATGAAATCCATATTTTATTTCGCTTTGTTTTATTCTGTTTTGCAAGAAGGTGATTAGTAATTTTGGTGATTATATTATATATATAATATTGGTGATTATATATGATTCAAAGAAATTTTTAATCAAGTTCCCTTTGTAGTTATAATTCCCACTGACCTAATGATTTCTTTTCTTTCCCTGAGGGAAAAGGATATAAGAAATTGTGAAGAAGCGTCAACCAAGATGATGACATAGAGGTTCCTGAACTCCCCTCATCCTACGAACACATCAACTATACAGCTACACAAGGCGCAATTGTTTCCGAAAGAAATTCTGAAACTAGCTGAGTGACTCCTACACATTGAGCAAATGAGAAAATACATTGGAAGGCATAGGAAAGGCTGAGACACACTCTCACCATAAACCCCATAGCTCCACACAGTGCCATACAATCAGGAAGGAACTCCCGACTCTCAGCTTTTCTTTGAGGAGTGAGGGGCTTGCAGCCCACATTTAGTACCCCAACATTTAAGACTCCTACCCATGGTACAGGTCCTCAAAACATCTAGCTCTGAAAGCCATGAGAGCTATAAGACTATAGCAAATAATGCTGCAATTGTTAAAAGGTACAAAAGCACTTGCTACAACTATCCCCTCAGGGCTCAACACAGAGAGAACAGCCAAAAATGCACATGTCCCAGTCTTTTCCTGAAAGAGGTCCATCCACATACTTTAAAATCTGCCGCCTGAGGGTCAGGTTTCTAGTTTAGCACATATTTAGAGGCTGTCTATGATCCTTCATAGAGACTGCGTAAAGTAGTGGACATCTTACCCACTGTCTCCTGTTAGACTGCTCCCAGTTACCAGTATATCCTTAAAAGGAGTTCGTACACATGTTTGCATTCCAGTGTATGAACTGCTGCCTGAGGGACAGATCCTAAGATCACATGGCTCTGATAGCCAGTGGTGCTTGCTTTCATGAGTCCCACATGACTGTAGCGAACAGAGAAGCAGTTCTTAATGGCTACAGGAGCATTCGTTTCACCCTTCCCCCCACCCCCAGCTATATACACAGGCCCAGTACAGAGGGAACATGCAAAAACCCTCATCTCCCAATTTCTCCTTGGAAGGTGCCAGATGCTGCTTGAGGGTCCAGCTTCCAAGCAGCCTATATCTAGGTGCTGAATGTGATCCTCCGCTTTGGGACACTGATAGGTCTTGGCACAAATTCATATACCATGATCAAGTGGGTTTATTCTAAAGATGCAAGGATGGTTCAATGTCCACAAATAAATAAATAAATAAATAAATGTGATACATCACATTAACAAAATGAAGAAATATCTCAATTGATTCAAAAAAAGAATTTGACAAAAATTATGATAAAAATTCTGAACAGTATGGGTATAGAGTGAATGTACCTCAACATAATAAAGCCTGTATTTGAAAAGCCCTCAGCTAACATCATACTCAATGGTGAAAAGCTGACAGTTTTTCATCTCAGATCAGAAATAAGACAAGGACGCCCACTCTTACCCCTTTTATTCAACATAGTACTGAAAGTCATAGCCAGAGCAATTAATCAAGAAAAAGAAATAAAACACATCCAAATCAGAAAAGAAAAAACAATATTTTTTCCTATTTGCAGATATCATGATATTATATGTAGAAAACCCTAAATGCTCCACCAAAAATTTGTTGCAACTAAAAAACAAATTTAGTAAAGTTACAAAAGACCCCAAATAGCCAAACAATCTTGAGAAAGAAGACCAGAGCTGGAGGAATCATGTTCCCTGACTTTAGATTTTACTACAAAGCTACAGTAATCAAAACAGTATGGTACTCGCACAAAAACAGATGTATAGATCAATGGCACAGAATAGAGAGCCCAGAGATAAACCCACACATTTATGGTCAGTTAATCTATGAAAAAGGAGGCAAGGGGCTTCCCTGGTGGCACAGTGGTTGAGAGTCCGCCTGCCAATGCAGGCGACATGGGTTCGTGCCCCAGTCTGGGAAGATCCCACATGCCACGGAGCAGCTGGGCCTGTGAGCCATGGCCGCTGAGACTGCATGTCCGAAGCCTGTGCTTCACAACGGGAGAGACCACAACAGTGAGAGGCCCACGTACCGCAAAAAAAAAGGAGGTAAGAATATACAGTGGAGAAAAGACAGTCTCTTCAATAAGTGGTGCTGGGAAAACAGGACAGCTACATGTAAAAGAATGAAATTAGAACATTCCCTAACACCATATGTAAAAATAAACTCAAAATGGATTAAAGACCTAAATGTAAGAGTGGAAAACCATAAAACTCCTAGAGGGAAACATAAGCAGAACACTTCTGACAAAAATTGTAGCAATCTTTTTTCTGTCTTGTAAAGAAAAGGAAATAAAAATAAATATATGGAACCTAAATTAAACTTAAAAGCTTTTGCACAGCAAAGAAAACCATAGACAAAACAAAAAGACAACCTACTGAATGGGAGAAAATATTTGCAAATGGTATGACTCGTAAGGGATTAATATCCAACATATGTAAACAGCTCATACAAGTCAACATCCAAAAAAAAACAGAAAAAAAAAAACCCTGTTTAAAAAGTAGCCAGAAGAACTGAATAGACATTTTTCCAAAGGAGATATACAGATGGTCAACAGGAACATGACAAGATGCTCAGCATCCCTACATCAGTGAAATGCAAGTCAAAATCACAGTGAGATATCACCTCACACCTGTCAGAATGACTATCATCAAAAAGGACACAAATAACAAATTCTGGAGAGGATGTGGAGAACAAAAGGAACCCTCATACACTATTGATAGGAATGTAAATTGGTGCAGCCACCGTGGAAAACAGTATGGACGTTTCTCAAAAAACTAAAAATAGAACTACCATATGACCCAGCAAATTCATGCCTGGGGATATATCTGAAAAAAAACAAAAACACCGATTTGGAAAGATCAAATCATCCCAATGTTCATTGCAGCATTATTTACAACAGCCAAGATACGGAAGCAAACTAAGTGTCCATCAACAGGTGAATGGATAAAGAATATGTGGTATATATACAATGGAGTACTACTCAGCCATAAAAAAGAATAAAATTTTTACCATGTACAAAAATATGGATGGACTTAGAGGGTATCATGTTAAGTGAAATAAATCAGACAGAGAAAGACAAACACTGTATGATATGACTTATGTAGAATCTAAAAACTACAACAAACTAGTGAATACAACAATAAAGAAACAGTCTCACAGATATAGAGAACAAACTAGTGGTTACAAGTGGAGAGAGGGAAGGGGAAAGGGGCAATATAAGGGTATGGAACTAAGAGGTACAAACTATTATGTATAAAATAAACTACAAGAATATATCGTACAACATAGAGAATATAGCTAACATTTTATAATAATTATAAATGGAGTATAACCTTTAAAAATTGTGAATCACTATATTGTACACCTGTAACTTATGTAATATTGTACATCAACTGTACTTCAATAAAAAAAATTCTGTAAAGTTGCAGGATACAAAAATCAATATTCAAAAACCAGTTGTATTTCTATACACTAATAGCAAACTATCAGAAAGGTAAATTAAGAAAACAATCCCATTTATAATAGTATCAAAAAGAATAAAATATTTAGGAATAAATTTAACGAAGGAAGTGAAAGATTTATTCACTAGAAACTGTAAGACGTTGATAAAGGAAATCGAAAGAGAGGCAAATAAATGAAAAGATATTCCATGCACATGGATTGGAAGAATTAATATTGTTGAAATGTCCATACTACCCAAAGCAATCTATAGATTCAGCATAATCCCTAGCAAAATTTGAATGGAATTTTTCACAAAATAGAACAAAAAAATCCTAAAATTTGTGTGGGACCACAAAAGACCTTGAATAGCCAAAACAATCTTGGGAACAAAAGAAAGTTGGAGGCATCAAATTTCCTGTTTTTAAACTATATTACAAAGCTATAGTAATCAAAATAATATGGTATTGACATAAAGACAGATATATAGATCAATGAAACAAAATAGAGAGTCCATATATAAACCCATATATAAATGGTCAATTAATTTTTGACAAAGATGCCAAGAATACACAATGGGGAAAGGATAGTCTAATAAATGGTGTTGGGAAAACTGGACAGCCACATGCAAATGAATGAAATTAGACCCCTATCTTAAACCACACACAAAAAATCAACTCAAAATGTATTTAAAAATTGAACATAGGATCTGAAACCATAAAACTAGAAGAAAACACAGGGTTCAGCTCCTTGACATTGGTCTTGACAATGATTTTTTGAATATGATACCTTGCAAAGGCAACAAAAGCTCAAATAAGCAAGTGGGACTTCCTAACTAAAAAGCTTCTGTACAACAAAGGAAACTGTCAACAAGATGTAAAGGTAACCTATGGGATGGGAGAAAATATTTGCAAACCACATGTCCAGAAAGGGGTTAATATCTAAAATATAAAAGTACATCAAACAACTCAGTAGCAAAATACCAAATAACCCAATTAAAAAGTGGGCAAAGTACCTATAGACATTTTTTTCCAAAAAAAGACATACAAATGACCAACAGGTACATGAAAAGTGAAGGTACTTAACTTCATTAATCATCAGGGAAATATAAATCAAAACCACAATGAGGTATCACCTCATGTTTGTTAGAATGGCTGTTATCAAAAAGCTAAGAAATAACAAATGTTAGCAAGGATGTGGAGAAAAGGGAACTCTTACTCACTATTGGTGGTAATGTAAATTGGTACAGCCACTATGGAAATAGTATGAAGTCTCCTCAAGAAATTGAAAATAGAACTACCTTATGATCCAGCAATCCCACTTCTGGTATATAACCAAAGGAAATGAAATCATTATCTCAAATAGGTATCTTAGTCCTGTGTTCCTTGCAGCATTATTCACAACAGCCAAAGTATGGAAACAACATGTGTTCATCAAAGGATGAATGGATCAAGGAAATGTGATACATATATAAAATGGAATATTATTTAGACTAAAAAAGGAAATCCTGCCATTTAGGAAAACATGGATGATACTCAGTGGAATAAGCCAGACAGAGAAGACAAATGCTGCACAGTATCACTTATAAGTGAGATCTAAAAAAAAAAAAAAAAGTCAAACTCACAGAAACAGAGAGTGGAGAAGTAGTTGCCATGGGCTGTGGGGTGGGAGAAATAGGGAGAGGATGGTAGAAGTATACAGACTTTCAAATATATGATGCATGAGGATGAAATGTATACCATGGTAACTGTAGTTGATAAGACTGTGTTGGGTACCTGAAATTTGCTAAGGCAGTAGAACTTAAGTGTTCTCATCTCCCACCCACCCCATCCCTGGCAACAAAGTTAATATGTGAAGTAATGGATGTGTCAGTTAACCAAATGGGGAAAAATGCTTTCACAATATATTGTATATAAAATCACATTACTCACTTTAAATATCTTAAGATTTTATTTGTCAATTATACCTCAATAAAGCTAAAAAAAAAGAAATTGTGAGTCTTAAAAATTGTTCTTAATACATTTCAAGTAAGCAGTTTTTGTTTTTTTCTCCTGAAGATAAATATCACATTAGTACAAGTGGAATATGTAATAGAAAATTCCTGTGAGACAATTTTGTACAAAAGTTGTGCCAACTTACCATTTAAAGTTGCTACTAATGAACAGAGGGTCCTGCTTTTTGAATCCTCATTAAGTGAAGCCATGGAATTATGATTAAGCGCCTCTATATCCAGTCATTTCCGCACCAAGAGAAGCTACAAAAGCAGTAGTCTCTTTGAAATTCATGTCCAACTACACACAAAATTGCCTCTGTCAATCCCCCAAAAGAATGGGTGTGGGAGGAGTTACAGATATACTTGGACTTGTAAAAATACAGCACTCTAGTAATCAATATACAATTAGACATTATTGCATTGGAGCTAGAATCCAAGTGATACTATCTAATGTTGTATGATATTTTAAATAAAAAATAAAGGGGCCTTCTTGACTGTTTTAGGTTCCTTGGGAACCTGAAATTTCTTCCTTTTGGCTTATCTTAAAAGAAACAAAATTATGCTGTTCCTAGGAAAGGGATCACTCCCAAGTCTGGTAAATGTCAAGAATAATAACGATAGAAAATAATTATGAACTATTAGTTTTATATGGAACAAACCAAGGGTAATCATTTGGGTGCCTTTCTGACTAATTAAATATAAAGCTTAAAATTATTAGGGCTGTCAGGGCAACAGATACAACTTATGGGTTGCTCGAATAAATTTTAAAAGATGCACCCCTTTGAAAGAAGTAATTAGGAAAAGGCACCCTTCTCTGGAAGAGCAATTAGGAAAAGGTGACTCCTCTGAAAAGAAAAAAATTCTGCTTTTCCCTCCCAGTTGCCTGAGCTCTGTGTGAACGCCAGAGTCTCTATATGAGCGCATGGCATTATGAGCTGAACTTGGGCTGCCTTTAGCCACCATCCCCCCTTCAGCTAGGCACCTTGGCAAGGGACATAAACTGCACAACTATTCTCATGGCCCTGACTGGCATCTATTCTTTGACTCCTAAATCAAATAAATCTTTCAGCTCACTGGGGAGAAATACGGTACATTTACTTTTAATTTTGATGACAAATGAAAGTTTTATTTATTCCTTAAAAATAACTCCTGAAGAAAGAGCTAAATCCTTGGGATACACATCTCACCTCAGAGAAGCCTTCCTATGCTCCATTTCTCAGTTACTTTCTATTACTTTACACTGTTTCTTATATTCATAATTCTAATTAACGTCTCAAATGATCTGGCTTATTTACTTTTTTCTGATTTCTCCTTCATCTTCAACATAAGCTCTATGAAGGCAGGGGTGTTCTCTGTCCTTTCATCACTTTATTTCCAATGCCCATTGCAGTGATCAGAAAATTGTGCTACATAATGGAGAACTGAGCATCCATTAAGTGTCCATCAAATGTTATGGCTTTTGAACTCATATTTTAATTCCTATGTTGTAGAAAGGAAGGAGGGAAGAAAAATGTTAATAAAACAAACTATCTTGCTGACTATCTTCTCTATAGTCAGCAAGATAGTTAAGGAAACTGATGTTTACAATCCTGGTGGAAGGCCTAAGACAGAAAAACATAGCTGTTGTCTTGGGAGAAGTATGGGTGACAAAGCCCGAAGAGTCCCCATTTTCAAACTAAGGTTGGTCAATTACATAGAGATTTCTGGTAGAGATCATGCCTGAGATAAGATTCAAAGGACAAAGAGAAGTTAGTTGGAAAAAGGTATTTAATGAATAAATTGCTAAAGGAGTTCTCTGACAGCTGTTACTATTCTAGTATTGTTGTTATAATAATAACTACTATTATTAATATTAGATGCCTTTATAAAAACAGGCTTAACAATTTAAAAATAAAAATACTCTAGCTAAAAGTCCTGAAAAACTGGTAGACTAAAACACAATACCATTAAGTTGAGTTAAGGTAACAGTGCTGAAAAAAGTAATTATAGTCCAGCCTACTCACCCAGCTATTATGAATGATTTTATACAATATCAGGGTATATACACACAATTTATTGACATTAGTACACAAGAACAAGTCTCTCTAACTTCATCATGAAAGAATGACTTTGTATACAGATGGCAAGGTATAAGTATGAAATCTGTTAGTTCATGAAAATCAAATAAATTCTCTATTCTTCTTCCTATTACAGGGAAAATTCCCTGGGTAGAGAAAATATTCCCACTTAATTTTTATTCCCTTAATTTTTTTCCTGACCTGGTACATTCACAGGGCCAAAGGTTCGAAAAAATCATTTTGGCTCCATATCACCATTCTCTTTCAGGGAAGCAAGCAAGTATATATAGTACTTGTCTAAGCCTACCAAAGGGTACTATGGAAACAGATTTGGAATCAGCTACCAGAAAACCAGCTTCCCATTTGGGCAGCCACATCAGTGCTGAGGGTAAGTACATTAGACCCTGCCTGAGGATATGTAATTTTCCCATTCCACAAATCTTACTGAAAATTTCAATGGTCATCATTAACCTAAATAATATTTCTTACAAAAAAAAAGCTAAAGCAAGTTATAGTGTCAAAAATCTGGAAACTAGGTGCTTCCCTGGTGGCGCAGTGGTTGAGAGTCCACCTGACGATGCACGGGACACGGGTTCGTGCCCCGGTCTGGGAAGATCCCACATGCCGTGGAGCGGCTAGGCCCGTGAGCCATGGCCACTGAGCCTGCGCGTCCGGAGCCTGTGCTCTGCAATGGGAGAGGCCACAACAGTGAGAGGCCCGCGTACCGAAAAAACAAAACAAAACAAAACAAAACAAAATTCTGGAAACTAAATGACATTCTGAAACTTTCATGATGGACTCATTGGTATGGAAGAGTAAGTAATAATACAGCTCTAATCATTCCAATAAAAAAGTGAAGATGGGAGGCTGAAGGAGATTCAGTGACTAAGAAGAAGGTAGCTGTAAGTAGGAAGATGGTGGCAGCCAAAAAGCAAAGTCATCCATCAAACTTTGGCTTTGTAAGTAAGTAATCCACTTTTCTACACTGGGAAGGTAGTTGGCATTAGAGCAGTGGCAGAAGCTCTTCTTTAAAATGAGAAAAAAATGAGAAAAATAGTATTATCTGCACAATATTGATCTACAAAGTAAATGAAATAACTTCTCTAAAGGGATTAGGAGTTTTTTCTTCCTTTTTGTTTGTGAGTTTTGAACTTATTTGTTATGGGTCAGTGATTTAAATCTTCTCTTAGGGTCCAGTTATTTAATATCCAATGAAATACTGTCTATTTATAGAAGTTTTAGACATTTTAAAACTTTTTAGAGAATTAATAGATTCTAAGCTATAGTATCTCTTCATTTTTCCCTCTGAACTATTCGTGTTCTTCCCTCTTCCATCTCCCCCAGGACTCTCTGAAGTAAAATTTTACTATCCTTACTCATTAACAGTTTCAAATTCTTTTTTAATTTAGAGGTAACAGGATACGTACAAATGTCAAACGGTATCATTTGCCTTGTGGGGACACATATATCTTTTCACTGTAGTTACTCTGGTTTAGGCATCCCTCACATTAGGTTTTTGGTGGTTTGCCTATATTCTACCTCACGGGAACCACACGTGTAATAAAACAACCATACAATTTATTGTGGCAAATGTTACTTAACTAGATTACAACATGCTATACTGAGATTTTAAAACATAGTTAAATTAAGGTTGATCATTATTTTACTTGCCTAAGGTCAAGAATTCTTGCCAGAATTCTAAGGCACTAATTCTAAGGCATCCAAAACGATGAGTTTCTTTTCTTTAGACATGTGATTAGTTCACTGTTTCAATAGAGTAAAAATGGGCCTTTTTCTTAAGGATCATAGACTTCTGCTTATTCTCTGAACCATTTTTCTAAAAATACCACACAAGTAAAGCCAACAGAGCAGTACTGTACCTATTACTTTTATTAAATTTTATTGTTAAATCTTAAAGTACTGAAATCCTAAGATAGAATTATTTTCCTTTTTTGAATTCGCTGTCATTGTTGGAATAAAATATTGAGAGGAAATAATTTGCTAAACTAAATGCCTTGATTTTTAATTATCACTGATTATTTTGTTGCTTGTTCCAAATGAAATACATATTTTTTAAGTATCAGTGATAATTTTGTTGCCTGTCCACAACTTTTAAAGCATTGTACTTTATTAGTTAGAAATATGTAATCTTCATAAAAATATATTTTCACAACTTTAAAATAAACTTTAAAGTACCAGCTAAATGGTTTATGATTTTCAAGAATGTAGACCCAAGTATATTGCTATTGTAGCAGTAAATTATCGTAATTTTAGAACAATTTCTATAACATACTTGTTTTGTTAATTATTTGTAATTATTACAACCTATCGAACGAAATCATTACAGTTGTTAGATACTAAACATAAGGTTTCCTATAAGTTGATTAGCTCCTATTTAGAAGGAACCATCTTTTTAACCTCAACATGCATAAGTCATTTTAATCATGGTCCTTATTTATTATCTAACACATCAAACATTAAATGAATTACTGATAACAATATTGGGCAGGCAGATAATTTAACTATAAACTCAATTAGTTTTTCTGTGGGCCCTTCTGCTCCCATGGCTTTAGCACATAAACTTCATTTACCATTTCCCCATTGGACTTTTCCCTCTTTCTTCAGGTCATTTCCACATCTTTCTTCTTACAGGGCATCTTGTCTCAGACTGACTATTTGATTCTTCCATCTCTTTATTCTCTGAACTGGAAATTTCATCAACATCTCCTCACAGCTTTTTCTTCAGTCAGACTCTGCTTTTATTTTCTTTTTAGTCAGCTTAGTCATCTTTATAATTTGGTGCAGGAAAATATCAATAATGGTGTTTCTTACTGTAGAACTTGCATTAGACAGGAAGTTCATAGATCTGATTTCTACATCTTCCATTAAACTCTGGCTGGAAGATTATATTCTTGTTCAGGGACTTAGCACTGTCTTTGTCAAATGAAGGATCCAAAATAGGTTATCTTTAAAATCTTTGCAACTTTAAATATGCTCAGTCTACAAATTCGAATAGGTTTCAATATATTCCTGCTTCCTCAAAGTGAATGTAATAGGATGAAAATAATTTATTCTATGGATCATCTTGACTCTATCTTACATGAGTCCTTTAGGAAAATTCTCTAAATAGGGCTTGAGAACTGCTCCCCAGTGCCCACTGTGTACCTACATTTTCTTTCTACCAGGTGTAGATTTGGGTAATTTTTTTTTTTTTTTACTTTAGAAAACTAGTGTATTTTTTTCTTTTTTCTTTTCTTTTTTTCCTGTCCTTTTTCAAATTCTTTTCCCATTTAGGTTACTACAGAGTATAGAGCAGAGTTCCCTGTGCTATACAGTAGGTCCTTGCTGGTTATCTATTTTAATTATAGCAGTGTGTACATGTCAATCCCAAACTCACCCCACCTTTCACCCCGTTAACTATATGTTCATTCTCTAAGTTTATGAGTCTGCTTCTGTTTTGTAAATAAGTTCGTTTGTATCATTTTTTTTAGATTTTTTTAGATATAAGCGATATCATGATATTTGTCTTTAATATTTTTGAATAATATTCTTTCCAAAGTGTGCCAATGTCACTGAGCCATAGGGGAAGACTACCGAAAATTGGCAAATCCATTGTGTAAAGTCCCTTTGTTTAGAATATGTATGTTTCCAAAGATATCTTAGGAAGAAATTTAGCCTTTGTATCTCAGACTAAGCAAAAGGAAATGTACCTACATTTCATCAAGAGTCATAATTTCTACCACAGTGCAGTTAATCACAAGCATCAAAATACTCAGTCCCTTTGCTGAAATAGTCAACTGGTATTTCTTGCCCTGACTTTTTTTAATAAGTTGTGGTGAACCCTCTGACTTATGCCCCAAAGCTAAAGAATGCCAGCTTTGCATTAAAAACTATTTAAATGATTATAGTAAGGAGTTTCTTCTTTTAGTGGGGAAGAGAGCAACTATCAAAACAGGTAAAATCTAGATATGACTTACTATTTTATTTGATGCCGAGAATAAAGGCTGTTGGAATGCCTTGATTGTTCTCTGACCTTTGGTGTCCATTGTCTTAAGAAGAGAACAAGATTGAAAAATACAATCCATTTTTGGGAAGGAAAACATTCCCGATTATGGAATACCTACAACACTCTATAAAAATATCTAACAAACTGATTTTCCTCTATCTCACTGATGATAATAGAAAACAAAAAATAAAAAACAACATAAAAAATATGCCTAGTCTTTAGTATTGTACCAAGGTACCAGGAAAGAATTTCCTGATAATATTCGAGGTTATTAAGAAAATTTATGGAATACTATGATGAATAATTAACATATGCCTCAATATTTTAATAAGAATTATATAAGATAGGATATAAAAAATACCAGGCAGAATGGCTGACACATATAAGATCAATTTTTCTCCCTGAATACTAGAATACACATATTTCTGGGTATTTCCATCTTATGAATAGCTTTTCCATGTGGATATTTAGATTCATCTTACCAAAACTCTGTCTTTTTCCATGGTTTATTTAAATCTAGATGCTAAATTGTTTTTAAATGTTCTTTAAAAATACTTCTTCAATAAAGATACTAAGTTATTATCAAATAGAGTTACTGTCCTGACTGTCCTGGGAAATGTTCAACAAAACTCTTCAGATAATCATCTGATTTCATGAACTACAACTTCTTTCACAGCCTACCAACTAATATAAAAAATTGTTCCCCACTAAATTGTGAAAAATCACCCTTCCTCATTTCAGTAATTTCCTGGAATTTCTTCTTTTACATAATGCTACATTCAATGTAACATTCACTGTTCACTGAACTCAGACCTTTACATTTCTCAATTTCAACATATAAAATCTGTTAATTTCATATATAAAATATGTAACAGAAAATTTTTAGTTTTTACTTATTCCTAACTGCCTTCTAAATGGATCAGAATAATTGGATGGATGTTACAAAGTCGGACTTTTAAGTACTTTAGCATTAAAAAGTGAGTATAGTGTGTGAGCTAGTTAAAGTCACAACCTGATGCAGTTAGCATTCTAATCAAAAATTTGCTCCCAGGGGTGATGGGTTAGCATTACACCAGAAAGATCTTAATCCATACTAAATAATCCATATCTTGATGTAAACCAGATGCTTTGATAAGTAGCATAATAAATGATATTAATAGTTTGATCAATGAGTATGATGAATGTTAGAAATGGGTTCCCATGGGTAAAATTAAGGCCATTCAAGATCTGTGGTTTTGCTAAAATTCTTTGGAGATAGTTCTTCCCTTGGCATGAATAGTGTGTAAGACTCCAGCCAGGTCTGTAGCCTTTATTTAGGAATGGAGCCCAAGATATGATTTTCCAAATTGTTCTATGTCCTGCCATCATTAGTATGACTTCTGGTTGCCTGATGACTACTAGGTTAAAATATTTCTCCTTCTGGCATGATTTCAAGTGAGCTTTTTGGAATGACGTGAAGTGAACATGCCCTGAAAGCCAGTAATATATCATGAATCTTGCCAAACGATCTGTATGAAAAGGTTTTATGTCTACACATGAATGAATGATTGTTTAGTTAATGTCTATGTGTGTGGCAGATATGATCTGAGAATTTGTTTACTTTCATTATAAGCTGGTAGTGACCAGTTACATGGTAGAGTAAACTCTGACTATCACAAACATTTTAGAGGACTACTAATAAAAGATCTTTGAGCTGTTGATGACTTTTTTGGGTTAGGTCAGTTTGCAACAGAACTTCTGTTGATGATCACCCTGGAAGTTGTGAATGCAAGTTTGGAAGCAGAAACAAGAAACACCTGAATTATTCTGCCCCCCGAAAAGGGCTAGCATTTGAGATTGGGATGTTTAGAAAGAAAGAGATGGGGACAAGATCTGGAGGCTATGTGGAAAAAAGCAGAGAACATGAACCTCCACTCCTACAGGAAAAGGAAGAAGAGGCTGGAGAGTAAACGTATATGATGAGGAATTTTAAGGCATTTGCTGGTCAAGGTCTGATATAAACCTCCTCCTGTTCTATGGAATAAAGGTACTGAGATCTGCATTATATAAAGCAAGGGGAGGTTTATAGTTAGGATACAAATGTACTTAAACATTAACTCTTAGGTAGCTAATGTCCTGTTTGGGTCTCTGTGTTTATATTTGATTATTCTTTGAGTGTACTAAATAATTTCTCTTTCCACAGGGATATAGGTTAATAATAAATGTGTGGTGTTGGATGAGACTGAGAGTCAGGAAACCTGAATTCTTCCCTTCATTCTCTTAAAAACTATGTCGGAAACTTCTTCTCTGAAGGCTTTTGTCTCAACATCTGCAGAAAATAAGATGTTTGAACTAGCTGATCCCTGAGTTTCTTCGGCTCTATCCACCACACTCCCATTATATGTCTATATCAATATACAAAATTCAGTGGTTCAGGTAGTAGAAAGTTCTATATAAAAAAAATAATCCAAAGTAAAAAAGAAAGTAGAATTTGTGACCCTGCAATGGAGGCACATATAGTGCATATAGCAAATAAAACAGCAAATAACTCATTTTCTCAAGTTAAATAACATGTATACAAAACCACAATAATATGTTAAATATGGCAATTAAAATTTGAAAAGATTAAGAAAGAGAAGCTTTCAAAAAAACCTATACATATATGAGAGGATTTTAAACCTCGTTCATACATAAAGATATACAAATAAAACATGAGATTCTATGTTTTTTCCATCAGATAGACAAATATGAAAAGTTGGATAATATCTAGTGTTGGTGGGAGAGTAAGGAAATAAGCATTGTCACAAGTTTTCGGGGAGGATGTAAAAGGATGCAAGTGTTCTGAGGGGAATTTGGCCATCAAAATGCATAATGCATGTTCTCTTCATTCCAGTATTTCACATCTATTAATGTGATCTTGGATTGACTCGCAAGAAGGCATCAAAACACATATATTCAAAGTTATTCATTGCAATATTATAATTAAAACAAATTAGAAAGAATTAATGACCAATAAATAGGAAAGTGGTTAAATGATTTATAATGTCAATATAATGAAACATTATATAGCTTTTATGCAGATGAAAGATCACTATCTGTATTGTTGATATAGACAGAGATATCATATAAAAATTATAACTGAATCACTGCAAAGGTATCTGCATACATCTTTTTAAATATTAATTAAATTATTCTAGAAGAATACATAAGAAACTTGATAGTGGTTAATTTTTGAGACAAGTCAGCATGGTGCCAGAGGGACAAAGTACTGTCTTTCCATTAATAAGAACCATTTGAATGATATATGTTACTTTTATTTTAAAATGGTAATGAACCTGGGGTTTTATAAGTGTATCAATAATAGATATTGTGAAGACGCTGGACATGAGAACACACTTGGTGAGTTTGAGAAATAATAGTATTATAGGTAAATGTTTTAGGAAATTTTAGAGCCTACTATGATACAAGCATTAGTTATCTGAGATGTCAGATTACTTATTATTTGAATATTACTCCTAATTTTTAAAGTATTAAATATAAAATCTTATGAACTCTGGCCCTAAAATATAAAAACTATCATTATATGATGGTTTGGGTGATTGGAAGAGATTCTAAGACTCTCTAAGAATAAAATAAGTTCAAATACGATCATATTTATAAAACTGAAACTCTTCTTCATGGCTTTTATATTACACAAAACTAAAACATTGTTTATGATAAATATCCATGAGAGTTTTTTCTAGGTGCATATTAGGGATAATTCAGATTAAGTAGTATTTAGAAGGGAATCAGCAATTTCCTTTCATAGGGACTATTGGATTTCTGGGACAGACAGGCCATTTTTAAATGTATGACTAACGAACACATCTGGATTGGGTTCTGTAATCTGATTTATCAGGGGAGAGAGATTCATAGATATATTTTAACCTGATTTGCATTGAAACAGGAATAATTATTATCACATATTTAGAAAATAAAAGACATAATAAATATTTGTGGAAGGAATTAATAAATCTTTTTTGGCATTATTTCCTTCTTTTTTACAGCCGAGTAATATTCCATTGTAGATATATACCACAGCTCCTTTTTTTTTTAACATCTTTATTGGAGTATAATTGCTTTACAATGGTGTGTTAGCTTCTGCTTTATAACAAAGTGAATGGACATATATACACTACCAAATGTAAAATAGATAGCTAGTGGGAAGCAGCCACATGGCACAGGGAGATCAGCTCAGGGCTTTGAGATGCAAGAGGGAGGAGATATGGGAATTAATAAATTGGTGGATGAATAGATGATTTGTATTTAGTACAAAACAGCAACTTAAATTTTCTTATTATGAATTACAAAAATGATTTTATTCTACATAAAATATTAGCAATTATTAGTCTCCAGGTAGGTATAACATGCCAATAAAAGGGGAAGGAAAAACAGGTTAGGAAACTTTCATATCATTATTTAGAATAGAATTAACACATGCAAAGTGAGTTGATGGCCAAGTCTAGGATATACTAAAGGCCTAAAATATTTGATAATTAATTAAGAAGTAAACAAACAATAAAATATAACTTATTGATCTTGCTATAGTCTGTCTCTATTTTAAAAATTAATTGAAGACTCAGCAATAATCATTGTTACATGGTCAATCTAGATAACAAAATTAAAAAAATAAAACCATAGAGCCAACATTTTTTTCAATCTGAATTTTCCCATATTGATTTTTCTCGTGGATCAGATAAACTAAATTATTGCTATATAACCAACCACCCTGTGTAGAAAACCTACAAGTCATATATTTAGTGTTCTCAACCATACTTTTTATAAAGGTGGGTATATTTGGACAGAACTCATAATGCCTCATTATATATAAAGAGGACCAATGTGAATAAAATCACATATTTGTATTCAGAATTCTTACTTAATTCTACACATATTTATTTCTAGATTGAATTAGACATATGTAACTAGATGAGTGGGTTTGCTCTTTTTTTTTTTTTGGTTTATTTGGTTTTTGTTTTCATTCCCTAAAGGTGGTGTACCCTTATTAATATTTACTTTGGGAACATCCTGATCTCTGTTTAGAAAGCCATAAACGTCACATTGTAACAAGAGAAGAACCATTGTCCAGCTGAATAAATGTTTTCAAGGATTAATGATATTTTTACAAGCACACATATGTTCTCTAACACAGGGAAGAAAACAAGTTTGAAGCAAACACCTCCTGCTTCCAAGTGGTAATAACCTGTAACCCAATTCAGTTTGTTAATTGGCTGCCCTGGAATAAAGATCTCCATAAAACACCTATATAATCTCAGAAGATAATAACACTGTCAGCCTGAATTAAAATGCCATCAGCAGATTCAGTGTGTTAAAAATAAGAAGAGAAAGTACATATAAGGATCAGGTCCAGCTTGTGGAATACTGAAATTTCACCATCTGGGCCATTTCCTCATATTTGCTAGCCTTCTTAGTAGTAGGAAACAACTTTTAAATCTAAGGTGCATATGCGCATACACATTCAGGGATACATTGTAGGGGAGCAAAATTTGCCACCCTCAATGTCTCTTTGGCATGTGGATTATTCAGAGCTAAAAATAATCAAGGCCCAAAAAACTCAGGAAGAAACTTTGACCTTCCCCCCTAATTGCCTAGAAAAAATTTAGGTGGAGGGCATGTTCCTGAAATAGAGCTATCACCAGAGTTAGCTGCAAAGAATAGGAGCTACTTGTGGTGGGGAGCAGAAACAGGGTTCACTAGAGATCAGAGTTCACTCTGTGTCCCATTGTCTCTGCATAGCCCAGCAAATACTATTTTACCAAACATTTGCTTTTCTAACTCCATGTCCATTGCCTTCCTCTTCTTTAAGTCCCAAACCCCTACCCCCAACATCCTCTTTTGTCTTTAGCTGAAGATGATATTTTATTTATTTATTTTATTTTTTATTTTTATTTTTTTTGCGGTACGCGGGCCTCTCACCGTTGTGGCCTCTCCCGTTGCGGAGCACAGGCTCCAGACTTGCAGGCTCAGCGGCCATGGCTCACGGGCCCAGCCGCTCCACGGCATGTGGGATCTTCCCGGACCGGGACATGAACCCGCGTCCCCTGCATCAGCAGGTGGACTCTCAACCACTGTGCCACGAGGGAAGCCCCTGAAGATGATATTTAAGTGAGGGTTTCAGCCATTTTGGCAAGTTATTCAGTTTTCCTGGGTCTCTCCCAAGTATACATGTTATTAACCTTGTTTGATTTTCTTCTGTTAATCTGCCTCATGTCAATTTAATTCTTAGACCAGCCAGAAGAACCTAAAGGGGTAGAGAAAAAAATTTTTCCCCTAACAGTGTCATGACCTTTTCTTAATTGAAATACTTTTCTGTTCAAGCTCAGTTCTTAAAAACTATAATTTAGGAATTCAATCATAACAATTCAGATTTCAGGCTACTTGTGCGTTTAGCACATATCTGGATTCAGGAAGAAACGTTTATTTGTGAAAATATTATATGTCCAATAAGATATAGTTGAAAATAGATTAACAAACCATTCTATTTTTACTTATAGTTATATTCCATTAAAAAAGTATTGTCAGCTCGTTCTAAAGTTTCCATAATTTAGTTAGTATATAACTACCTATAGGCATATACAAACATAATAAACTGTGAAACACAGTTGTTTATAATAAAATACAATTCAGTTATTTATTCAAATATCCAGGTTACAAATCTAATTTGTATCAGATTGAAATTAGACAATGATTATTGGCATCAAAAAGATTAAGTATGATAAAAAAGTGTAATAATAAAGGCTAAAAAAACAAATATACTATTGCTGGGCAAGAGAAATTGCATTTAATTATTTTAGGAAAAGTCAGAATGGTAACATTTGAGCTCTGTGTTAAAGCAGTAAATTCTACTTAACTTTCAAAAACTGTTTTAAGCGTAATTGTCTAGAGAGGCTTGTACCTTTTCAGATATGCTTGTTATAGTCTTTATTATGAAAAGAAACTTTTAACATGACATGCCTATAAATAGCTAAACCTTTCAAGAGGGCACCATCTAGTTTCTTCTAAACAGCATCACCCCTAAAAAAAAAATGATTCTCAAGATTCAACAACATATTCATGAAGCAGCATGTGTTTATTTCAAGGTCCATCATTCCTGAGAGATACAGGCCCCAGCTGGCTTTGTTTGTGACAGCTAATAATACCCTGGAATTGAAAAGAACTATTATTTTTATATTAGTTACGCTCTGTCCCTGTTTGGTGAATTAAGGGTCAAGCTTTGAAAGTCTTACTTCATGCGCAAGCTCAACTTTTGGTCAGTCATCAAAAGCAATTTAGCTGCAGAGCAACTGATAGTAGCAGTGGCTGTGTGTAAATCTGTTGATGCCTGAGGAAAGGAGGATGAGACAGTTTCTAATTTGAATGGGACATGGGTAGCGGGCAGCCATGCTAGTGTAAAAGGATGGGGCTTAGCAGGGCTCTTGTGAAAATTTCATGTACACAACAGGAGCCTTATAAAGAGATTTATTTGATAGGGTGGAGACAACATGAAGGAGGGCCCAAATCATCCTTGTAGTAGTAAGGCCATCGGCTGGTAGTAATGCTTCTTCATGAAAAAGGCATATAAGAGAACTGATCTTCAAGGAAAGTGCAGTTGGGCAAGCTTCCTGGGAACAGTGTCGGCGATGGCTGAAGTATGTAGGCAACCAGGTTGGGGAGCCCTGCCTGAATCAGTGAGATAGTTTCAATTCAATAGAAACACAAAGAAACTGATGATCTAGTCCCAGGTGGCTGCCTAGGCAATACCATTTGTTCAAAAGCTTTTTAAAGTTCATTGACATTATAAAACACCAAAGGCAAATTCACTTAGTTCATCTTAAACTTGAAAAGAAAGATGGTTGAGGGGATAATTTGAGCACCTTCAAGTCAATGTGGAGTTGTAAGTCAGTCTGATGCTTAAAACATGAAAGGAACTTATTTCACTGCAGAATGTCTCTTAAGTTTGTAGTTCTAAGGATGAAAGGCCTTTCATAGAAACCAAAAAGAATATTGTAATAGGGCCGTTAGCATCAAAACATATAAATTTTATTCTTTCATATGGCTTTTTTAATGTACTAACAAAATTGGGTAGTTTCGACTACCTCGTAAGCAGGAATTGCAGAGTAATTCAAAAGTTTCCGGGCTTCCCCGGTGGTGCAGTGGTTGAGAGTCCGCCTGCTGATGTAGGGGACGCGGGTTCGTGCCCCGGTCCGGGAAGATCCCACATGCCTCGGAGCGGCTGGGCCCCGTGAGCCATGGCCGCTGAGCCTGCGCGTCCAGATCCTGTGCTGCACAATGGGAGAGGCCACAACGGTGAGAGGCCCGCGTACGGCAAAAAAAAAAAAATTTTCATTATCCAGTCCTTATGATCCTTAAAGGTAAAAAAGGAGTAGGATATAGTGGGAAAAAAAAAAATCTTATCAGACCAGGCTTGAAAATTGCAATAAACATGATAGGATTGCATGGACGGCAACGAATTCCTAGCAAGATTTAACAGGGTAGAATTAGTGTGGGAGCAATTATTTTAGCAGTCTCTGCTCATTTTCTTTATGTAATTTATGGCCTTAATCACTTGTAGGCAGATTCAATCATGAAGCGATGCCCTCAATACTTAGACTTAGTAACACTGGCAGTGCATGGTGGATGAAAATTTTTCACACATGGTTTCTTCCTCCACAAAGGAAGTTTCCTATAGCTTTTTAATTTGTTTTTGATTTTTTCAAATCAACAAAAGGATAGAGATCTGGCTTTTGAAAGTAAGTGCTTGGAAAGAAGCCACAGACAGATGTCAACAAGCCTAGGCCTGCTTTCTCATCCACAAAGCAATGAATTTATTTTCTTTTCCTTTGTGAACAATATATGTGGAGAAACAGACCTTAGGTTCATGTGAAATAGAGACCAAACTGGATTGCTAATTAGTATTCTGAGTTATGCCCAGGAATGCTCTGACTGTATTATACTGAGCCCAAGTAGACAACTGCAACAAAAAGGTACATAACATAACTGGTTGATGAATATATGTATGGGTGGCAGTTTCATGTCGGTGGGCCAATACTGGTCTGACAAAATGCTTCCTTGAAGTGTTTGCCTCAAAACAGAATGCTCTATGTAATGAGGAAAGTTTCAGACAAAACTCTATATAACTGTTATTAATTTGAGAACACTATGATATTTTTTAGACTTAGGTTCCAGCTGGCACGTGCTTCAGGTCTTACCTATTCTCATTTTATTTACACCTGTTACCATGCAGTATCTATTTAAATATCTATTTCTGTCATTAGACTGTGAGCTCCTTAAGGATGAAAACTAAATTGTATTCACCTTTGGATTTCCAATATCTGCTCAGTGCTTGGTACATACAATATTCAACAAAAAGTGACCTCAAGAGAAATAGGACAGAGTAAGTCCTCTGTTGAATAAATGACTTTGAATGAGTCTTGAGGGACAGAAAGATATTTATCGTCTTAGGCTATTATAAGTCAGGCACTAGCTTCTATTATTTTCCAAGATCTTCCACAGTCTCTCCAGTCAGAAACAACTCTAGAAACCTTGTATTAAAATCTTTAGTTAAAATACTTGTCCAAAGAAAACTGACCAAAGATTTAGAGTTGTGAGAGGTGTCAAGGAGAATTGGGGGAATAGGGAAGCAAGAGCAAGAGGCTTCAAAGGATGGATTTAACAAAATAGTTTCATCACACCATAGAAATTCTAGGAAGTGCAGATTTATGGGATTTTGGGACTCAAGTAAAGAGACTGCATAGCACTAATTAAGCTGCCTGCAAAGTTTTTCATAGTACACTTAGAGATAATACATAAATCTGGGAAAGATGATAACAGTTTACGGTTAGTGGTTTTTAAGTGAACAAAGCACTACACATAATGGATGTCGACTTGAAAAGTGATCTTTAATATAATGCCACAGGCTGTATCTTTGACTATGCCTTATTTCACATTTATAATTAACATTGGTGATTCCAAGTTATCAAAAATTTCAAAACACAACATTGGGAAGGAAAATCAGTACATTGAAATCATGATGCCAAATAATAATTACAGTCTGATGAAATCTAAAATACATATATATAATATTGAAAAAGAAAAGTATTGGGCTCTATAGGGAGTTACTTTGATCTAAGTCAATAGCACAATGTGTCAAGGGAGCTAACACAGTATTCCCCTGCACAGATACTCATATGTTCATTGGGGGGTATCTTAGCCCTCTTCTGTGTTTAGGTCAGAACGTAACTATGTATGCTATTTCTGGGTACCACATTACGAACACTGAGAAAGCCAGAGCTTGCTCAAAAGAGGATCTGGGATAAAAGAGAAAATGACAATGGTTAGTGGTAAAAAGGGGAACATCTGAACACTGTTCATAAAGGCCAACACTATGCTCTAGACCCAAACTCCAACAACTCTCACTCCAAAAGCCTTAGCTTCCATGTCAGCCTCCCTTACTGAGACACAAGGAGGCTGTGCCCAAGTTGACATTACAGTTCCAAACTTTATGACCATCCGATTGCAAAATGCTTTATAACTTTGGTCCTCACATCTTGATCATCACTCACTATGGAAACCTCTCTTTTATATATTATCTACCCAAGCTCCTCTCACGTAGAACTGTTCTTCTTACCCTCCTTCCCACACCTTTCAAATATGCCTAATGAATTACTAGTCTAATATTTTAAAAGATTCATAAAACAAAAAGCCAACTCTTTCTCAACAATATCCTTAATACTTGCTTTCTACCTGCCTTACTAGAAGAACACTTTTCTCTTAAATCTTTCCCCAAAAGTAAATATTTGTTTTCCCACATACCATAAGGCCTGTAAGGGTGATTATCACTACTGATTTCCAAACTCTTACTCTCTACTCTCATGCAATATTCTCTTTGTATTTGAAGTTCATAACCTCTGAATACATCATTCTTTATTTTTCCTTTTAACAATAATCTAAAAATCTTTTAGTCACTATCTCATATTGATGAAAGGTTCTGGTATCTGAATCAGTATTTTTCCCTATCCCATGCTTTATAATTTATTGTGGTGATTTCAAAGTCCAGAAGAAGGACCTACCAATAGGCCTAATTTCACAGATTCTTATTGCTTTAAACCCAGTCAAATTCAGTTCAATTTCACTTCTTTAATAATAAACCTCAAATTTCCCATCTCCTGACATCCCTGTTCTCTCATACCCTCACTTCCATAAGCTACTCTTTAACTTCTGGTCCTTTCTTCCCCGGTATATTATTTTCATTTTGAACTTTCTTCTCTGATGTACCTAGATGTTTGGTTAATCACTGAGCCTCATTCTAACAAGTATTCTCAACCTCTTAATACACATATCTGCCACTACTGGAGAAAATCATGGAAGTGCCTAGATTTAAGCCACTATAAATGAATGGAATCCCATTTCAGCGGGACTACAGAAACACTCAACCATTCATCTATTTTTCTTGGTCAGTTACTTTTTCCTTTCTTTTTAGTACCTTTCATACACTTATCTTTCTCTTCAAACTTTTACACAAAGCCTACCTTCAACACATTTAACAAGCTTACCTGTATTTTCTAAATAAGATTGAGGTCATCAGGCACAAACTAACTCAACTACTTGCCCACTTTGTATAAAATGATTTATATTTGCATAAGCTTTAAATTTTCTTCTTCCAGGAGCTTTTACCTACAAGTTTATCTTCTTTTCCTATATATTTAACTTCTCCCAATTTCTATTGGTTCTTTGCATTCAGGACAGATAGATATATAGATATAGACATAGATATTGTATATATAATGTCAATGTATGCATGTATATATGTATATATATGTTCAAGGCTCTCAACTCTAAACACTATTTCCAATGATCCAATTGACACTGACTTACCTCTCCACAGTTTCTCAATAAACTCTTGACTCATCTTTCCTAGTTTCCTTTTTGGCTCTATTATCAAGTATCATTCCCTTAACGATCAGTCTTTTCTTTCCATGCACACGCCCTCTTTGGCAATATCATCACTCATGGTTTTAACTAAAGCCTATAAGCTCAACAGCCTCAAATGTGTATTTCCAGGTTAGACTCTGAACCTACCTTCCAGAACAGTTAATAGTGTTTCAAACTCAACATGATCAAGGTCAAATTTTATATCATCTTTTGTTTCCTATATCTATTACTCAGGTACAAAACCTCGATTAATTAAAGCTCTGTCTAGAGAGATGCTGATGCCTAACATTGGTTATGGGAACAAGATGAAAACAACACACATGCTGCTCAGTGACTTTCAGAAGTTTCTGGTCCTTGAAGTGCTACTGATGTGCCACAAATCTTACTCTGCTGAGATTGCTCCTTATGTCTCCTCCAAGGACCACAAAGCCATTATGGAAAGAGCAGCCCAGATGGCCATCAGAGTCTCCAATTCCAATGCTGGGCTATACAGCGAAGAAAGTGAATAGACAGCTCGTGTGCGCATTGTATTTGTGTTAATAAAGCCATAAACCTCTGGAAGAAAAAACTTTCAGTTGACTTACACCCAACATTTTCCTTCACACTTAATTCACCAAATTCTGATCATTATGCTTTCGAACTGTCTCTCCTTTCCTACAGCAACTGCCCTAGTTTCAGGCTGTCATTAAATCTTACTTGAACCATTGAAAGAGCCATTTAATTGGGCTCCTTGCCTTCATTCTTACCTGTCATTAATTCATCTTTGATAGCACTGCTAAGTAACAGAACATGAAAGCATATTTGATTTATACAAACAAAGTGTGATTTGACTATTTGAAAATAGTTTCAAGGAGTGACTAACCATGTTTCTATACTTGGCAAATGATCTGGCCATGTCATTCTTCAGGTCACCAAGTACAGAATACGATTAGTCTCTAAAATAATAAGTTTATCACCTGCATAGCTATACTCACACATGTTGATTCCTTGGAAATCTAGCTCTGTACAAATGCTCCCTCTGATTTGAAGTGGAAAGGTGCTTTCTGAAGTGTTTTTTTTAAGTGTTATCATTCTATTTGGTTAAGATGTGGTTCTAAAGGCATATATCTACCCCTCACCACCACCCCAACAAGTAGAACTACTCCTGTCTTTCATCAGGGAGTAAGTGATCCATTGACATACACTGCTAGAGAAAATCTGTTTGAACTCCCCTTCCACTCCACTCTTAGCTCCATTTGACAGCAAGGATATTTACCCTGGCCTGAGAAGAATAAGACTAAAAGAACTTCTGGATATGGAAGTTAAGAAAGAAATAGAATGAGTTTCTGATCTTGGGAACTGGAAAAAGCTTTTAATTTTAAATTTGGACCTGTAGTTTAAACCAGATCACAAACCCTTAGTAGCTAGAGAAGCAGAAAACAATAAGGTAAAACATTAATTTAAAAGGACTGAGTTGAGAAAAGTCATAGAATGAGAAATTCCTGAGTCTCCTCCTAAATTGAATGATTCTGGTATCAAGCTAAATCCTGAACCAGTGTGTTGCCCATCAAAAGTTTATATCCCTTTAATCTCCAGAATTTACAAGCAGCTCATGCAGCTCAATATCAAAAAGCAAACAACCCAATCCAAAAATGGGCAGAAGACCTAAATAGACATTTCTCCAAAGAAGATATACAGATTTCCAGCAAACACATGAAAGGATGCTCAATATCACTAATCGTTAGAGAAATGCAAATCAAAACTACAATGAGATATCATCTCACACTGGTCAGAATGGCCATCATCAAAAAATCTACAAACAATAAATGCTGGAGAGGGTGTGGAGAAAAGGGAACCCTCTTGCATTGTTGTGGGGATGTAAATTGATACAGTCACTATGGAGAACAGTATGGAGGTTCCTTAAAAAACTAAAAATAGAACTACCATACGACCCAGTAATCCCACTACTGGGCATTTACCCTGCGAAAACCATAATTCAAAAATTCATGTACCACGTACCAAAATTCCATGTACCAAAAATTCATGTACCACGATGTTCATTGCAACTCTATTTACAATAGCCAGGACATGGAAGCAACCTAAGTGTCCATCAATGGATGAATGGATAAAGAAGATGTGGCACATATATACAATGGAATATTACTCAGCCATAAAAGGAAACAAAATTGAGTTATTTGTAGTGAGGTGGATGGACCTAGAGTCTGTCATACAGAGTGAAGTAAGTCAGAAAGAGAAAAACAAATACTGTATGTTAACACATATATATGGAATCTAAAAAACAAACAAAAAAATGGTCATAAAGAACCTAGGGGCAAGACGCAAATAAAGATGCAGACCTACTAGAGAATGGACTTGAGGATACAGGGAGGGGGAAGTGTAAGCTGGGACAAAGTGAGAGAGTGGCATGGACATATATACACTACCAAACGTAAAATAAACAGCTAGTGGGAAGCAGCCGCATAGCACAGGGAGATCAGCTCTGTGCTTTGTGACCACCTAGAGGGGTGGGATAGGGAGGCTGGGAGGGAGAGAGACACAACAGGGAAGAGATATGGGGATATATGTACATGTATAACTGATTCACTTTGTTATAAAGCAGAAACTAATACACCATTGTGAAGCAATTATACTCCAATAAAGATGTTAAAAAAAAAGCTTATATCCTTAAAAAATTAATCATACTGTTGAATAACATTAAAACAAACTGCAATAGGCTCCACTACTGAGAAAAAATCCCGGAAAAGATTAAATATCAAGATCACATTCCAAAATTAGATACCCTTTCATGAAAAAAACACCCAAAGTGACAAAGGAGAGTATTAGATACACTTTTAGTATACCCTCTGGGTTTTAACTGATTTTATAAAGGTGTGTAGCTTTAACTGGTTTTCTGTTGATTAGGCCATTTTATATCTCTGTAAGAGCAGAAGATAACTTATAAAAAATGATAGTAGTGCAAATCAATATGGCCCAGCAAGGAAAGAAACTTGATTTTTGCCCCATGGAAAGGATAACATCAAATATGACCTAATATTGTATAGAAGATTAAGGAGTTTTAAATCTACTAGCAAATTAATTTCAGCATTTCTGAAGGCCCAATTGCCAAATTCTCCTTTGAATTGATTATAACATCTTACGGGTTCCCTCATTAATTAATGAATTAAATAAAACTTTGGCCCATGTTTATTTTATATGTTATAATTTTACCTTAATGAAAATTATAATTTAGTAGCTTTACAGTCAGAAGGAGGCCCTAGGAAGACCAATCAATAAATTTGTGAACCCTCTAATAGAAGGGTACAAACGTTTTGTCACATAGCCAATGAATAGTGATTGACTGACTTATTTCACACATGTATCTAGACATCAAGAAGTTGAAGTGGGAAAATCTTGCCGAACAAAATGATTTTACACTTTTGCTATCTAGATATGTAGTATTTCTAAATATAGAAAACTTTAATTTAGAGTTTGCATAAAGGCAGCAGGTGCTTGATATGTTTTATCATTTGATTTCTACATGAATGCCTCATTTCTTAACAGCAATGAGACGACATTTTTGATGAGAGAGGTGGAATTTTGGTAGTGGAATTTTTGTGACAAAGATTAATGTTGATTGCAGTACACATTTCTAAATTTAAATTGCTCGAACCTTTTGTTGAATGTTATAGTGTATAGTCACAAAACAACAAAATAAATAAAACTTTCCCCTCCTCAAAACAACTATCCAGTCATTAGATTTAATCAAATGCAATTTGATTCAACATTTTTAATGTACTTACTCTTATTAATAAGGAAAAGTATTTGGTTCTTTCAGTGCTAAATGAAATAGAGAAGGCAGGCATTTTACCTACAGGAGCTCCAAATCAAGTAGGAGAGAATGAAATGCATAACTATAAGTAGAATGCAAGGTAGAATATAATACTCCTAATATACCTTCCTCTCATTTATGGATGATTAATTGATATGCTTTTTGAAACATTGTAGTGATGATATTTCTTTCTTTCTTTAAAATGTGCATTCAGATTAATAAGAGAAATTCAGAAAATAGGCGACTCCACCAACATCTTGTGAATTAACATCAGTACTTTTCAGGAACTCATTCCAGTGCCCCTGTGAATGGAGAGAGCAAGATAGCTACTCAGAGCCAGAGGACAGGTACTTTCCTAAGTGGAACTGACCTTGTCAGATGACATTGTTTTGTTTGGTAATATAGTCTTTGAATTTAGAGTTATCCCAAGTGATCTTTTTCTTTTAATTTTTATTTTAAGTCAAAACTAAAAAATAATTAAAATACATGCATTTAAAAGGAAGACCTCTGATGATAACTGTTAGAAGGTTATCACCATGAAGGAAAAGTAGGGTTCATCAGACACAAAGCAAACAAGAATGTATTGTGGCTATCAACTTGCTTCACCATACTGAAAATGCAATGAGAGTAATACATGACAATGCCAGTGCAATCTGAGAAAGAGCTAAATCTGCAAAATCTTTCAGCATGACAGATACTTGGATGCAAGAAATTCTATAATGGAGAAGCAGAATAATAAATTCATGATTACAGACTAGTCATCTGAAGTTTCACTTTTCTCTATAAATATTTATGTGTTATTCAGTTTCATGTGATATGGGAAAAATAATACAAATGTTTTCTCTCATTTTTCTACCATTTTTGAGAAAATGCAACTTGATATAATTTTAATCACCTTTCAATTTTCAAGAATGTCTTTCATATACAAATTAAGTGGCAATTATAAGAGATATACAAATTAAACATGATGGGAAGAAAAAGTAGGGTGTGCATAACACTACCTAGAATGACTTCATAGCCTTGCCTAAAATTCAAAGGGCAGGGATGAGGGCGAAGGACATTCTAGAAAGAACTTAGAGGATACACAATATGGGTTGTATCAGAAAATGCCAAGTCAATAGTTTTTGTTTTTATTTTTCCTTTGAAGGATATGCTGAGAGAAGTACACTAAATGGGGCTTGGGGCCTCATTGTAAAGACCGTTGAATGTCACACTCATATTGTTGAAATTTTACTCTGAGGGCCACAGAGAATACTTTAAATTATTGAGTGGAGATGAGATATGATCAGGACTATGCTTTAGGTTAATTATACTGGCCAAATTTTCAAAGGAGTCATTCTGGTAGGTTGAAGCTGGGAAGAATCATTAGGAGGCTATTCAACATATAAACAAAAGACAAGAAGATCTGCTCTATAATAAATACATTTTATGTAAATAATTAGACTTGTTTGTGAACTTATAAATGCTGGTATTTTTGCCTTTCAAAATGCAATATAATTGGTTAGTTTTTACCTATAGACATTATCCCAGAGTGACCTAGTATTTTGGGATGTTATTTTTAACTTGAGTCTGGTTCAATTATAACACAACAAAACAGCTTGCATATCTCATTCTCAACAACTTTACTGATTTTTATTATGGCCTTTTGAAATTCCAACTGTCATGTGTTTTTATTAAGGAACTTGTCATATATGCATAACAATGATTCCCTCCTACCACTTCCTATATCTGAAAATTAATGTAAGAGTGAGTACCTGAAAAAAGGTTTTTGGTCTCATTAGAAGTCTAAAAATACTTATAATTGAAATATTTATCTCTAATACTAACTTCCTCACTCTTCTGCCTATAAATTCTATTCATTTCTCAAGTATCACTCATGTATCAATGTATGGAAAGCCTAGTAAAAATCTCAGGGCCATTTTATAAGTCGGGCCTAAAGTCAAGCACTAAATCTAAAAAGGATTTAAACAATCTGCTTCTTGCTTCCTCTTTAATCTCATCCTCAGGGAATATTTTGCTTCCCTGTGATAGAGGTATTCACTTCAGTCATTCAGTAAATGTTTACTGAGCACTTAAAAGCATTAGACCCTTGATTCCAAAAATGACCTGGTCTCAAGTACCTTATGGTCCAAAGAGCTGTAATTTATTAGGGCTCACTCTGTGCCAGCATTACCACAAAGCACTCTTCACATGTATCACTCATTTGATCCTTACGACTACCCTACGAAGGAGAAGTTGTACCCACTGACACATGAGGACACTGAGGTTTGAGATCAGACATCACACAACTTGAAAGTTGTAAAGCTG
Organism: Lipotes vexillifer; assembly: GCF_000442215.2. Lineage (NCBI taxonomy): Eukaryota > Metazoa > Chordata > Mammalia > Artiodactyla > Lipotidae > Lipotes > Lipotes vexillifer. Next base: position 267,407 of record NW_006796463.1, on the reverse strand, counting down.
GATTCACACTAGGTCTATGTGACTGTGAAGCTTGTGCTCTGTGATTCTTGCCTATAGAATGTCATGGAAAAGTGGAACACTTCTTATGGTTATGGACACAGGATGGATTTCATCAAGAAAGTATACTTGGGCTGAACCTGATATTTAAAGATGAAGACATGTTCTTCGAAAAGGGGCAGAGATTTCAGTAGTTCCAGGAAGTAGCAGGAGCACACTAGGTGTAGAATAATGGTACAGCAGTTTCTGGGACCTTTATGGAGCAACTCAGGAGACTTGGATATGAGGAGCTGTGTATCAACTGTTGAGCCTAGAAGATGGAGAGCAGTCAGAAGTTTCATATCTTATTCAAAGAAGTTTTAGCTTTATTGCAAAGGCCCTGGAAGCGCTCTGAGCAGGGAGTTATATGATTAAATTGACAACATCCATACCTAGGCGGAGGGTGTTATGTAAGTGGGGAGGCATGCAACAAAGATGGAAAAATAATGAGTGTTAATATATCAATGACATATTAATAAGTATGATTTAGTGCTTCACATTGCGTACATCAGTGCTTGAGAGAATGCATAGAAAGGGTTGATGAAGGTCAGGCATGGTTAATAAGGACAGGCTTCCTAGAAAAGCTTTGCTTAGAGCCTGGGTTTGATATGAGACATGAATAGATAAAATAAGGACACAGAGAAGCATCACAAGTGGAAGCAATAAAACCAAGAAGCAAGAAGGACCAAGTTGTATGTGAGAAGAGGAGTGGGGTTGTTAAAATATCAGTTAGAATATGAAAATTAGAGATGAAATTATTTTCTGATATCTAATTCATTTGGGAATGATGGAGAAAACTTTGTTGTTGCTGTTATTATTTCAATAAAGAAACAGCAATGTTTTCAGAGATTTCAATCAATCTTATAATCATTAGTATATTAGTTAGTCCCTTGAGAAAATTCTCACTTAAGATATATATGCAAGCATATTAACAAAACTTGTTAAGCAATTTCAGTTCCTTGTGAGATATAAAATAATTAAAACAGATCTTGATTTTAAGAAGTGACTTAAGGAGATAAGCTTACCACACACATCGAAGTATATGACAACACAGGCTGATACAACTATATATTCACATTGATGTGTGCAAAATAAATAGAATGTGCAAATGAGCACAGAGAGGGTGGTATTGTTTCCTGGAGAAAAGATGTACAATAAGCACTACTGATTTTCTCTTGAAGTATATAGAGTTAGTTATACAAACATTCCCCACAGCTAACTGGGAAAGGTGTTATCTTCCAAGAAATTCTTATCTGGGTTAAGGAGCAATCTGACAAAACCTATTAAAAAAAAAAAAAAGCCCAAGCTGCTTCCTTCCCCTGCTGAGTCATGAGAAAATAAGTGATATCTCAGAAAGGAACATGAATTATATCTTTAGTTACTTTGAAGTCTTAGGTCGAAGTCTGAAATTTTGGGGGTAGGGGATTTGGATTGTACAGGTGGAGTTGTCAGCCCTTTATCTAATTGAACAATGCATTTTGGAGACGAACAAGCATTTGGAATTAAGTCCATGCAGATGATGCAAAAAATCTGATTGTGGGGTTTCTCTGGTGGCGCAGTGGTTGAGAGTCCGCCTGCCGATGCAGGGGACATGGGTTCGTGCCCCGGTCCGGGAAGATCCCACATGCCGCGGAGCGGCTGGGCCCGTGAGCCATGGCCGCTGAGCCTGTGCGTCCGGAGCCTGCGCTCCGCAACGGGAGAGGCCACAACAGGGAGAGGTCCGCGTACCGCAAAAAAAAAAAAAAGAAAAAATCTGATTGTGTTTTCTGGGATACAGCTCCTCATTTCAGAATGATGGATGTCAGAGAAGGAAAAGAGAACATCTCAGGAGAAAATGAAAACATCTAAAGCACAGGCTTTTCCCATATGCTGCTTCCCACAGGAAGGCCCTCCATTCATTCTTGTGATCTTTACAATTTAGATTATTTTGTATTTGGATGAAAACAGAGAAAGCATACTTTTATATCTGAAAATATCACAAACATAAAGATAGGAGAGGTTGATAGACGATGAATTCAACAGTATTGTTATTTGAAAAGAAAAGCTTAATTAATAGGATGAAATGCAAGAAATAGTAATATAAATTCCTACACCTGGTTCAGAAATTAGCTGGACAAGTACAGGATGATTTTTTTAAAAACACTGGCTTAATTGCATTTTAGGTAAAAAAAAAAAAAAAAAAACACTTGGGTGGATAAAGCTGGTTTTATAATTCTGTGATACAGGAGCCAAAAAAATCTAATGAATCTTCAAACTGTATTAGCAAAATCATAGTGGCCAGGGAAAGCAAAGTAATAATTCTCTACCCCTTTGCTTTGCCTAGACCACATCTGGAGCTATGTGTTAATTTCTAGACCCCATTGACAGTTAATTACAGTACACCCCAGGAATATAATTGGTTGTTAAGGACTATGGAAACCATGGGATGACGAACAGTTGGGAAAAAAAGTCATGGTTAACCTGTGAAAGAAGACATTAATAGAAGTAGAAGCTGCCTTAAAGTCTTTGAATGACCGTCATATGGCAAAAAGTTTCTATTTACATTCTGTAGCTTTTGAAATGTGATTAATGCCAATTCAGAGGTAAATTTCAGGGAAAAAGATGTTCAGTCTATATAGGGGAGGTCTTTTAAAACTTGAAGCCCATCAGGACATAAGCTTCTTCATGAAATAGTTGCAGGTCACTAAAAATATTCTAAATAGAGAGAGTTGGATACCTGCAACATACCTGAGCGAGCACCTATCACCTTATGAAAGCCAAACGTTAAATATTTAGGAATTTTGTCAGCTGGTTTGGTAACTTAAAATCAGTAAACTGTGGGAATACTTGCACTAGAGACACTGGCAAACACTATAAATCAGGATTTTTTTTTTTTCTTTTGAGAGCCAATTTACCAGCATACCACTGGATTTTTATAGATGATGTCAGTGCAATAATAAAAAGTTTTTGTGCTTCCAAATCTAAAACCCTATGGATGTATTAATATGTAGGAGAATATAAACTGAGTTAAAAAAAAAAACAGAAGTAAGTAATATGGGTAGTAAAGTCAGGGAAATTTGTGAAGGAAGTTAGAAGTAAAATAGTAAGAATAAAAGCAGAATAAATATAGGGGAGTGTGTTATATTCTGTGGGAATAGGAAAAAGTCGAATTAGGGAGAACTGTCTGAATATTTTGAATTTGTGAGATTTGCCTTTGCTGAGAGAAAAGCATAATATCTTAGGAAAGTCTTTCTCTTCCCTTTTAGAGATGGCTACGTTAAGGAGAAAATGAATAAAATTTATGCCCAGAAATTGCCAAATGGAATAAGTACAGATTTTAAGTTTAAGGAATTAGACTATCTTTCAAAAATGCAAATATATTTTCACTGTGTTCTTCATAATTAAAAGTAAATGCTACGTGAGATTGTTGCTTCTCGAACATGAATTTATATTCTTCATTCTATAACTTAGGAATGGGCTAATTATTCCTACATAAACACAAATTACCTTAATTCCAGGGGTATTTAAGATTCTTTTATATGGGTGGCCCTTTTTACTTAATTAGTGCCTAACTTGGATGTTTTTGCTGAAACAGCCATATTGCAATGTTCAACAAAAACAAAGCTCTTGTAGTCTTTCATGTTATAAAAATTTAACCATCCCACATTTCAAAGTGCAACAGTTTTGATATTTAAAAAAAGATAATGCTATATCTTTACTAGGCATTCATTCTTGATTGACTTCTATTTTCCTTATAGAGCCAATTTATTGAACCAGTTAGACTAGGTTGGGCATAGGAAGAATGCAACTCTTTTTTTCACCTCTACCTTTTGGATTTTACCTGAAGACTTGTTGTTATTGTTGCTATTTCCTTTTCCTAGATGAAGTTCAGTAGATTCCATAGTTTTTAGAAAACTTTAAAATAACAACAATAACAAAATCTAGGCCTTTCACATAAAAATACAAACCATTATGCAATTTAAAACTTCTTTCCAACATCTGCTCAAATCTGCCACAGGTTGTCCTGGGGAAGAATGTCATAGTGGACTTCCCTTTTATTTTCTTGATACACTTCTTACCTCATGTTCTGTCACTTCTTACCTCACATTTCTGTTCTCTACAGCATCAGGCCAACAGACCTGAAACAAACAGACTGCCAGATATTTCTCCAGCAAATATGGGTTGATTCAGGATCAGGTGAGAATTGCAATTTGGGGTCTGCAACCGTGGTGAGCCCATGTGCAAGTCCTCTGGCACAGCAAGAGAAGGGTCACACTTCTATAGAGGGGAAAAGGAAGTTGTGAGGGCTTAGTAAGTAAGGAGTCCCCGGCTTTTCATTGGCTGACTCCCTACCAGGAAAGAAGAGGAGTCTTTCTTTGCTGGGCTCTGTTACTGTCACAGGGTGTAAGAGCTCCCTCTTCAGGTCTCTCAGATTAATTGAGGTTTCTGTTTATTAAATGTTTCCAGAGTGTAGGGGAATAGAGAAGTGGTAAAGGGGTAAAAAAGCTTTACGAGATGGGTTCAGTTGTAACTTAATGTTGGGTCTTTGTATTGGATGCTGGCTTCTTTTCTTCTTGTGGGATGCTTTTGTGGTTTCTTCTGATAACCTCCCCTGCTGAAACTTCAACTGTTAAAGGTAATGCTTGCTGTAGGAATGCAGCTTGCTCCTAGGGCTCATGAAAGCTGATAGCATCAATTCCCAGTTCTGTGTTCGGTAACTTCATGGTGGTAACTTGAAATCCACCATGGTGGGAATATTTACATGATGGAAATTGGCAAGTCCTCCAAATCAGGACTTTAAAAAAATTTTTTTTTCCCCTGCTGGAGGGTCTGGCAATTGTTAAATATGTACTGGCACACCACTTCATATATTGCTTCCTCAGGCTTCTTCAGCTGGCCTTTTGTTGAAAATGCTTTGGGGAAGTGATTTTATGTACCCATCATTATTCCCTTACGTTCAGGAACATAATGTAAGCCTTTAGAATTCTTCTCTTAAAGAGTCCCTTGCTTTGGGGGAGTGGGAAGGGAAATAGAATACAAACATAATGGCAAATCTTTCCACAAAATTCCTTACAATCAGCATCCACTGTCATTTTCTTAGGCATTTCTTATAAGAATAGAATCCTATCTCCTGATATCCCTCTAGTGCCCCCACAGCACCTTGCCTGAAATTGCATAAGACTAGTCTATAAATGGCTTATTTAAAAGCCAGACATTGGAAAATATAATAGCTGTTATTTGTTTTAGTTGCGATTAATAATACTGTTTCTGGGGGCAAATAATGTTACAATAACAATGATTATTATTGTGGTATTATTATTATCACACTTAAATAGCTCCCATTAATGCTAGGACTGCTTTAAGGACTTTCTACACACTACAAATTTTCACTCAGTTAATCCTCACAAAACTCATTATTATAATAATGAGATAGTATTATTATCCTCATTTGACAGATAAGAAAACAGAGGCACAGAGAGACTAAGTTACTTGCTCCAGATCAGTCTAGAATATATATATTCTAAATCAGTCTATTGAGTCCTCATAGGAAATAAAAATAATTAGTACTCTCTGAATACATCCTGCCTCTGTAGGCTGAGTATTATACATGTAAGATTCATTTAGATGATACAACAAATTCTGAGGTAGGTGTTACTATTCTGTTTCACAAACTGAAAGCGCTGTATGTGGAATAACATCAGTAAGATCTCACATTAGTAAAAGATGAGTCCAGTATTTGAACTAGTCCTGCATGACTTCAAAATGCACATTTTTACAATTCACCACAGTGCTTTGGTAGGAACTGACCGTAAGTCTTTTGACCCTCTTCATAGAGTGTCATACATATTAGATTCTCAGTGCATATTACATGAAAAATTATTACTTAATATTAAAAAATTGAGAATGCTTGAGAAATTTATATATAAAACATAAAAATAATATTAAAATAAAGGATCTTTAGGATCCTAATATTTGAGAAACAATACCTAACATGTATTGAGTGTTAAGGTATGCTGGGTACTGTCCTAAGCTCATCCTATTTCATATTTATAAAGTACTCTAATACGGAGTTTCAAGTATTATTCTTATACTGTTAGTTTCTGATTTATGCATCTTAGAGTTACCTATTTGCTTATTAACTGTTTAGATTTCTTACTCGTCCCTCCCCATCCCCTGTGTTTAGCTCCTCCCCATCATACACTATACAATGATAGCATCAACAATGGTTAGTTTTATGTGTCAACTTGACTGGGCCTTGGGGTGCCCAGATATTTGGTGAAACATTATTCTGGGTATTTCTACAAGGGTGTTTTGGGGTGAGAGTAACATTTAACTTGGTAGACTCAGTAAAGCAGATTGTTCTCCCTAATGTGGGTGAGCCTCGTCTAATCAGTTGAGGGCCTGTATAGAACAAAAAGGCTGAACTCCTCAAGTAGGATGAAATTCCTTCTCTTTGATGGCTTTCAAACTGGGACATTGGATTTCTCCTGCTTTCAGATTTGAACTGAAAAACTGACTCTCCCTGGGTCTTTAACCAGGAAGCTTTTGGACTAGAACTACACCACTGGCTTTCTTAGATCTCCAGCTTGCCAACTCATTCTGCAAATCTTGAGTCTCCATAATTGTGTGAGCTCCTCGGATGAAGTGAAGCCAGTTTGCAACCAACCTGGGACCAGGATGTAGGGAGGAGGCTGCAGCCAGAGCCGAAGGGGGTCTGCCCCCGTTTAAACTCTGCTCCAGCCTAACAAGAAAAACCCAGCTGGTTTCGGGTCTCTGCCTCTGCCTTTAAGTCTTGATGTCCTTTCCCCACCCAAGGTTTCTAATTAAAGAATTAAAAAATAAAAATCAGTCTCCATAATTGTGTGAGCTTATTTATTATAAAAACATCTCTTTATGGAAATATACAGATATAACCATCTATATTTATCTATCTATATCTAGATCTACATCTACAACTATATATAGATATATAGATAGATATCTAGCCTATCAATTCTGTTTCTCTAGAGAACCCTGACTAATACAGAATCCGATGCAGTTCTAGCACAACTGTGTTTAAATCAACATTCAGAATTTGCATTATTATGAGTATGTAACTATTATTTCCTGCTAAACACCCAGCTGCTATAATAGAACTTGGTGGAAGGAGGGGATATTGTGTACTATGTTTCCCACACCCCCTTGCCATTTTTAGTTCAATTTCCGGGATTCTTCTCCTGGAATACCACATCATTCTTAAATGCAACATGGGGATAGGAAGCAAGAGAGACTGCAAATACTCCCTTATGCCTTTTCAACCCACCATGAATTTATGCATTCATTCAACAAACAATTACTGAGAGCTTATTCTATATCAGACACTATGCTGCTAGTGTTGTGAGAGATACAAAGATGCGCTTAAAAAGGTGAGCCTACAACCCTGTCAGGAAATGACGTTGCATGAATGCCAGTTCAATCAAAATGTGTCCTTTCATAGATGCTGAGGTTTCTTTTTAAACAATACTCCGTATCAAAACATGACTATTTTTAAACTAGCAGTTACTGCAAAGTCCATAGATAATTATCACAGTTTAATGACAACCTGTTCTACTAGTTCTTAAATGTCAATCACTTTAAGAAATGGAGGGTCACAGACATTATTATGCTAATTATCTACTTCTTTTGCAAGGGTTTTTTGGTAAGATTGTTAGAGTTTGGGGTGACGGAACAATGCTAAGGAAATGTCAAAAGAATGAACAAAAAATAAATAAATCCTCAAATATAGAGAAATGAATAGTTATTCCAAAGATACTGGTAAGATTTGTGTAAAAGAATGAGCCATTTAAATTCTAAGTAAGCAAGAGTAGCTTCTGAAGAGCTAATAAATAGAAGTAAAACTAAGAACGCTGATTTTTTTTTTATTTAACAGTTCTTTTTATTTTCACTCTACTTGAAATGTTAAAAATAACTTTACAGAAGGGTAAACTGAGGCTCAGAGTCAAATGGTTTATCCAATAACATATTCTTAGTATTTAATAGAGTTGAGAACAAGGATCCACATCCTCAAAGTTCTTTTTTTTTTTTAACATCTTAATTAGAGTATAATTGCTTTACAGTGGTGTGTTAGTTTCTGCTGTATAACAAAGTGAATCAGTTATACATGTACATATGTCCCCATATCTCTTCCCTCTTGTGTCTCCCTCCCTCCCACCCTCCCTATCCCACCCCTCTAGGTGGTCACAGAGCACTGAGCTGATCTGATTTTTTAAGCAAGTCTTTACACTATTTGCCCCAGTGTTTACCCTAATTCACTCATTGTCTGGAATAACTGCTTCTGTGGGCTTTATTTCCAAAGGCCCCTTCCCACCTCCAATTAGAGGTGAATCAAGGGAAGTCTTTAGATTTCCAGAGTAACTTCCAGAGAGCAGTTCCAGGGCAATGGTGGGAGTAGACAAGGAAGGAGCACATAGAATGTGGTTACTTCGTGAAGTTCAATATGGACTAAAAAGGGAGAAATCTGAATATTCCTATACATGATGATATGAATCTAAGAGTTGTGTTTATTTATTTTAAAGAAAATGGAAAGCTGGTTGTCTGGAAAGCAACTGAAAAAATGAAACGGAAGAGACTGAAAACACTTGAAAGGAAGACAGGACTACCAGTTAATTACTGGGCAAGAGATGGAAGTAATCAAGTCAAAGAACAGGTGAGAAGCTCAGCTGAGTTAGCGCTTTCATAAGTGCTGAGACACAGAGGTAGGATAATGTGAGAATAAAAGTAGACAGCCATGGAGGGAAGTGGTCACAGATGTGGACCCTGGAGCCAGATAGCATGAGTCTGAAGCTGAGCTCTGCCAGTTTTTAACCATGTTGCCCTAGGAACAATAGGTTTTCACTTCTCTGTGCCTCCATTTCCTTATATATAAAATAGGGATAGTATTAGTATCTTCATCATAGCACCACTGTGACCATTAAATGTGCTAATACATATAAAGCACTCAGAATAGTGCCTAGTACAAGATAAACACTAAATGTTAGCTCTAATTATTTGGAAAATCATCTGCTGTACTGGAGGAAAACTGGAATTCTTACAGAGAGAAAAGTCTGCAGTAACAGCTCGGCAGTGTTATCCACACACGCAAATCATATTAACATGATAACACTAAAAATACCACTGAGTAGCCAACAGAGTGCTTGCTCTTCTAGTGCTTTATGTTTACTCATTAAATCCTCACAGCAAACCTGTGTGGCAGGTACTATAAGTATCCCCTTTCGTAGATGAGGAAATATATAGCAAACTAGAGCATTAACCATACACTACAGAGGTGATGTATTTATTAGTAAGTTTGTATATATTGATATAGATTAATGATGAAATGAGAAAAAAACCCCACTAGGATCAACAGATAAGAAAGGAAAGCTAGGCTAGGAGGATGAGCTTGACTGTGTGTGCAGAGGGAGTCATGCAGTTTGAAGATATTCTTGGTGATGAACGCATGATGAGTCTCTACCTGCCTCATTACAGAACTTTGTGTCTGTGCTGCACTCTTCTGATGGTGTATGAATTATGCAGCAATGAAATTATCAAATGTACCTGGTCTCTCCTCAGGGAAGAGTAACAGGCCCATGCCACCTGCCACATTAACCGTTCCCTTTTTATCCATTAAAGTTTTTTCCTCCTGTTCACTTTTCCTTTCCTTATTGCTCATAAACATTCAATCTCCGTAGGCTTTGCTGAATTTTGCAACTTTTCCCAGAGCTGCAATCCCAGTTGGTGTATCACTTGCTTTTTTCCCTCCTTTTCTATGATATGCAAGTAACCATCTGCTGTTTGAAATTGCATTGTTGCCAGCATAAACTGTTAGAGGTATGCTAGAAAGATTTAAATCTGTTACTACCCTACAGAGGAGAAAACCTGTTTTAAAAATTCCTAAAGGTGGCTTTATATCAAATGCTTGATTTATTTTCATTTGAGGAATTTTAAAAGGACTAGGATTGAAAAACACTGATAATAATACCTATAGGCATCCAGCCTAGAGATTTGTACCTCATTGGAAAATGTGTTGCTATTATTGGTATAAGGCTCTGGTGTTATACAATAGAAGGAACTCTGTAAGTTTAGTTTTGTTATTTTTTTGTGTTCATAATTCTAATCAAAGCAGTTCTTGATTGTTTAATGTAACATCCTATTGTTAGGTTCATTACTGTTTCCAAAGAGCAGCTTCCACTTATGTTCTTTGTTAATCACTAGAGACAACCAGTTGACCTAATAAGTGCTTTGAATTTGTAAAAAAGAGGATGCTTTTCAGACAAAGCTTGAGGTGTCTGGATAGAAGGGCTATTTTTGCCAACTTGACTACTGACTGCAGTACAAGAGGATGCCTTTCTAAGGAAACTGGAACATATTAGATGACACTTCTGTCAGTGGAACTGCAGAGCATTTATCACTTGAGGTTAGAGTATGAAAGTAGTCATTATAGTTTATTATTTATAGCATTATTTGAAATTTAGGACTCAAATTACTTGTCAGCAAAGATTAAATAGGTGATTTCCATTTTTTAAAATATATCTGGAAGAAAACTACCTTTTGAGAAGGAGAAAGGAAAAAAGTGGCCCTCTACCTTGCACCTTATAAATTCCTTGGCAAACTCAGTCTTCGATAAAGTAGGTATCTTCCTAGAGCAGTTTCCCAGTGTCCAAAGCCAATTATCAAATCACTTCTTTGCTCTACACTAGCCACTGAAGGTTTTTTATACGCATTTTCGAGAAAAGTAATAAAATATTAAAAGAGAAGCCAAAATCATCAGGGAATCTTCTGGAGTCTATATCGTGAAGGCACTTGAAAGTAGAAATGAAAAAGAAAAGTTACATAACATAAAACACAAAATGTCTAGAAGCCACCTAGCATTTAAGTGTGCTTAGAGGCTAGGACAGTGATGAAGATAAAGCCAATTGAAAGGAATCTGTGCATTGACATTCCTTGCATATTTGAATCTGTGTAGAGACTCAGAGTGTGACTGTCGGAGCCACGCCCAGGGCAGTGCGGCACAAACTGAATGCACTCACTGGTCAAGATGTCCTTGGTCTGTTTTGGGGTGGCTGTGCATCCCATCTCCTCAGACAAACAGGATATTGAGGTGCACAGGATTTGCTCAACTGAACAATTTTGCTGAAAGTAAACCAAGATTTATCCAGCTATGCTCCCCTTGGAGAGTTTAAAACTTTTCTCCGAGGGCAGAAGGAAATAAAAATATCATTCTGAGGCTCTCCACTCATTACCTCTTAAGAGATGTGGCACATAATGTGCTCACAATTTTTGTTGAATGAATGATAAATACGCCAGATGGTGTAAAGAGCTGTTACAAAGGAGTGATGGGGATGAAGACCTGATTACAGTGAGTTAGAGGAAGAATAACAAGAATGGTAGGGGAGACAGCACGGGAGGCAACACTGCTGAGGAGTTTTGCTGTGAAAGGGGTAAGAGAGATGGAATAGAAGCTCAAGAGAAAAGTAAGGTGAATTGGGATTTTATTCAAATATATTACTTATTTTTCAGGTGGATATATTATGGTGTGTTTGTGTTTTGATAGGAATGATTCATTAGAGGGAAGTAAAGTTGATTGTGGAAGAGAAAGAGAGGGAGAAAGTACTAGAGCAACACCCTTCAGTGGGTGAGAAGTGCTGGCCATGAACAGAGAGGCTGGCTTTAGGTAAGAGCAATAGCTCTTCCTTTGTCCATTGGTTACAGGGAACTGAAGAATATCTGGGATTTTTTTTTTTTCATCAACACGTTCAGCAAATTTTACATCCGAGTTGAAACAGGGTATGTTATAAAATCAATCACCTTTAATAATTTAAGATGGTCTGTGTTGTTTGTTTGGACTTCTGTGTTCCTCCCCTAAAGAGCTAAAATGTTAAATCTATTTAAAAGGATATAAAAGCTTTGGATATGTATTTTTAGTAACAGAAGCACCTGGTTCTCTGAATAAAGGAATGTATAGCCATTTGGATGGAAACAAAGCACTAGAATGAGTTTCCTCTTACAGGTATTAAAAATAGCACTTTTAGGAAACTGATTATTGTAAATGTTTGATTTTGTCTCATATATAGTTGGCACTGGAAGTTTAGCCTTTCCTTGAATGTATGCTGTAGATTTTTAACAAAGCAAGTTATATATTTATTATGTTTAGTGTGATTTGAAATACCCTCTTTCATATGTTTTACATAAAGTGAAATTTATGTAAAAAAAAAAAAAGAATGTCTGGAAGCAGATGGATGAAGGCTAGCAGATGCTGGAGCGTAAATTAGCTGTCTTCTGATTTCTTCCATGTTTCAAATGGAAAAGGAAAGGGTATCATCTGCACAGAATAAGAGGCAAGAAGTGTTTCAGGTTTAAGGAAAGAAAAAAGGGTATGAAATTGTCTAGGAGGGTGGGAGATTGAATGGGTCACAGAAATATACTAAAATTGCCAGATGACTCGAACAAAATTATTGCAGTTTTCCTTAAAACGTATTTTCTTATCTCCTCTACCCCCTGGATTTATTTAGAAATTGAAACCAGGTTTACAAAGGAAAAATTTTACTCTCTGAGAAAAAATCGTACTTTCTCCGGTAGTGTTTAAACGTTATACGTTCTTGCAAAACAATGTCACTATAGCTTTTCTCAATCACATTAATCTCTTATAAATATAACTGAATTGGTATATACACTTAAACTTAATGTTACTGCTCCTAACAAAGAGTGGCTTTATACCCTGACTTCAGGATACATAAATCTGTGAAACAGTATGCACACTGAAATTCAATTCAATTGTATCACCTTTGAAGTAATATGGCACTACAATGTGTTATCAATTTGCAATTTTGGACACTTAGCATATTACAACTTTTGATTTTAATATATTTTTGTGAATATGAAAGGTATTTATGTTATATTTCAAAAAATCACAGTAAGAAATAAAGTCTGGAAACAGCGAATATTTGGGTGTCTTGGGCTTCTAGGGGTAAATGAACTACATTTCCTGCAGATGTTTTCTTCAAGGTCTTATTGGCCTGCTATTCTTATCACCTGAGAAGCCTGAATGGGAAGAAAAAAGTGGAGAATATGGCCAAAGAATCCTTTATAGAGGTAAATTTTTCTGTCCAGTGAATTATTTTATGTATTGTTACATAAAATATCACCTGTACAAATGTTCCTATCTGCTCAAAATTATTTTATGAAAATTTTGGGAACTATAAAAAGGTAGATATGGTGAACCAATTTCAGAGATAAAGAGACTGACTGTTAAAAAAGAACGCATTTCAGCCCCCGAGTCCTGGCTTAATTGACGAATCATTCTTTAGACTGAAATTGCTTCCTACAGTTTTTGGCTATAGGAACTGTAATTCTCTTGGAGATTCTGTATGGTAGGAACCTTAATAGAGAATGCAATGATTATTTTCACTAGTGTGTGGAAAGCATACAGGACTTATAATAAACCTTCGTATGTTCAAGGTCATTACCATCATTGGTTATATATGATATACTCTTTCAGGAACGTTAATACCTCATTTGAGGAAACTGAGGCATAAAACTTGTTCAGACAGTGAGTGGCTAAGAAAAAAGTGAGCAACAGCTTAGTCTTGCAATCTTGATCCCAGAGAAAAATAATTTATGGGAGTTATTTTTATCTCTCCTAATATTTTATCTTCTATTCGTGCTTTTTTCTACAGCATTGAGATATTTTAGAAAATAGTCTTGGGACACATGCTGAGATTGTCCTATAAACACCTCTGAGAATTCCAGCCTCAGTACAGCTTGACATATGTCAGTCAGGCAAACGATAGGCTGACATGTGCTGAGCATGAAATGAGTCAGAGTTTATCTTAGCTCACAGTTTCAGGGAGAGAGACTGAACGTCCACATACTTTTGTGGCATTGTACCCCAGCAGTTACTAAATTTTCTCACTGGCAGAAATGGCAGTGGCTTAGTAAGGAATCGTCCACTTCTCACCCTCTTATATTTAGGAGGGTATTATCTCCCTTGAGGGGAACAGTGGGAGTCAGAGGGCAACAGGGAAACTCTGCAAACCTCTAAAAGGTTAAGTTCAAAGGAATTTCATATTGCATATTGCAAAAGAGAAGGTCATAAAGCTAAGAGGGTAGATAATGTCTTGACTGCACATGAAGCAGAATAAGGCAAAAGCACAGGCAGTGGGGAATATGTATACAATGCTTAAGTATTTGAGTGAGGAGGCATATTAGAAGAGGAAATTCTCTGTAGGGATATTTTATTTGATCAGGTTGATAATTTGTTATGCTGGGAAAATATAAAGGAAAGCATTTATAATTTAGTTCCATCAAATGACTTTGACATGTGCAATGGAGTGTGGTTTATAAGATATACCCGTTCAGGCATTTCAACTTGACATATGATTATTGATGACAACTTGATTATCTAATTCTGAAGTAAACATGCCTGGCATCATTAGAAGTTCAAGATATTTATTGCATACTGTATACGTTGACAGTTGAGCATCATTCTCTCAGAGATTTCACTTTATAAGAGAAGAATAAGGAGCAGAAAACATGGATTATAGGCTGAACTGTCTCCCTCCAAAATTCATACATTGAAGCCATAATCCCTAAAACCTCAGAATATGACTGTGTTTGGAGATAACACCTTTCAGGAGGTAATTAAATTAAAATGGGGTTCTTAGGGTGGGCCCTAATTCAATATGACTGGAGTCCTTATAAGAAGTAGAGATTAGAACACAGACAGCACAGACAGAAGGACGACTGTGCAAGGACACAGTGAGAAGGTGGCCATCCACGCGCCAAGGAAAGAGGCCTCAGAAGAAACCAAACACGCTGACACTTTCACCTTGGACTTCTAGCCCCCAGAACTGTGAGAAAATACATTTCTGTTGTTTGAGTTATAGCAGCCCCAGCAAGCTAACATAATCTTCCAGTGTACATTTAAATGGATCCTTATATTGCTAAATAACTAAGACTTTAGGGAAAAAAAACAGAGTCTGAGGAGAAGTAAGGGAAAATAAATATCACTATCAAGGGAAATTACATTCTCTTGAGAGCAGAAGGAAAGGTAGAAAGGATAAAGGCTTCATGGGAGAAGCGGCATTTGCACTTTGGGGAGATTCTTCTATTTTTGCAAGGCAAAACTGCCAACTGCTGTTATGTAGGTATACTGAGACCCAGTCTATTAAAATCTAAACCTTCTTAGACACAAGTCCTCTTGTTCTGGGCAAAAGAAGATTCAGATCACGGGACTCATCTCAAAATCCAGTAGCAAATATTGGTCAGAACCTACTGGGGAATAAACAAATCTCCAAGGATAAGCAAGACCCTTGACAGAACTATTGATTTGGGCCAAATGTTTTCAATTAGTAAACGATAAGCTGCCACATGACACATTAATCATTGAAAAAGTTAAGTTTTAAACTAGGTTTATCATATACAATTTTATTTATCTGTACTAGAACCGACTGACAGGCCAAACTTCTGTTTCAGCTAGGGTTCTCTCTGTTACAAGCAACAGAATACCGGTCCCAAATGGCTAAGGCCAAAGAGGGCAATTTCTTGACTCATATGACTAAGATCCAGGCAGGGGTGAGAGGGGCACGATGCCTCTCCAAGTGCATCTTGAGTCCAATCTGAAACAAAGTCGCAGGAGTTCACCTCTTTCTTCTGCTCCCTCTGGGCTGCTCTCTTTTCAGGTTTAGAGACAACACTCGTAATGATTACATTTTTTAAGGACTTACTGAGGTTTCCTTCACATACAATAAAATGTACTTATTAAAAGGTACCATTTGATGAGCTTTGACACATGTACATATGTATGTATATTTAAAACCATCATCAAAGTCAGAAGAACAAACATGTTTATCACCCAAAAAAGTACCCTCACGCCCCTTGGTAATTCATTCCTCACTTTACCCTGGTCCCTTTTTGTCACCGTGATAGTCAATCATTGATCTGCTTTTTGTCATTACAGATTACTTTGCAATTTCTAGAATTTTATGTAAATGGATAATAGAGTATGAGCTTTTGTATCGCCTGACTTTTTCACCAAACATCGGGTGCATCAATAGTTTGTTTCTTTTTTATTGCTGAGAGAATTCCTTTGTGTGGATATATCTTACCACATGTTGTTTGTCTATTTACCTTTTGATAGACACTTTGTGTTTTCTTTTCCTAGTTTGAGACTATTATAAATAAACCTGTATTTTTTAAAATTATTTTTTCATATTCACCATATTTTGATTTCTGCAACAGACACTATAGCTTGGTAGTTAAAATCTTGTCTCCATAAATTGATTTTTGTATACTTTGGGCAAGTTTCCTTTAAGTGCTTGTCATATTCTTGTGTGTGTGTGTGTGTGTGTGTGTGTGTGTGTTGGTTTTTGTTTTGTTTTTGTCAACACCAAAGGAATAATTAATCAGCAATTAGAAGTGCACTGCTTTGGTGGAATGGATAGTTTTCAAGACGTGTTGATTGTGTAGAAGTGTTATAAGTACATATGAATGTAGCATGTCTAAAAATCTATACCCATCAGAATGATGTCCCAGGTTCAGAAGACTTCTGATGGTACTAGGTTAAGATACTTACTGGAGGATTTTCTCATTTGGCTTCAAATAGGTTAGCCAATTTCTGCTACTCTGCCTGTAATAATACTGCTTTTGCCTAGTATGAACCCTTCATGATATGTGCTGTCAGAGTACTTAAAATAATAGAGAACTGGAATTTCATCAATCATACAGAACAGGTGGTATGGCTATTTTTGTACCTTCTTGCTGTTAAGTATGAGGCAAATTCACTTGGAGACTTGAGTTCATTATAATTCATGCCACCTGCAGCAAAGTTGATTCTCCAATATCTAATATAGCTACCTAAAACAATCCAATGATTGTGAACAATCAAATTGATTTAGTTTAGTTCACAATACTCGTTTACCTCCTATAAGAAGATGGAGTAATAATAGTACTAAACAGATAGAGGCTTTGTGAAAATTAAATGAAATTATATATATATATATATATATATATATATATATATGCTTAGAACAGTGCCTGCCATTTGGTAAGTGTAATATAGAATGACACTGGTATCTATCTTTCTTAGGGCTTTACCAGGCTGAAAATTTTATAACTGCCAGAAAGTTGATCATGATGAGAGCTTTAAGCTAAAAAGATAAAACTATTTAGGAAATCTAATAAGAGCCGTGCTAAGACTTTGGGCAATGTTGTTGAACTGTGTTCTCCAAAAAAGATACGTTGAAGTCTTAAATCCCTGTATCTGTAAATGTGACCTTATTTGAAAATACGGTTTTTGCAGATGTTATCAAGAAGAATTCATACTGGATTAGGACAGGCCCTAATTCAATGACTGGTGTCCTTATAAGAGGGAATTGTGGACACAGAGACATATAGAGAAACAGGGAAGAGGGTCATGTACAGATAAAGGAAAAGACTGGGACTATGGTGACACAAAGAAATGCCAAGGATTGCAGGCAACCACCAGAAGCTAGAAGAGGCAAGGAAATATTTTTCTATAGATCATTCAGAGAGAACAGGTCCTGTTCCCTAGCCTCCTAGCCTCCAGAGCTGTAAGAAAATACATTTCTGTTGTTTTAAGCCACCAAGCTTGTGGTACTTAATATTCATTTACTTCAAATATTTTTGTAAAAAAAAAAAAAAGTAAGTAAATAAAATGAATAAAATCTCTAGTCTTAGAAGTCTATAATTCTCAATTGAAATAGTCCAGAAATATACAAACTGTCTCTTCAACTGACTAAATTATTGTATATGTTTCATTTTCTAGGTCATCTCCTCTCTTTGCTTAATCATAGTTAGATAACAAAAATGGAAGATCATGGTTTACTTAAATTTCAAACGTTTCACATAATTTTTTAGGCCTGAGGGCTTACACCATCGAAATAATCAAATTTCTAAAAAGAAGGAAAATTTTATCACAGTATTTCCTAATTTGTGACAAAAAAGAAAATAAGAAACTAAATTTTGAAAATATCACTTTTAATTTCTTGACCAAGCATTTTGTTTGCACTTCTATTTAAGCAGATTTATTCCTACTTTCAAATTCCTTTATTGGTCTTAAATATCAATATAAAACTCAAAGAAGTGTCTGATTATGATTGATGATTTTAGAAAATGACATTCAAGCAGGTATTTTGTTCTTTTCTCTTGTAAAACACCTAACATGGATTGAGCAGTTCATACAACCTCAGAGCAACAGGATTACAAACCAAAAGCAAGATAAATGCAAATTTAATTACTGTAAGAAGAAAAGCAATGTCATTAATTAAAATAAAAACTCCCAGTTGATTGATGTTAAAAGTGTCACAGAGAATCATTATTATTCAGAGACTGAAAGACTGAATATACAAATGAATAATAGCCAGACTATACAAAAATAGAATTCTGACCCACAACCTGCAGCAAAAAGCCCAGGAAACCAAAACATTCTCTACAGTAACCAGCTCAGGAAGCTATCTGTAAGTCAAATTTCTAGGAAGTCAGACCACTATCTGTAGTAACAATCTAGGAAGCTAAACAATAACCCTTGTATCAATTGGTCATTTTAGGCCAGGACTTGATTAATATCTGACAGCTTCCCTAATTTTTATCTCCACTTCCAAGACCAACCAGAGAAAGCCAAATATGCACCCCTAACCAATCACATAATACCCTGTTTCTAGGTAGCCCATCTGCAGCTTCCCCTGCCAAAGACTATTTAAATCAAAACATACCTGAAGGGATTCCCTGGTGGCGCAGTGGTTGAGAGTCCGCCTACCGATGCAGGGGACGGGGGTTCGTGCCCCGGTCCAGGAAGATCCCACATGCCGCAGAGCAGCTGGGTGCATGAGCCATAACTGCTGAGCCTGCGCGTCCAGAGCCTGTGCTCCGCAATGGGAAAGGCCACAACAGTGAGAGGCTCGCGTACCGCAAAAAAAATGAAAAGAACATACCTGAAGCCTTCTTTTTTCTCTTCTACAAAACTTTCCCACTCTTCTCTCTGCCTTTGAGTCTCTGCCAGAACACCAGTGATGGTGGCTGACTCTCTTGCCCTGAATAAATAAACTTTGCTTGTTCTTACATAAACCTTTTGGGTAAAAGAGCCAAGTAGAGGATAAATTCCTAAAATTCTAGTGACTATTTCCATGAGTTTACTCCCAATAGCTGGGTCTATGCAACCGTAAGTACTTAATATATGTAATCGTTGAATAATTTATCTTCAATTCAAAACTTAAAAAGCCTTTAGTAATTTGTCTGTAGAGGTAGTGTAGATAGCATAGGGCATATTCAGTGATGAACAACAATTGAGGTGTGTGAACATGTTCAGTTTGGCACAGATTGAAAACATACCAATGATTATTCTCTAAAGACAAAAAACAGCTGCAACATTTTATTCTAGTACATTCAAAGTATGGAAGTAATTGATGAGTAATTACAAGTGTGTCACATATGCATTCAATCCACAGAGACAAGTCAAACAGGCAAACTACATTCTTCCCTTACCTTGGTTCAGGAGATGGCAGTGGATTCACGAGTCAGATAAAGCGTTTTAAATTGAGTTCTCTTACATATAATTTTGTGTGTGTGTGGTACGTGGGCCTCTCACTGTTGTGGCCTCTCCCGTTGCGCAGCACAGGCTCCGCACGCGCAGGCTCAGCGGCCATGGCTCACGGGCCTAGCCGCTCCGCGGCATGTGGGATCTTGCCGGACCAAGGCATGAACCCGTGTCCCCCGCATCGGCAGACTGACTCTCAAACACTGCGCCACCAGGGAAGCCCTACATATAATTTATATGATGCTTGGTTTGTTAGGTTCAAGACTAAAGTTTTAATTCCAAGTTGTATTTTTCTCATTGTTACTAAAAGAATTTATATTCATTTTTTTCCATTTAATTTTTGTCTTTTACCCAGCAGAATTGATTTTTTGTTTACACTCATGAAACCATCACCATAATCTAAGCCAAAATCATATCCATCACCTCCAAAAGTTTCCTCCTGCCCTCTTTATTTGTTACTCTTATTTTTGTTGATAAAAACACTTAACATCACATCTACCCTCTTAGCATCACTAGAGTTCATACTGTATAATTAAAGTACCATCAAATATTCATATAAAGAATAGTTCTGTTGTTTAAAAACTGGATTATGTCTAAGGTAAATGGATTAAAATTGTATTAGCAGATTATTCATTAATATTAATATTATATTAGACTCCTATTTGATACAATAGAAAACACAGGGGGCGGAGTCAAGATGGTGTACTAGGAGGACACAGAATTTGCACCTCTTCACAACTAGGGCACCTACCAGGCACTGGCTGAGGATCATGGACAACTAAGGGGAGGGGAGGAACCCCCAGCGACTGGGTAGGACGTGGGGCGTGGGGGGAGTGAAGGGGGAGGAGGAGTGGAGGCGGGACGGGACTGGCGCCCCTGAGGGGCGGCTGGGGGAGGGGAAGGGATCCCACTCCCGAAGAGGGAAATTGAGGAACCATTGGGAGGGCAGAGAATCAAAAGGGAGTGTGGCCAGGTTTCCCCTGCCCACTTGGGCCCCCAGGAACCTGCTGAGATCCCGGGCCTGATCCTCTGCCCACTGGGGCCCCCTCCAGCTGTGCAGGTCCTGAGGGAGTGGGAGGGAGGGAAGGGGGAGCAAAAGTAAAGGCCAGACCTCCAGGACGGCACCCCTGAGGGGCGGCTGGGGGAGGGGAAGAGTTCCTACACCCAGTGGGACCCACCCATGGTTAGAGGTCCAGCAGCGACAGAGGAGACAGTGGGGGATACAGGGGGGAAGGAACGCAGAGGAACAGAAGGGAACGAAGCTAGCGCTTTCCCTGTCCACTTAGGCACAGGGAAGCCTGTTGGGCTCCGGGCCTAAACCTCTGCCCTTGGAGCCTCCTTCCTGCTAAGCAGAGCCCAAGCCCAGACCCTTCACCCCCACCCAGGGCCCCACCTCTACACTCGGAGACCCCCTCCAACGTGCTGGGCCCAAACCCCACCCACACACCCTCACCCAGGGCCCTACCTCCAAACTCCAAAACTTCACACTCCAGAGGCCCTGCTTTCCACGTGCTGCAACTCCCCTTCCGTGAAGGTCCTAAGCAGAGGCCCCACCCCACGTTTGAATGTCGCCCGAAACTAGGCCCTGCCCCTGCAAGACCTTTTCAGGCTGCAGTGGGCTCAGAGCCTAGGTCCTGCCCCATGCTCAAACACCACACCCCCACCTGCCTAGGTCCCACTCCACCCTAAACCCAGCCCCTGCCTAAGTTCCACCCCTATAGCCAGGGATTTTTTTTTTCTTTTCCTCTTTTACATTGGGGTTCTGTTTTACCTTGTTGTTTCATTTATATTTTTATTTTTCCTAATAAATCTTTTATTTTTCTAATTTTATTTTATTCTTTATACTTTGTTACTGTTCTCTCCTTTTGGCTTGTTCCCTCCCCATGTTTTTTATTTTTTCTTCTTTCTGTTTTGGTTTTATTTTACCTTGTTGCAGTTGTTTCAGTTACAGTTTTATTTTTCCTGATATACTTTTTATCTTTCTAATTTTATATTGCTTTTATTCTTTGATATTGAACTGCTCCTTGTTTTCTTTCTTTCTCCATTTTTTTTTTTTTTAACTGCACCACAAAGCTTGTGGGATCCTGGTTCCTAGGCTGGAAGTAGGGCCCAAGCTCCTGTGGTCAGAGCTCTGAGTCCAAACAGCTGGACTAACAGAAAAACTCAGACCTCAGGGAATATCAATTGGAGCGAGGCCTCCTGGAGGCCCTCATCTCAGCACCAAGACCCAGTTCTATCCAACTGCCTGCAAACTCCAGTGCTGGACGTCTCAGGCCAAACAACCAGTAAGACAGAAATACAGAACCATCCATCAAAAAAAAAAAAAAGGGCTTCCCTGGTGGCTCAGTGGTTGAGAGTCCACCTGCCAATGCAGGGGACACGGGTCCGTGCCCCGGTCCGGGAAGACCCCACATGCCATGGAACAACTAAGCCCATGCACCACAACTACTGAGCCCACATGCCACAACTCCTGAGCCTGTGTGCCTAGAGCCCATATTCTGCAAAAAGAAAAGCTACCGCAGTGAGAAGCCCACGCACCACAACAAAGAGTAGCCCCCACTCGCAGCAACTAGAGAAAATCCCGCACACGGCAACGAAGACCCAATGCAGCCAAAAATAAAATAAATAAATGTATTAAAAAAAAAATTCTTCAAACAAACAAAAGCCCAGGTCCAAATGGCCTCACAGGCAAACTCTATCAAATATTTAGAGAAGAGCTAACACTTATCCTTCTCAAACTCTTCCAAAATATAGCAGAGGGAGGAACACTCCCAAACTCATTCCACAAGGCCACCACCACCCTGATACCAAAACTAAAGATGTCACAAAAAAAGAAAACTACAGACCAATATCACGATGAACACAGATACAAAAATCCTCAACAAAATACTAGCAAACAGAATCCATCAGCACATTAAAAGGATCATACACCATGATCAAGTGGGGTTTATCCCAGAAATGCAAGAATTCTTCAACATATGCAAATCAATCAATGTGATACACCATATTAACAAACTGAAGGGTAAAAACCATATGATCATCTCAATAGATGCAAAAAAGCTTTCGACAAAATTCAACACCCATTTATGATAAAAACTCTCCAGAAAGTAGGCATAGAGGGAACCTACCTCAACATAATAAAGGCCATATATGACAAACCCACAGCCAACATTGTTCTCAATGGTGAAAAACTGAAACCATTTCCTCTAACAGCATGAACAAGACAACGTTACCCACTCTCACCACTATTATTCAACATAGTTTTGGAAGTTTTAGCCACGATAATCAGAGAAGAAAAAGAAATAAAAGGAATCCAAATCGGAAAATAAGTAAAACTGTGACTGTTTGCAGATGACATACATAAAGAATCCTAAAGATGCTACCAGAAAACTACTAGAGCTAATCAATGAATTTGGTAGAGTAGTAGGATAAAAAATTAATGCACAGAAATCTCTTTCATTCCTATACACTAATGATGAAGAATCTGAAAAAGAAATTAAGGAAACACTCCCATTTACCACTGCAACAAAAAGAATAAAATACCTAGGAATAAACCAATCTAAGGAGACAAAAGACCTGTATGCAGAAAACTATAATACACTGATGAAAGAAATTAAAGATGATACAAACAGATGGAGGGATGTACTATGTTCCTGGACTGGAAAAATCAACATTGTGATAATGACTATACTACCCAAAGCAATCTACAGATTCAATGTAATCCCTATCAAAGTACCAATGGCATTTTTCACGGAACTACAACAAAAAATTTCACAATTTGTATGGAAACACAAAAGACCCCGAATAGCAAAATCTTCAGAAAGAAACATGGAGCTGGAGGAATCAGGCTCCTGGACTTCACACTACACTACAAAGCTACAGTAATCAAGACAGTATGGTACTGGCACAAAAGCAGAAATATAGATCAATATAGGAATAAGATAGAAAGCCCAGAGATAAACCCATGCACATACGGTCACATTATCTTTGATAAAGGAGGCAAGAGTATACAATGGAGAAAAGACAGCCTCTTCAGTAAGTGGTGCTGGGAAAACTGGACAGCTACGTGTAAAAGAATGAAATTAAAATACTTCCTAACACCATATACAAAAATAAACTCAAAATGGATTAAAGACCTAAATGGAAGGCCAGACACTATAAAACTCTTAGAGGAAAACATAGGCAGAACACTCTATGACCTTTTGACCCACCTCCTAGAGAAATGGAAATAAAAACAAAAGTAAACAAATGGGAGCTAATGAAACTTAAAAGCTTTTGCACAGCAAAGGAAACCATAAAGAAGACGAAAAGACAACCCTCAGAATGGGAGAAAATATTTGCAAATGAAGCCACTGACAAAGGATTAATCTCCAAAATATACAAACAGCTCATGCAGCTCAATATCCGAAAAACAAACAACCCAATCCAAAAATGGGTGGAAGACCTAAATAGACATTTCTCCAAAGAAGATATACAGATTGCCAACAAACACATGAAAAGATATTCAATATCACTAATCATTAGAGAAATGCAAATCAAAAGTACAATGAGGTATCACCTTACACTGGTCAGAATGGCCTTCATCAAAAAAATCTACAAACAATAAATGCTGGAGAGGGTGTGGAGAAAAGGGAACCCTCTTGCACTATTGGTACGAATGTAAATTGATACAGCCGCTATGGAGAACAGTATGGAGGTTCCTTAAAAAACTAAAAACAGAACCACCATACAACCCAGCAATCCCACTACTGGGCATATACCCTGAGAAAACCATAATTCAAAAAGAGACATGTACAACAATGTTCATTGCAGCACTATTTACAATAGGCAGGACATGGAAGCAACCTAAGCGCCCATCAACAGATGAATGGATAAAGAAGATGTGGCACATATATACAATGGAATATTACTCAGCCATAAAAAGAAATGAAATTGAGTTTTTGTAGTTAGGTGGATGGACCTAGAGTCTGTCATACAGAGTGAAGTAAGTCAGAAAAAGAAAAACAAATACCGTATGCTAACACATATATATGGAATGTAAAAAAAAAAAAAAAAAGGTTCTGAAGAACCTAGTGGCAGGACAGGAATAAAGATGCGGGAGTAGAGAATGGTCTTGAGGGCACGGGGAGGGGGAAGGGTAAGCTGGGGCAAAGTGAGAGAGTGGCACTGACATATATACACTACCATATGTAAAATAGAGAGCTAGTGGGAAGCAGCCACATAGCACAGGGAGATAAGCTCCGTGCTTTGTGACCACCTAGAGGGGTGGGATAGGGAGGGTGGGAGGGAGACCCAAGAGGGAGGGGATATGGGGATATATGCATGCA
Organism: Lipotes vexillifer; assembly: GCF_000442215.2. Classification (NCBI taxonomy): domain Eukaryota; kingdom Metazoa; phylum Chordata; class Mammalia; order Artiodactyla; family Lipotidae; genus Lipotes; species Lipotes vexillifer. Next base: position 242,498 of record NW_006796463.1, on the reverse strand, counting down.
TATAGCTGATTCACTTTGTTAAACAGCAGAAACTAATACAACACTGTAAAGTAATTATATTCCAATAAAGATGTTAAAAAAAAAAAGAAAACACAGTATACCCTGGGTCTAGATTCTAGCTATGCCTTTGTCTTAACTGGCTGAGACTAGGATAAATGTATAATACTTTTTGGACATGTTTCACTACCATAAAATGAATTGGACTAAATGATATCCAAGATTTCTCTGTGCTCTTGCACTAGCATTTTTTAAATGATTTGAAAATTTGCTTCAAACCATACTCTGTTCTTACTATGAATATTATAACTGGAAAGGGCAATATTGAGCAAGTGGATCTTAACAGAGTCAGTACTGGATTACTCAGCATCTTATTACCTGCCTTTAAAATTTTATACACCCTGCTCTTTTCTCTATCTGCCTCTGGCATTTCATGTTTCTCTTTCTAAGGCTGCCTTTGTTACTTCAAATTTCTCAGTCTAGTGCTGCAGTAAGCAGTATGGGAACCAGTAGCCACATGTGGCTATTCACCACTTGAAATGCAGCTAGTGCTACTGAAAATGGAACGCTTATTTTAATTAATTTAAACTTAAATCCTTCAATTCAGTTATCGGAAAAACTGTTGGAACAACTTAGGTATGTGAATATACTTTTTCAACTGTAAATTGTATGACATCTAAATATCAAACACGTATTTCTGATAAAAATTTAATGTCTGAATTGAGATGGTAAGTGAAAGATAAATGCCAGATTCAAAGACTTAGTATTTAAAAAAAGTTAAATATCTCATTAATAAATTTATATTGATTATATAGAGAAATGATACTATTTGGGACATATTAAGCTAAATATCAAAATTGAGTTCTCTTGGGAGCTTCCCTGGTGGCGCAGTGGTTGAGAGTCCGCCTGCCAATGCAGGGGTCGCAGGTTAGTGTCCCGGTCCGGGAAGATCCCACGTGCCGCAGAGCGGCTAGGACCGTGAGTCATGGCCGCTGAGCCTGAGCGTTCGGAGCCTGTGCTCTGCAACGGGAGAGGTCACAACAGTGAGAGGCCCGCGTACCGCAAAAAAAAAAAAAAAAAAAGAAAGAAAGAAACTAAACTGAGTTCTCTTGCTTCTTTCTACTTCTTTTAATGTAACTATTGAAATATTTAATATTTTTTAGTTGGTTTGAATTTTATTTCTATGAGACAGTGCTTGTCTAACATATTAAAGGCTCCTCCTCAACTCTCTCTGGATAATTGATTTGCCTTTTCTAGGCTCAGCCTGCTATCACTTTTCAAGTCCTAGAGCATTACCAGGAAACTTTCCAACTCTCAGCATCTCCCTCAGTCTCTCTCCTTCAGTCTTCATTAAAGGAAAGTCAAAATCCATGACTGTACGTATAAAATTCTCTATGCTATTCCTTTAATATTAGTTAAGGCTCTGAATATAAATTCCATAAGCCAACTTAAGCTATGATAAGTAGGACAGAGATGGCTATTACAAAGACACGAAAGTGTTTTGTAGAATAAAAATTCAATTTTTTCTGTCAAATGAATGATGAATAAATGAATTAATGAAAACATATTAAGAGTAATTATTGGTGGAGCTTTTAATGTTTGAGTAAATCAAAGTAATTACTTGTCTTTTAAATTTCAGTTTTCCATGCTGCTTAGTTCTTATTTTAAAAAATAGCAAGGACAATCAAGGGGACTAAAAGATAAATCAGGTAAATCATATGCTATTTATTATCTACTGAATTGTTATCTTATAATACCAGAAGGGCTCTGATAGTAATTATAGTGCCTATTTATCTCTTTTTAGAAATATGTCTGACAACAAAAAATTGACTGAGTTATTTAAACTCAGTTCAAAGCTTAGGTGAACAAGGCCTTTCATACCTGCTTTTTATTATAGTGCTAATGTTTTAGAATTACTAACTCCCTTTTATCAAACAAACCTCTGAGAATAACAACTTTAATGACTGCTTTAAAAATTAGCAGCTCATTCAAAAAAATGCTCACAATTGCCAGAAATAAACCATTTAGGAGTTTTAGGCTAAGATTATTTTTCTGTTTAGTTAATTAATTCAACAAATATTCACTGAATGCCACCTGTGTGAGGCAAAACTCTAAGAAGAGAAGATACACAAATAAAACACAATCCTTGATCTTGAAGGCTAAGAGTTTAGTGACGAGGATGGCTTATTGTGTACTTGGGGGAATTATAAAGACAAAAATATATATATTTTCTCCTGTGCTGTGTTTTTCCTTTCCACAAACTCAAAGAATCACCTTTCCCCATATCTATTAGCATTAAGTCCCTCAAAAGTCCAAATACTCCAAACACTAGCTAACTCCAAATCCTTACCCCGGTAAATAATAATCCTTTGCTATGGGCCCACTGCTGGAGGAGTAAAGCTGGATGCTGCCAGAAGGGCAGAAAAAGATGTTGGGCTTTGAGGCACAAGAGGGAAAGAATGGAGGAATCAAAATATCATTTCTTTTTTTTTTTTTTTGCGGTACGCGGGCCTCTCACTGCTATGGCCTCTCCCGTTGCGGAGCACAGGCTCCGGACGTGCAAGCTCAGTGGCCATGGCTCACGGGCCCAGCCGCTCTGCCGCATGTGGGACCTTCCCGGGCTGGGGCACGAACCCGTGTCCCCTGCATCGGCAGGCGGACTCCCAACCACTGCGTCACCAGGGAAGCCCCAAAATATCATTTCCACGCTATGCTTCCTAACATGGCAGCATCTCTGAATAAGATTAGCTACTTCCACCCCACAACAATCATATAGATTCTAGAGAGAGAAGACTGGGCAAGTGGGCAGGAGAAGTATTGATATAAGTAGGGTAAGTAGAAGAAATGAAGGAATAGTGTAAGCACTTCCCCTCCCCACCACATAGGCAGAGACTGAAGTGAACTTCCTGCTTGGCCCAAGAGCTGGTAGGATTGAGCCTGATATTACTGATTTAGAAAAATGGAGCCATGTGACAGTGCTGACATCTGAGGCTGAGAGGAAAATTCATATTGTCACAGGCTGATAACCAAGGCTGATTGTCAGCTAGTAGGCATTGGTATGGGCTGTTAATAAATAGCTGAATAAACAGCTGCTATGCAAAGCCCAACGAGTTTTCTACTGCTTCAGTTACCCTGGTTCAGGTTCCACTTCTCTAGAATCCTTGATCTTTTCTCAATCCAGCAACTAAAGAGGCAATACTTGGAACATCAGGAGCCCCAGGTCCCCACTCCAACATTAAAGCAGTCATACTTTGATTGGACTGTGCACGTCCATTCATGGTGTTAATATTGTGACATCTGCCCTGTTAAAACCCATCAAATTTGCCAAAAATTGGGTTACCAAAAATTTTTTAGACAATTTAAAAAAAAAGTAAGTCTACTACTTTATTATTTAAACATGAGAAACAGTATAGATTACTTCCTTCACTTTGAATACTGCCTGCTCAAAATTATTTCCATTTTTCCCCTTTGTGTTTAAATTACATTGAAGTTTATGGAAAAGCTATATACTTAAAAGAAAAATAATAACTAAATGCTATCATTAGTGAGTTAATAGCATCAACTGATCCACCACATTGTTGCTACATTATGGGTTTTGTTTGTTTGTTTCTGTTTTGCTATTTTGTTTTCTAAGGTACACCACTATGTGCAGTGGGAGAATATTTTTGATATATTAATCAATTTATCCCTCTAATCTCTTTTATTATTACTATTTTTATTATTTTTTATCATGAGGCCCTCCCCCTACGAAAACTAACCATTGAAAGTAGAAAACGTGGAGTTCCAATATGGTGTGCATACAGAGAATATTCAAAATCTAGCTTGGGTGTCAAAATAGACTCTTAAAGCTTAAAGCAGAGACAATAATCTTGAAAGTTAATTTCTCATTTGTAAGAGCTGGGTATTTTGGAAATCAAAAGGCTAAGTCTTGATGGGAGCAGAGCATGAATATCATGCCAAATACAACATTTTATAAGAGCAATAACAAAAGAACCACATCTCCCAAATCTCCAAGCTGGGCAAGGAGAGAAAAGAAGAGATCGGACCAAGGAGAGGGATTTGTGGTCAGAGGACCAGACCTGAAAATCCCGATAGTCAACATTGAGAACTGTCAAGTCTCCATATGAGATTTTCCAAGGAGCTCCTGTGTAAACTGAGGCAGCCTCAGAAGCACATCCCATCACCCTGCCAATGAGTATAGCACACCATCCCAGGTGAGAACATAAGAATTCTTGTACTTCTAAGTGCTGTGTATCATCAGCCCATCAGCTAAACAGGAATGATGTCCGACCCTACCCTGTGGGCATCACTAATATCATCAATCTCCCTGTTAATCTCCCAGAAAATTATTGAATCTTCTCACTCCCACTTGTGCACCTCTTGCCAAACAGAGAGCCTGGATACCTAGAAGGCCAGTGATAGTACAAAAGAGGCCTAGTGATGTGGAAAGGAAAACCTTCAGCACCCTTACTTTGTAGGGGACAGAAAGGAATTAGTTCACAATTCTAACCTTCATCTGAATACAGACCAATTACATACAATTTTCTGCTTTAATACTGAATACTTAAAAATAACTGAACTTTCAGTGAAAATATCTTCCAATGCCTAAGTTTACCTTATAAATGAAAGGTTTCCTAATAAATAAAAAAATAAAGAAGTCACCAGATACTGGGCTAGAATCGTACCTCTCCTCGATATACTTTGGTAATGTTCTGGCCTTTAAATAAAATTCTATCTTTCGGGGCTTCCCTGGTGGTGCAGTGGTTGAGAGTCCGCCTGCCGATGCAGGGGACACGGGTTCGTGCCCCTGTCCAGGAAGATCCCACATGCCACGGAGCGGCTGGGCCCGTGAGCCATGGCCGCTGAGCCTGCGCGTCCGGAGCCTGTGCTCCGCAACGGGAGAGGCCACAACAGTGAGAGGCCTGTGTACTGCAAAAAAAAAAAAAAAAAAATTCTATCTTTGGTTTCTTATTAATCTTTCTCATTAAAATATGGAGATAAAATTATTCAAAGATTTTTTTAGTATGTTTTAACCATTGGGCTATATCCATCTCATTTTTAAAAATTACAGTCACCCTTTTGTTCAACAAGGTAATATGAAAAAAAATAACCCTGCCTTTTAGGGTTTTATTTTATGATTTATTTATTTATTGTCAAAAGGCACATCCTCATCATCTCTCAGCAGGCCTGAAAGGGACCAGATGTTTCCTACCATGCGTTTCCTCTCAATTCTTCAGTTCATTTTTGACAGGCTGAAATTGGAGTATTTATCACTGTTGGTGTTGTGCTTAGTAACTGTTATTTGTCAAACTCACTGAAATATCTTTTAAAGAGAGCTAGCATCATCTAGACTAGGGCTATCTAATTTGACTCTCATGACAACTTGTAGTCAAAATCTCAATCAAATAGGTGTATTGAATAAACTTTCACTTTCCACAACATACACATGTTCAAATTAGCTGTTCAGACTGATTTGAATTTTCAACATTTAAGATGTCTTAGAAAGGATTTAAGGCAGTTTCCAAGTATACTTGAAAACAATAATAAAGTATAAGTAAAGATAAAGGCATTTTTAAAGAGGTAAAGTCCTTTAATCTGGAAAGCATGCAATACTATTGCTAATATCATTATAATGAAATGGTCATAGTTGTAACTCATATTTTAATGTATTTTATAATTTAATAAGAACTCATAAATTTAACCCTTATCCCATAATTCTCTCAGGACAATCTAATGAGTTAGACAGAATGGACATTATTAGTCATATTTTCTTAACGAAAAAAGAGAGGCAAAGAAAGATTAAGGGATCTGCTAGGTCCACACTAAGAAAAGCTTCTTTAATTTTATTCTAATTGACATTTTTATTTATTAAAATGAGTGGTAGTCTCTGATTTGAAACAAATCATGTTATTCACATATATACCACAAGCCCAGAGAGATGGACACGGGAGTGGGACGCCTCATAGTGCTGAGAAATCAGATGAAGTCACATTCCTGATATACTCTTATAGCACCTGCTTCCATAAACACTCTGTAATTGAGGTCCTGGCATATTTTTACATAAGTTGTGTCTAAATTTCTCATTACCAGGATGGCTCACCTCTATTTTTAGCAGGAAATATGATGGAGGGCTGATCTTGGAGGTTGGACTGAATTGTTTTTTGCTCCAAAGAGTAGTTTTTAAATCAAATCAATTATCCCATTAGTGGTGTTTATTTTTAACCATCAGGTCCTATTCCTTCCAAGTCTGCCTAAAAAGGTAAATCTTAAAATGAACAGGAACCTTCCCTTGGTTTTTGATTGCAAGAATTCCTTGAGGTATAAGGACATGGCAAGATCAGGTAGGTCATGTCTTTGCATGTATTCCTAGATGAAAACACTAGGTTAACCTGGGCAGTTTAGATTCTCTATGAGTTGATGAAAATCCAATGTTTGACCTATATTGATAAAGCTTTTCGGAGCACAGGCTCCAGACGCGCAGGCTCAGCGGCCATGGCTCACGGGCCCAGCCGCTCCGCGGCATGTGGGATCTTCCCGGACCGGGGCACGAACCCGTGCCCCCTGCATCGGCAGGCGGACTCTCAACCACTGCGCCACCTGGGAAGCCCTGATAAAGCTTTTAATTCTACAAAACATCCCCAATTCTCTTACCCAGGCTTTACCTTCTCATGTTCCATGAAGGCAGGGATCTTGTCAATCTTGTTTATTGTTTTATCCTCAGGACCTATAACAATTCCTGACATGTAGCAGGTGCTAAATGATATGTATTGAATGAAAAAGTGAATGAATAACCCCTGAATTTGAGAAAATATGCCCTCCAACTACATAATTCATCTGCCAAGTAGACTCAATCATGTATCCTCATTAAAATGTTAGGCATTTTAGCATCCTGGTTATTAGGAGAGCAATTATGACAGCAAAATTACATATTGTCAAAAAGAGCTAGTAAAGGAGTCTAATAGGTATAACCAAAGAAGGAAAAAAAGCCTCGGGTTGGGGTGGAAGGGGAGGAAGCTTATGTATGTCTTGAATACAGGGTAAAGAAAATGAAGGAAGGAATCAACAACTGTGATGAGTGCTGATGAGAAGAGAGTTTCCATGGCCTTTGACAATATGGAGATCGAGTCAGAGACCAGACTGGAGGATGGAAGAGTGAATGGGAGATGAGGAAATAAATCTGTCATATGTAAACCCTTGTTTTTTAAGAGGCTTAGAAATTCAGGGTAGCAGAGAAATGGTACAGTAACTGCAAGAAGATGCAGGGTCCAGAGAAGCTTTATTAGTGAAAAATATTAGAGATCAGTTGAATGTTAATAGGAATAGTTGACTAAAGAAGGATAGATTGAGAACTCAGGAGAAAGGGGTGTTAGTACTGAAAAGAGGTTCTTGAGAAGACGAGAGACAATGGGACAAAGGACACAAATGGGCTCATTAGCTTTTGCTACCAGCACTGACACTTAATAAGAGATGGGAACTTGGAGAAGACTGATTTGGTTCAAGTAAGTTTACAGATTTGCCTACGGGAAAAGAAGGAAATTCCTATTTGATGATGTCTATGCTTTTACAATTACAGATGAGGAGTGTTATCAGCTGAAATGAGAGTGGTATAAAATTTAAGGGGCACAGGAAAAGTATGAAATAGTCGTTGAGGAGACATGCTCTTACTATTATTTTTTTTTTATCTCTACATTTAGAGCTAACTGTTGGTGGAGACTTCCACAACAGATTTGGTAGCGGATCGTATGACTCCCTTCTTTGAGGAAATATGACATTAGAGAAAATTCCCCTGTGAGATACATTTTTAGAGATAAAGATCTTATTTAAGTACATGTTTCCCAAGTCATTTTTTTTCATAACAGATCTTGAGGAAATATTTCTACTTCTTTAATGAGCAGTTTCCAAATTCTCTTGTGCTTTAACACGGAACCTTACTATCTCAGAATCTGTCAATATACATTATTAGACTGAGGAAATCAGGCCTGAGAGCACTAAAATGATCTGAGTAGGGTTCGAACTGTTGTATGCTATACTGTTACCTATTATTTTGTAAAGGATTATTTGTAACTCCAACTCAGGTACCTTAGATAATGTTTCCCTATTTTTCATGAACTATGATACTGTAGATAAGTTTAAACATTTCTAAATCCTTTATATTCCAGCTACATGGGAACTAAGTATTGTCCCTCAATTATTCTTCCCTAAATTTTATCATTTCCCTCTCAGCTTTAATGTTCTTCATGATCTCTGCCCGTTCATGGTTAACCTTGTCATGGTTCGATGCAAATGTCACCTATAGTATAAAATAATCTTTGGATACACTGGTACACACTGGCTTCTCTAAATTATTGATTATATCTCTTTTATTGCCATTACTTCCTTCTGACATTTCGTTATAGTTTACTATGGAGACTTCTCAGCAATCCTAGTAGATTATGGGTTTGTTGAAGATAAGAATATCACTTATCCTTCTGTCTGTTGTCATTGTATCCTTCACAGCACAAGCAAAGTTAGTGACTTTTATATGTTAGTGACGTGTACCAAATATGCAAATGTTTTTTGAATGAGTGAATTAGCTTCCTGGTGATACAGATTTTAGGGACTCACTTGACTGAATTTACCTTTTACAACTAGTACTCTTGTGATATTTTAAACACATCAATACAGGAAATATAAAACCCACTTATTCTATTTATGGTTTACTATTTCTGAAAATGAAGTGTACTGATGTCTTCATGGTATTTGTATATGACTATAAAAATTGATTTCTCTCTCTGAAGAGGTAAGTTGAATGAACAACTGTTTCTAAGGAACATCAATTCCAGGCCTCCTACTGACTATCTGAATAAACAAGGAAAATAGAATCTGTAAACGCAACAGCTTATAACTGGGCAGTATATCTGTATGTAGTAATCATTAATATGCTCTTTCAATATTTTAAGGCTAGAGGACACAATATCCTAAAAATAAATATGGATTAGTTTCCAAATCACTACCCATTTCCTTAAGTACTCATTACTGCATTCAGGCAGGGAGTGGAAGAGGTGATACCATGATGCATTGTATAGAGAGAAGTAAACATATTCTTAGATATTTATTATGTAAAGTCAAAATTTTGATTTTTAAAAGCCATAATATTTTTCCAGTTTTATTTAGATGTAACTGACATAAAACATTGTATAAGTTTAAGGTGTACAACATAATGATTAATATATGCATATACTGTGAACTGATTACCACTATAAGTTTAGTGAACATCCATCACCTAACATAGTTACAGACATTTTTCCCCCCTTGGGATGCAAACTTTTAAGATCTACTCTCTTAGCAACTTTCGACTATACACTACAGTCTTGTTAACTATTGTACATTATATCTTCAGAATTTATTTATCTTATAATTGAAGGCTGTACCTCCGACCACCTTCACCTAATGCCCCCATGCTGCACTCTCTGCCTCTGGAAACCACAAATCTGATCTCTGTTTCTATGAGTTTTCTATGAGTTTCTATGAGGTTTTTTTAGATTCCACATATAAGTAAAATCAGACAGTATTTGTCTTTCTCTAATAAGTCACTTAGCATAAAGCTCTCCAGGTCCATCTGTGCTGTCACAAATGGCAAGATCATATTTTTTATGGCTGAACAGTGTTCCATTGCATATGTAAGGATATGTATATAGGTGTATAGTTGTCATTGAATTCACAACATTTTGGGCCATTATTTCTTCAAATTTTTTTCTGTCCCCTCCTTCTCCTATCCTACATGGACTCAAATTACATGTATATCAGACTACTATAAGTTGTTCCACAGCTCACGGATGATATTTTCATCTTTCAAAGTATTTTTTTCTGTCTGTGTTTCATTTTACATAGTTTCAAATGCTAGTTTCCAAATTCACTAATCTTGTCTTTTAAAACATTTTAATTACCGTTATTCCTATTCAGTGTATTTTTCATCTCAGACATTATAACTTTCATCTCTAGAGGTTTGATTTTAGTCTTTTTTTATCTTTCATATTTTTATTTAACATTTCAAACTCTCCTCTAGTTTTCTGAACGTTTAAAATATAGTTACAATTGTTTTAATTTAATGTCTTTAACGGCCCATGATAACATTTGGTAGTTCTGTGTCCACTTTGATTGATTTTTCTCATTATGTGTTGTATTTTCCAGCTTCTTTGCATGTCTGGTCATTTTTCATTGGCTGCCAGATGCAAATTTTACCTTGTTGGAAGCTATATTCTCATTACAATTCTTGAGCTTTGTTCTGGAATAAAGTTAAATTCGTCGGAAACAGTTTGTTATTTTTAGTTTTGCTTTTCAGAAAATATTAGACAGGAGCAGCCTTTTAGACTTAATATCCCCAGTACTCAGGCAAAGCCTTCTGAGTACTCTTTGTAAAGTCCCATGAATTACGAGGCTTCCCAGTCTGCTTGATGAGAAAAGGCATTCATTCTCCATCCTGTGTGAGCCTCAGGTGATGTTTCCTGTAATCCTTTCAGGCAAATCATCCCCAGCTATGCTATCCTCCCATTCAGGAGTGCTGATCAGTGCTCTGCAGTACTCAAGGAAGGCCTCTGCAGATGTTTGGGGTTCTCTCTATGCACAGCTCTCTTCTCTGTGGTGCTCTGCCCTGTGAATTCTGGCCACCTTGTTCTCAAACTCTCAGCTCCGTCTCATCTATTGGTATCACCTGATTTCCCCTTCCCTGCACCAGCTTGGAATCTCTTTTTGATTTTTGCTTCCCATCTTGGCAGGGATCATTATCTTTATTGTCTGATGTCCAATATCTTGGAGGCTGTTTTTTCATTTGTTTCATCTGGATTTAGTTCTTTGAGGTTGGAGGGTAAATCACGGTGAGAAGTTGAAGTCCTAAGAGTCTTCTCTTCTTGAGACACCCTCTTCATTTGTCTTCCTTAGAATCTATATATTCTGCTTTTACCTGTTACCTCTGGCTGTTTCTTCTCCGTCTTTCAATTTTGGAGCCCCTAAAGCATTAGTGTAGCCTTTTATTGTTCCTTGCAATCTAATACAAGACACTATATACTGAATACTTACTTTTAGCTAGGCACTCTTCTAAGTGCTTTACATTTATAACTACAGTTAATCCTTGCAAAAATCTTAAAACCAATGTATACTTATTAGCCCCAAATTAACCTTGACTAATTTTATATAGCTTGTAAATGGTGGAGTCAAGATTTGAATCTAGATTTTCTGGTTTCAGTGGTCGTGTTTTTAACAACTATACCCCATGGCTTTGTTTTGCATTATTCTTTCTTTCCAGGTGGTTTCACCCATGTGCATTATTTCAGTTACCATTTATATGCTAGTGACTCTCAAAACCTGGACTTCTCAATCTGATCTGTCATTCAACCTCTCAAATTCTGTTTCTGACCAGTTCTGATACAAATGGTCCATATTATCCAAAGATGTTCTTGCCTGGATGTAAGTAATTGAAACTTTCCATGATCCCCAGCTGGTTGAATCTGTGGAGGTGAAATTGATGATATGGAGGAACCACATACACAGAAGGCCGACTATAAATTCTACTTGGATTTTCGACAATGCGGAGGGTCAGCACCCCTAACCCCGGTGTTGTTCAAGGGTCAGCTATAATTTCCCTTAATATATAATAAGATTTTTCTTTTTAAGGAAAATTTTCATCTATTACAGTAGATACTTAATAAATCTTAATTCTCTGTTCCTTACCACTTTGCCTCATCACTTTCATGAGGATATTGTCCAAATACTAAATGAGAGAAGACAGTCAAACATTGTACACAGATATTACTTAAAGGCAATTTGATAGAAAACACTTCTGAAGAACCAGAGATTCTTCAAATAAACTAAATTTTTAATTAAAAAATGTTAACATCTTCAATATATGTATCCTATTTTATGATATTGCTATATCATAAAATACAAAGCTATATCATTGCTATACTTTCAAGTTTTAATTTTTTATCTCTTTTAATTAAGTATGTATTTCTGTGCTAAATCTAACGTGCTAACATGTGCTAACATTAGGGTTATAGTTCAAGTTTGTTATAAAATAAAATGCTATGTGTATTAGACTGCTAGGGTTGCCATAAAACTAGACCACAGACTGAATGGTTTAAACAACAGAAATTTATTTTCTCACAGTTCTGGAGCTTAAAAGTCCAAGATCAAGGTTCTGGAAAAGCCAGTTTCTGGTGAGACCTTTCTTCCTGGCTTGCAAATGGCTGCATTCTTTTTCTGTCCTCACATGGCTTTTTCTCTGCGCATGTGTACATGGGAAGACAGAGAGAGATCTCTAGTGTTTCTTCCTCTTCTTATCAGGACACCAGTTTTATGGGACTAAGGTCCCACCCTTATGACCTCATGCAATTTTAATTACCTCCTTAAAGACCCTATCTCCAAATACAGTCACATTGAGGTGTAAGGCTTCAGTATATAAATTTGGGGGGTACACAATTCAGTCCATAACAGTATATAGTTGACCCCTGAACAATGCAGGAGTTTGGGGCACCAACCCCTGGCAAAGTAAAAAATCCAAGTATAACTTTACAGTTGGCCCTTTGTCATTCCACATTCACAGACTTAACCAACCACAGATCGTGTGATACTATAGTACATATTTATGGAAAAAAATCCATGTATGAGTGGAACCTCACAGTTCAAACACATGTCGATCAAGGGTCAACTGAATATAATTTTCATATAAAGACAAGGGAGTCCTGAATATTAAGCATTTCAGGGCAAAAAAAAAAAAAATCAAAAACAAAATCAAAAAATAACCCTTGGAATTGTGAATACATTCAAAGTGCAAGAAATTTAATTAGTATATATATAATGTATATGTAAACAATATCTAATGACTACATTTAAGAGAAAGTGATGAGATTAATTTAGCTTACTATATGAAGTATTTGGTTTATAATTCTGTGTCTGGATTAAGATTATACACTTTAAATTTTAAAAGGCTGAGTTTGTTATAGCTTTTTAAAAAGCTGCACATTTGTAATATATTGAGTTATATATTCTGTGACGATCTTACATATCTTTAAACCACTTGATCCTTTAATAACTGGAATTTTGTCATTAATTTTGCACTTGAGAGAAGGGTAGAACTGATTTAATCAAGGTATAATTATAGTACTTTGAAATATAATTTTATTCTTTTACTGAAGGGATGTGTTCACACTTTTATTTTTTAAATTTGACATGAAGTCTCTTAATGACATGAAAGTTTCATGTTTTCTTTTTTTCTTATCTTCCTCTAATTTTAGAGTTTTTTCCCTTCTACTTCTCCATTGCCTCTATTCCACACTATTCTCTCCTCTTCTTTATTCATTGAACTTTCTTTTTATACATCCAACAAATTGTATTATATTTGAATATAATTTTGATTTTTAAAGGGTATGCTTTCGCTTCTGTAATGGATAGGATTGCTAGCATGTACCTTAGAGATTGATCTGCCTGGTATTTTTAATTATCTTATTGAAAATATAATATTCATGATCTCCTGAGACTGTTGTAGTCATTGGCAACAATGTCTGCATGTTATCTACATTCTCAGCCTTATCAACTCTGAAACGGCTGTTTACCTGATTTTGATAGCTACTTTAAAAGCCCATTCTCAGGAAATATTTCCTAACCATGGTAACCATAATGCACAAATACACACAGTTACTCTTGTATACAAATGTGGTGTACAAAGATTGTTGGCAATGTTAAGACCACCCAGTTTGGGGTGGATTTGGAGAAAATGTCGTGATTCACCCAGAATATAAAGGATTAATGGAAGCTATGATGAGTAAATTAGAAAGGCAATTTTTTATTTTATCCCAGAACATAACAGGAACCATTCTGGATGGCTAGCATTCTCTTCTAGCTGCAAGTGGCCACTGTTACTTCTTATTCTGTGTGTCTGTCACTTTTCTATTAGCAACTTTGGAATTTTATATTGAGCAATACATTATATCCCCATCATTTCACTTCTGGACCCAAAAGGTAAAAACATCCCAGTTTCTCTAGGCAACCATCATAGCCTAAACTCTCCCTCTTCCATAAAACACACGGGCCTGAGTTTTTTCATTTATTCATTCAACAAATGTTTACTGAGCCAGGCATTGCACAAAAGCTGCAAAAGCCAGTATGATCCCTGCCCTCTTCTAATCTTCTCTACTGGAGGAAACAGATATTAATCGAGTAATCACACAAACTAATGGCTAATTTCAACTTCTACAATGTTGCAAAACAGTTACACAGTGCTAGAAAATCTTTAAAGTGAGGAATTGACCTCAAACAGAAGGGCAGTGAAGTCTTCCCCGTGGAAGGACCGCCTGAGCCGAGATCTAAAGGATGAGTGGCAGATAAGAGGTAAAAGATGGGGAGAAAAGCACTTTTGCTAAAGGTATCAGTTTGGTATCTTGATGCAGCATAGCAAGTATAAAGGAATAAAATCACTCATGTGGCTGCAGTATAAGCACGAAGGAGAGCAGGGTGTGAAATCAGATTGAAGAGGGAGCTGGAAGCCAGCTTTCACTTTATGAAGGGAAGATACAGAGTAAGAGTTGCTTTTTGAAAAGGTGACTCCGGGAGACTGTGGCATATTTTATAGTTGTTTTTTCTGGAACTGCATTTCCTTGGATGATTAGTCAAATGGAAGAAAGGGAGGCTTCCTTTATTATCTCATGTTAGTACTTCATAATCACCCTAGTTTATCCCAGTGTGTATACTAAGATTCAATGCCTCAAAAAATGCAAAGAAGGAAATGGAAGCATATTGGAAACCTTTGTCCCACCATTAACTTCAACCCTTTGATAATTTCAGTTTGGAATTTTGGATATTTCTAGGCCTCTGTGAAGAGGTGGTCTGCCCAAAATGATTATGTAGCAGAGTGTCATAGACTAAACCAAAGAGTTGCAGTCTGGTTTAAAAATGGTCAACAAACATACATCTAATCTGTAATATGAAAGACATGAAAAATCCAAAACTTAAAACCAAGCCAAATAGCCAGAAGGTGGAAAGCTTTTAAAATAAAAACATCTCACTTCATTTTCAATATAACTGACTAAAAACTCTACAAGTGATATTTTCTAACAAATGGTTATTAAACATGAGGGCAAAGTTAATGTATTTTTCTATGATAATGCTGTTATTTCAAATGCTCTGAATATCTGGAACATTAAGATTGTTCAAAACTATAGTAAAACAGTTACTCATTACCTATAAGTTCACTGAGTTTTGTGCTTAAACAGACTGTGGATAGTTGTTTCAAGGCAAGAATGTGAAATCTGTCAATGTCCAACTCAGCATAATTTTAATTGTACTTACAGATATAGATTAATACATTAATATTTCACAACCATTTTCACCCTCCAAGAAGCCATCATCACTGATTAAAATCTTTTGAAATACTATTGAATCTTTCAAATTTTCTTGGAATTATAATAACTATAAATTTGTGCTTATAATTCACCAAGCAAATTTCCCTAGAGTTCTTTCCATCATAATTTTCTGATAATGTGAAAATTATTTGAAAATTATTACATTTCTCATAATGTGATCTGAATCTCTATCTGTATTTCCATAAGTAATAGTTTAAAATGTACATTAGCATAGTCTGATACAGCTTTATTTCACCACTAACGTTTTAACAGTTATAGTGAGAAAAGAGCTGCACAATACTTTGAAGAAATGTACTTTCAAAAAATTGATCTATTTAATATAATTTGCATGTTTGCTTTCTAAATTATAATTTATCTTTGATAACAAAGATTTTTTGTATTTATGAATAACTGTGCAATTAATTTGTGTTTGTTTTATTTCATCTTATTTTGTTTAGATGACAGCTGAGGAAAGACTTGTAGAAATCACCTGAAGTAACGTTACTGTTGTCACGTTGCTAACAAAGAAAACTGGTAAATGACAATGAAGAATTTCCTATCAACACTTTTTTCCTGTATTAAATAATTGTTGGAAAGGGGACTGTTGGAAATCATAATAAATTTTAAAAGTGTTCTCTATAGAAAAGGGAGAGAGAAAGAAAATGAACATTTCTCATTTTATCTTCTAACTTTCTGAATCTCAGATCATAATGGTAAATCCAAAAAAAAGTCTTTTTCTAAATGAGTGTATATTGAAGTAAGTTATCAGAAGAGGGTGAAAGAGAAAAAAAACAAGTAAAAATACAACCCTAAGGAGTTATTTGGTATATTCTGCTTCTCACCAAGTAACATTTTTAACTCTGTGTAGTAAGAGAACATTAAAGTGAATTGCTAAAAAGATATTTACATTCAAGATGCGCTTGACTATTTGGATAGAATAAAACTTGATTATTTGGATAGAACAGAAATGCTGACCAACCCAGATCTTTGTATACTGGAAGATGAAACTCTTCCTACACATGCCTGTGCAGATTTCAGGGTACAATGCTTACTAGATTGTGCAAAAAGTTCCTCCTAAAATGTTCCAGATTAGCACATGTGCCATGATATAGTAACTCCACAATTCACTGTCCAAACCCTGACAATTTTAAAAGTGAAATGGAGAGCCCTTAATAATTAAAGTAATACAAGAATCACAAAGTGGGTCTGTCTCAGTCACAAATGAGTATTTACTCACTATGGCCCCAGCTATTTTGTAGATATATTTACCCAATCATGAAATTACCTCCTAGTTTCTTTAACTCCATGAGTTATTATTTATTTGTTAATACACTCTGTCATATGGACTCCATTTCATCTTTTTTTGTGTGTTTCTTTTATGACATATTTTAGTCTGATTTATAATTACTTAAAAGCTATAATGCTCATATTTAAAATATATCTAAGATTATTTATTTAATACATGCTAAGCATTGGTTCAAACTTATTTCACAGCAATATTGTGAAATAGGCATTATTCAAAGCAGAGCCTCTGAAAAAATTATGTTCATTACCTAAGGATACCCTGTCAATAAGAGGATCCATATTCTAATCTGGGTCTTTTTGACAAAAAGGACTAAACATTTAGCCACTGGGCCACCTGTCTCATTCCTTCAATTCATCTGGAGTTGTAGATTTAGCTCTACTGAGTGATCTTCTATACCAATAACCTTAACTTCTCTGTGTTTCAGATTTATATTATCTGTTAAATAATCAGGACGGAAAACAAAACCACCTTGGAGATAGCAAAATGCAAACTGTCCTGGAGAGCTGGCTGCGTTATCTGAAGGAAAGAACTACCTAGCCAAAATTATGACCATCTCATTCATTCATCCATTCAATTCATTCAAGCAACATTCCATAGCATAGAGATATATTAATTAACTCAAACTATTAAATACTAGGCAACAAGTTTACAAAGAAGAACAAAGCATACTCCCTGCCCTCAAGGAGTTCACCATCTCTGTGGGGCTTCAACTCACAATTATAAACTAAGTGTTAAATGAAATAATAAAATATTACGGGAGGACAGAGAAGAGGTACAGTCCAAGAGCAGGAGTGAGTGTGAGCGGAGTGGTCGGTGGGAAAGAGAGGTCAGGTAATGATTTCTAAAGGAATCTCAGATGCAGTTGCTTTGGCTTTCATATGTGTGGAACTGGCAACTTTTCAATCTGATATATTAGTTAAGGGAATCCCCTGAGTTCACCTGAAAGCACAACCTTGTTTTCGTCTCCCAAATATTCAGTTACATAGTCAACCACAAATAAAAAATAAAGCTACTATACGACCTGCATCTTTATTCCTGCCCTGCTACTAGGTTCATCAGTACCGCTTTTTAAAATTCCATATATATGCATTAGCATACGGTATTTATTTTTCTCTTTCTGACTTACTTCACTCTGTATGACACACTCTAGGTCCATCAACCTCATTACAAGTAACTTAGTTTCGTTCCTTTTTAGGGTTGAGTACTAGTCCGTTGTATATATGTGTCACATCTTCTTATCCATTCATCTGTCAATGGACATTTAGGTTGCTTTCATGTCCTGACTATTGTAAATAGTGCTGCAATGAACACTGTGGTACATGACTCTTTTTGAATTATTGTTGTCTCAGGGTAAGTGCCCAGTAGTGGGATTGCTGGGTCATATGGTAGTTCGATATTAGTTTTTTAAGGAAACTCCATACTATTCTCCATAGTGGCTGGATCAATTTACATTCCCACCAACAGTGCAGGAGGGTTCCCTTTTCTCCACACCCTCTCCACCATTTATTTTTTGTAGATTTTTTGATGATGGCCATTCTGACCAGTGTGAGGTGATACCTCATTGTGGTTTTGATTTGTATTTCTATTATGATTAGTGATGTTGAGCATCTTTCCATGTGTTTGTTGGCAATGTGTATATCTTCGTTGGATAAATGTCTATTTAGGTCTTCTGCCCATTTTTGGATTGGGTTGTTTGATATTGAGCTGCATGAGCTGCTTGTACATTTTGGAGATTAATCCTTTGTCAGTTGCTTCGTTTGCAAATATTTTCTCCCATTCTGAGAGTTGTCTTTTCGTCTTCTTTATGGTTTTCTTTGCTGCAAAAGCTTTTAAGTTTCGTTAGGTCCCATTTATTTATTTTCATTTTTATTTCCATTTCTCTAGAAGGTGGGTCAAAAAGGATCGTGCTGTGATTTATGTCATAGAGTGTTCTGCCTGTGTTTTCCTCTAAGAGTTTTATAGTGTCTGGCCTTCCATTTAGGTCTTTAATCCATTTTGAGTTTATTTTTGTGTATGGTGTTAGGAAGTGTTCTAATTTCATTCTTTTACATGTAGCTGTCCAGTTTTCCCAGCATCACTTATTGAAGAGACTGTCTTTTTCTCCATTGTATATTCTTGTCTCCTCTGTCATAGATTAGGTGACCATAGGTGTGTGGGTTTATCTCTGGGCTTTCTATCCTGTTCCACTGATCTATATTTCTGTTTTTGTGCCAGTACCATACTGTCTTGATTACTGTAGCTTTGTAGTATAGGCTGAAGTCAGGGAGCATGATTCCTCCAGCTCCTTTTTTCTTTCTTGAGATTGCTTTGGCTATTCGGGGTCTTTTGTGTCTCCATACAGATTGTAAAATTTTTGTTCTCATTCTGTGAAAAATGCCGTTGGTAATTTGATAGGGATTGCATTGAATCTGTAGATTGCTTTGGGTAGTATAGTCATTTTCACAATGTTGATTCCTCCAACCCAAGAACATGGTATATCTCTCCATCTGTTTGTATCATCTTTGATTTCTTTCATCAGTGTCTTATAGTTTTCTGCATACAGGTCTTTTGCCTCCTTAGGAAGGTTTATTCCTAGGTATTTTATTCTTTTTGTTGCAATGGTAAATGGGAGTGTTTCCTTAATTTTTCTTTCAGATTTTTCATTGTTAGTGTATAGGAATGCCAGAGATTTCTGTGCATTTTGTATCTTGCTACTTTACCAAATTCATTGATTAGCTCTAGTAGTTTTCTGGTGGCATCTTTAAGATTTTCATGTCATCTGCAATTAGCGATGTTGATCATCTTTTCATGTGCCTCTTGGCCATCTGTATGTCTTCTTTAGAGAAATGTCTATGTAGGTCTTCTGCCCATTTTTTGATTGGGTTGTTTGTTTTATTGATATTGAGTTGCATGAGCTGTTTGTATATTTTAGATATTAACCCCCTTGTCAGTCACATCATTTGCAAATATTTTCTCTCATTCCATAAGTTGTCTTTTCATTTTGCTGATGGTTTTCTTTGTTCTGAAAAAGGTTTTAAGCTTGATTAAGTCCCGTTTGTTTATTTTTGCTTTTATTCCTTTTGCCTTGGGAGACTAAGAAAATATTGCTACAATTTATGTCCCAGAATGTTTTGCCTGTGTTCTCTTCTAGGAGTTTTATGGTGTCTTTTCTTATATTTAGGTCTTTAAACCATTTTGAGTTTATTTTTGTATATGGTATGAGGGAATGTTCTAATTTCATTGATTAACATGTAGCTGTCTGGCTTTCCCAACACCACTTGCTGAAGAGACTGTCTTTTCGTCACTGTATATCCTTGCCTCCTTTGTTGTAGATTTTTTTTTTTTTTAATACAGAACACTTCACAAATTTGCATGTCATCCTTATGCAGAGGCCATGTTAATCTTCCCTGTATCATTCCTATTTTAGTATGTGTGCCACTGAAGCAAGCACTGTTGTAGATTAATTGACTGTACGTGTGTGGGTTTATTTCTGGCCTCTCTATTCTGTTCCATTGATCTACATGTCTGTTTTTGTGCCAATACCATGCTGTTTGATTACTGTAGCTTTGCAGTATTGTCTGAAGTCTGGAAGGGTTATGCCTCCAGCTTTGTTCTTCTTCCTCAGATTTGCTGTGGCAATTCTGAGTCTTTTGTGGTTCCATATAAATTTATTTTAAAGTGATGAATAAAGCATGTTCTTTGACCTCAGAAAAATTCTAATCAAAATAAGTACAAAAATGAGTCAGAGGGTAAGGATGTGATTTTTGCCACTCTTGTCAAGCAAGCTATTCAAATCATTGCAAGTATGTGAACTGAATATGCTGCAAAAAAAAAAAAAGATGGTTCAATGATCTTTGAAGTTTAATCTGGCACTATCGTTGGGGATTTATATCAATATTTCAGGCCAATACAAAAATAAGAAATGTTTCACACATATCTGACTTCTAGATTTGTTCACAGGTTATGGGGATGGTATATGTATTCTGGACTGATGTATTTGAAATAAACTACTGTGTCACAAAGGAATGGGAAAGAGAATAAAGAGCTCTATGGATTGTAAACTGTATCTTACATATTTTGTCTGCATAATGATAAAAAAGAGCCATATTCAGAAAAAATCCTATGTTTGCTTTCAAACAATTTTAAAAGATCAATTTAATGTGTAGGTAAAAGGTGTGGGGAGGGATAAGCATTACAGTTAATCACTTTGAGAAAAAGTCCAATGTACAGAGGAAATCGATACATTTCCATAGCAATGGACACTTTCCATTTAATTATACCCATGGTCCTAAGTCACCTGACGGCAGGAAGTTTCTTCCTTTTTTATTGCTGTCATTACTACTTAAAAGGTTTTCCTGATACAAAGTCAGCACTCAATCAAGACTTGTTGAATGAACTAAATAAGAATAAGGTTACAGAGTCCCAGACTGGTTTTTTGTGTTTTTTAAGAAAAAGACTTGCAAATGAAAGATACCACTGACAAAGTATTTCTAAACTTCAGAATTTTGAATCCAGTCTAATGCAGTTTGTACCAATATCTCCCTAAACTGAGTATCAAAAGCCTTACAAGTGCATAGAGATTAGAATTTTAGTAAATGTTACTGTAAGAATATAAATCTTCTATATAAAACATTGTTATATTACCTTATTTTGCAAAAGAAAAAACTATATGTGAAACAATCAATCTATTTGTTCAAATGTTTATTTTAGGTTTGTTCAAATTTGTTCTAGGTTTTCTTTTTACTTAAGTTTTTTAATAAGTTAAAAATATTTTTTATTATAAACTGTAGAATTAAGTTAGTCCCTTTTGTAGGCATGTAAACAGAAATGTAATTATTAAAAGTACACAGGTGGAAGATATAATGTATACTAAGATGTGTTTATGTCTAAAAACATTTTTGTAAAAACAAGCACTGCTATCCAGGTAAATATTAAATATTCTGTCTTAAAATGCATGATATTTAAAGATATAATTTGCCTTCTTTTTAAAAATTTAATACTATCTAATTTGGGAAAGCAGAGTGAGGGCTGTTTTCTTATCCCAAGGTAGGCAGAATTTTGACAGGGGCAGGAAATGTGCTTGCACTCCCTATTGTGTAGAAATAATCCTCTTTTTAAGGAATAGTCTTGGCAGCAGTGTTCAGGTGGCTGTGTAGACTGATCTGTGCTTCCTTACCAAATCAGAACAAAAGAGAAGAAAACACATTTTAGCCATCGTGCTGCAGATAACTGAAATGAAAAATTACAAGGCAAATTGTTTTTGGCAAAACAGTTTCCTCCCCAGAACTGAATATCAAAATGTGGTTTCCATTTTTCCACTAACATGTCACAAGTTCCACTCTGGGTGACGTCTGAGATCCTGATTCAGGATGTGGACTAGGAGGGTCCAGGTCATGGTGACACTAACCAAGGTTGTTAGATTTATTAACGTATTAGTCATCTTGCTAAAAAAAGTTTATATAAAATGGGTATATAGCATTGTCTCAACTTCTGTTT
Organism: Lipotes vexillifer; assembly: GCF_000442215.2. NCBI lineage: Eukaryota > Metazoa > Chordata > Mammalia > Artiodactyla > Lipotidae > Lipotes > Lipotes vexillifer. Next base: position 220,349 of record NW_006796463.1, on the reverse strand, counting down.
CATTATTCTGATTTTAGTTCAATTACATAATCTAATTTGACTGAATCCAAGAAAATAAATTATAATTAAAGAGTAGTTATAATTTGCATTTAGGTAGATAAGGAAAAGAAAAAAATTAAAATAGATACCTGGAAGGTCAGTAGGAACTATGTTCTTGTAAAAATTCAACTTTCAATCTTGAATTTAAACAATCTTGAATTTAAATGGAGCTTTAAACGTAGCTGTATGGACAAAAGAAATAACTATATGGTAATTAAGGCTGTCCTCTAGTTTCTAGCACTTCTGCTCCATGCAGCTCTTTGCATCAAAATTTATTCACATCCAAGCTTATTTATCTCTTAACTATCATTATATTTAAATAGATTAGTAAAAGAGACAGCTGGAGTCCAATGAGAGATTGCCTTAATCAGGAAACATTACACAAAAGCAACAACAAAAAAATAAAGGCTAACAGTCCTACATATCCAAGTTTATTTATCCTTAGACTATCAGTAGATTAAAATAGGTTAATAAAATAGACATCTGATGCCCAATGAGAGGTAACTTTAATCAGAAAACATTACATGAAAGGAAAATGGTAAAAGGAATAAGATGAACTGGTGCAAAAATAAATTTGTTATATCAAGATATTTTTTAAAGCATTGCTTGTTTACAACAGCAGCCAATGCCCATTAACAACATAATAATCTTCATTTTTGATGACTGAACCCTAATTCTGCTACTGAAATTATGAGTTTAAAAAATGATTAATATAAGTTTCCAGTAAATAGTTTTCATTGCAGTTTTTGTAGTGCCAAGGAACATTTCTTGGCTCAGTGTAAACCTGTATATTATAGGAAAATGAATAAAGTTGACATCCTTTGGCACATTACACAGTAAAAATTTGGGTGAGATAAACATTTTATGGTACAGATATAAAACTTGCTCTAAGGCCTTGGCATGGATTTAGAAAGGTATAGAATATTGTAAGCCATTATAAGGACTTCCTCTTTTACTCTGAGTAGACCTATTATAAAGTTTTGAGCAGAGGAGGTTCTGGTTAGATGTATGCTTTAAAAGAATCATGCTAATTGCTGTGTTGAGACAAGCAGAGACACAAGCAATTCAATAAGAACAGGGTGGCAAGCTTGTAGATGTGCATGTCATGAGAAATGATCAGATTCTGTATTTATCTGTACTTTTAAAAATAAGAGTGAAGATTTCTTTACCAATCTTATATAGGGTGTGACAAAAAGAAAAAAGTCAAGGACCACAGCAATGTCTTGGGCTGAGCACTGTAACCGTGGGGTTGCCATCGACAAACATAAGTAAGGCCATGGTGGAATGGATTTGGGGGGAAAGATGAAGAGTTCAGTTTTATACTCATGAAGGTGAGATGATGATTCAGCACTCAGTGTATGCATTGCTTCCTAAAAGCATGTCGCAGGTGTTCATTGTAGTTGCTGTTTACTGTTGTTGGTTTATGTCTCTGGTTCTTTTGCTTTTCTGCCACATTATCTGTTTCTTCATTTGCCTGGGTTTTTTTTGGTTTTTTAATTGGAGTATAGTTGATTTACAATGTTGTGTTAGTTTCTGCTGTACAGCAAAGTGAATCAGTTATACATATACATATATCCACTCTTTTTTACCTAGTTGTTGTTTATCGTCTGCTGGGTTCAATGCACAAATATGTAAAGAGGATCTAAGGTCTAGGAAGAATTTTTTTCCACTGGAGCAGATTTGCATTTGCTTATGCAGGTGGCTGGGGTCATCAGCCAACTAGAATGACCTTAATACTATCAGAGACTGAAATCAGAAATTGCACTTCTTCAACCCTTCAATCCTTGCAAGTACGTTTCACCCTTATTTGGGGGGTTTAGACCATAAGGATCTTAAGCAGAAGCCTGCGCGATTTACCAATGCCCCTGGCAAGCCTTGAACCCAATCTGAATTTTTCTTTCTGTAAACCTTTCAAAAACTTTTCTCATCAGTTTCTTGGCCTCTCAGTCACCTCTTCCAGAATTGGCAAATCCCTGTAAAGGAAAAATGGTGCTAAATACCAAGTTCACACCTCTAGGTTTTCTTTCTTTTACTTTGGAATTTGGCCCTATAATTTCCTTGATTGCATCCCATTATGATAATATACACACACATGCACATACACATACATACATACCACACTTTCTTAATCCATCTCAGTACAAGGGTTGACCCAAGGTGCCATTGCCCCTACTGGAAGCAAGACTCCTTGGCCATTATATATTTAAAGCAAGTTTAAATCCAGATTTTATACCTATTAAAGATGGTGGAAAGATAAAAGTTTAACAAGTGCGTAAGCTGAGATGTTTCTTTTATTTAAAAATATTGTTTTCAATCCTATTCTCGGTGGTAGGATATAGCAAGGAATAGATAGCCAAGATGCCCACTCTCCTGGAACTTATATTCTAATACTAGAGGAGGACAGAAAAAACCAACATAACTGTCAGATATCACCAGTGCTATGACGGCTTTTAAGGAGGGTCCTGTAAGACAGAGCAGGTAGCAGCTACTTTACATTGAATGGTCAGGGAAGAATTCTCTATGGAGAGGACACTTAAGGTAAGAATTTAAAGAAAGAACAAGTCATGTGGAAATATTCCTTGAAGTGCTGAGCAGAGTTGTATGTGCTTGAGAAATAAGAAGGGGCAAGTGCATCTGTACTGTGTTAATTAAAAGAGAGAATTGTAGAAGTTGAGAGGTCAAGTAAGGGCAAAATCATATAGAGCCTTGCAGGTCAAGATAAGAAATGTAATAAATAACACATATGCCTGTCTAGGTTTATTCAAGACACCAAACTACCAACGAAATGATGAAGAGAAACAAAAAAGGTAAACTCTTGCCTGCTGGAAACTCATCAAAAACAATGAGAAAGGGTTTTTAATATATCTTTCAACTCAAATATTTCTTTTTCCTCCCATAATGACTTCTAAACTGATCTGATATTGGGTTAAACCAGTGGCCTGATGTTGCATAGTCATTTTTTTTTTCTCTTGGAACCAAAATAAAATGAGAGGAAATTAAAAGGCATAAACCTAGAAGGAACAAACCACCATTCTCCAATCTCCAGTGTAATAACTGATATAGGCAAGATCAATGCATGCTAAAAGTAAAAAGTTGCTGCAGAGAGAAAAATGCACTTCCTCATTGGCCACATCTGGCAGCCATCCTCCCATGGCAATCTATGATAAAGCAAGAAATGAATTTTCCAGATCCAGCAAATACTACCATGCTTATGTTGTCAATGATAGCTTCCTGTTCCATTAGGATCCCTAAGGATCATGAGAAATTACACTCAGACATGCCTTATGCTCTCTTTTCTTGTGTGCCACTGTCCCACAAATTAAACCAGGACATTTATCTCATCTTAAAGTGACATGTGTGCACATGTGTGTGAGTGCTGTGTGTTCACTTCTTCCCAAGCAGTCACACATACAGAACATCTCTCAAGTAATACCACTTCTGGAATACGTGGTTTTGGAAACAGACAGAAAAGAAGAAGAAGAAAAAAAAGATATTTCAATGTCATAATGGCAGGTGGTGATTAAGGGAAAAAAATTAATATTAAATACAGGGTTGTAATATGACAAGGTAATGAAATGACTAGGGCCAGCCCGCATGTCTAGCAAGATGGGTGGTGCAGGAGTCCAGCTATGAAACCTTGACCTGTCCAGGGCCTGGTTGAGATTTGATGCCATCTACTGGCAGTTTTCTGTTATCGCCTAAATATCAGTGAAGATGATTCTGGGCCCTTGAGTGGAGGACCCTGCTATCTCCTGCTTAGTGTGAAGCCTGGAGTCCTGGAGGGCGCTCCTCCTCGCCCTCCCCCCGCCAGCTCTGAGCAGGCCCCACGTTTATGACGTAGGAAGGGTCTCTGTGCTCCTGATGCTACCCCAGCAGGTGCCTGCTGGTGTTTATTATTTGGTGCAAACCTCATGGCGGGGGCAGGTAGGTTTCTCAGTTCTCTCGCTCCAGTCCCAGTCTTAGGTAAGCCCTGTGCAGTTCATCTTGAGGGTGGGGTTTTCTCAGCTTTCCTTCCATCTCCCCTGGTGCGTAAGGATGGTGAGTCTTCAGCAAGAGTGAGTTTCCTGCACCCCTCCCCCCAGCAGCATTGCTTTGCATCACTACAAAAGTACAAAATCTTGACCATTGAGCGTTCTTCCTCTGCCACTGTAGAAGGAAGCCTTTGCTTCCTATGAGACAAGAGTATGGATTTCATGCCTCTCCTCAGCTGCTTCATCAGGTCTCCTTTTCCTGATCCCACTATTTCTCATAGGCACCCAGCACGGACCTGTATTAAAAAGCTGGTGAGGAAGCTTAGGTGACCTTTGTGTCTTGGGTTTCTAGGAAATTCTCTTGATGACCCACACAGAACCTTTGAAAATTTATTAACATTTCAGTTGTTTCCTTTTTATACATATTTATGTCCACCACTTGTGCTTGCTCTCACACTGTACCAAAGGCCAAATAGCTTGCATGTCCAAGGTCTTTTTGGAGGGGCTTGTCACCCTTTGGAATTCAGTTTACCTAGTTACCTTACGACCTTGGCTCTGTGATGAGCCCAGGAAAGTTATGATTTCTTAGATTATCCTCCTTGTTCTTTTAATGTTAGTGTAGGAGCAACATTCTCCTGAGATCTTCCACAGATTAGTAGATTTGGAAATTACACTAATCATACTGAACTATAATTACATATCTGGCAGTTTCACCTCTATAAACTTCTTGTAAACAGTGCATTTTAAAATTCTCAATGCCTAGTGGTTTTTATTTATTGTATTGTTGTAATAAGCTGTTCACATGCCTGTCTCTCTGACTAGACACCTTTGAGTAGGTGACTGGGTCTTTTATGTCCTTATAACTAGTCCTTATAATAACACAAGGACTAATATCTATTGAGTGTTTGCTATGTAACAGACCCTGCTGTAAATTCTGCATATACATTTTCTCATTTAATATCATTACCAACCCTATAAAGTAGGTATTATAATTCTAGTCTTTTAGTTTAATAAGCAAACACAGACAGGACAGGCATAGGCTTTTGCTCTCAGAAGAGCCCTGCACTTGGTTTAAAGCTCTGCTGTCTCCACCTCAAAATTCTTAATTTTATCTTGGAAGGTGAAGTGAAGTCTGTGAGATAAGGAAGCATGTCGGTGAGCAGTGAAGATAGGCCTGGGGATACAAGGTGCAAATTAGTTGGGGATCATGGGCCCGACAGGCACACAGGCGTTGAGCAATTGGCCTTGTGGCCCAGCACACAGGATCCAGACTTAGAGCAGTCTGTGGTACATGGGATCTAATGAGGTGAGGCCCTTAAAACAGGTATTCCATGAAAGAAGAAACTCAAAACAGCAGAAATGCTGACCTGCTGGCCTTGAAGAAGCAACAAATACTTTCTAAGCCACCAATGGAGAGAATAGCATCTAGAAGCTGAGGGCCTCAGTCCTAAAAATACAAGGAATTGAATTTTGCCAGTAACTTGAATGAACTTAGAAGAGGACCCCAAGCTTCAGATGAGAATGCATGCTGGCCAAAATCTTCATTGCAGCCTTGCAATCATCTGAGAAGTAAAGACCCCTGACACATGTAAACCACAGGATAATAAATATGTGTTATTTTAAGCACTATTTGAGGTAATTTGTTATGTAGCAATAAAAAACTAATACTACAGTCATGAAACATGCTAAAACATAATAACAGTGAGGTCATTATAAAAATGTTAGCACCCACAGCTTTTATATAGAACTTAAAATCTTAATGTTTAAATATTTATTTTCAGTTACTTATGATGTTTACACAAATATAAACACACACCTATATACATATATTAGTATACTTGAAAAGCCCTAAAGTGAAAAATTCATTGCATTCAAATAACAGCTGTTAAGTCACAAAATCCAACATAGCTTGGCTCCAGGTCAGGCCTATCCCAGAATTTCTAAGCGTCACAACTCATAGGCACTTGCCCATTTTAAAACCATGGCTGTATCAACATACTCCCTGTTCTATCTTAGGTCACATGCATGAATTCAAGATGAGATGTAACACCACAATTCTGTGTAAATAGCAGGTGAGCTGTTGATAGAAGATTTTTGAAGTTTGGACAGATGAAAACTATAAAAACCAGGAATAATTTTATGCAGTTTGCATCAATAGAGAATAATTTATCAGGGAAGAAAGGCCATAATTAATGGCAAGAATTTAAAAATCATCATAAACAGGAGGGATCAGAGATTTAAATCTGTCATTTTGGGTTCCTCATCTACTCTGAACTGAGACAGAGGGGTCTGGCAGTCACTAACTCAACAGAGAAGCCAGTGCACTGGAGAGCCACAGTTCTCTCCAGATAGAATGGGTCCAGCCAGGAGTCCATGAAAATATGATACTCCTACCTTTATGACATTGCAGGTATACTCATGGTGTTGCTACCACATTGGGACTTCATGAAGCATAAATACCACAGAAATACCTGCATACAATCACAAGGTATAACTGGAGAAAGGGTAATTTGGTTATATGGATGTCAAGCACAGAAGAAATAAAATTTATTTTAAAAGATTCAATAACAGTAATGCTAACAATAGCTAACACTTATTAAACATGTAGTCTGTACTAGGCACTGAACTTAGTTCATCTCAATTAGTTCTTACCATAGCCCTATAAAATGGAGACTTATGGTATCTCCATTTTGCAGATGAGGATCTAAGAAAAGAGAGGTTAAATAAGTTGCCAGAATAAATCACAGAGCTAGGATTTGAACCCCACAAAGACACTCTCTGGTCTCTTGAGATCTTACTTACTTTTCAAGAATGTATCTGAATATAATCAGTGATATCCAGGACAAGTAGGACAGCACCTAACATAACCAATCGCATTTGCCTGACTTTCAAACACATGTAGTTAATTGACTTTTTTAAAAGATAAACTTTTAATTCTGTAATAATTTTAGATTTATAGAAAAGTTGCAAATATAGTACATGGAATTCACCTATGCTCTTTACCCATTTTCCCTAATATTAACATCTTGCTTTCTCTTGGTACATTTGTCAAAACTAGGAAATTATCATTGGAACATCATTATTAACTAAATTACAGGCTGTGTCAGATTTTTTAAAACACTTTATTTTTTAGAGAAGTTTTAGATTCACAGCTTGAGCAGAAGGTATAGAGGCTTCCCATATACCCCTGCACCTAAACAGGCAGCAGCCTCCCGACTGTCATGTGGTATATTTGTTACAATTGATGAACCTACATTGACACATCAGTATCACACAAAGTCCATTGTTTACACTGGGGTCCATTCAGGGTATACATTCTATGGGTTTTGCAAATGGATGATGGCATGTATCTACCATACAGAGTATCATTCAGAGGTTCACTGTCCTAAAAATCCTTTGGGCTCTACCTCCCCACTCATCTCTCCCTCCCCCCTCCCCCTCACAACATCTTTTTACTCTTTCCATAGTTTTGCCTTTTCCAGAATGTTATATAGTTGGAATCATACAGTGTAGAGTCTTTATAAATTGGCTTCTTTAGCTTAGTAATAGGTATTTAAGGTTTCTCTGTGTTTTTTCATGACTTCGTAGCTCATTTCTTTTTACCACTAAGTAATATTCCACTATCTGGATGTACTACAGTTAATTTTATTCATTCACCTACTGAAGGACATTTTGGTTGCTTCCAAGTTTTGGCAATTATGAATAAAGCTGCTATAAACATCCATGTGATCCACTTTGACTTAATTCTTCTGAAGGCTGTAAGGTTTGTGTCTAAGTGCATTACTTTTGCATGTGGATGTCCAGTTGTTCCATCATCATCTGGTGAAAAGACAATCTTTTCTCCAATGTATTGCCTTTGCTCCTTTATTAATTGACTATATTTACATGGGTCTATTTCTGGGCTCTCTATTAAAAAGGAAGGTGTATATATAAATATGTGTGTGTGTGTGTGTGTGTGTGTGTGTGTGTATAATCCCTAATATATATACCATTGGGGATTCTTCTGTAAGGAAGATTTGTCCGTATCCCCATTCATTCATTTAATCAATATTTCATTTATATAAATGTATATTCATATCTATTTATTTTGTACTTTGAATTATAATCTAATACTGCTTGGCTTATTTTGTTGCTAAAACTAACCCAGTTTTGCCCATTGAGAGCATTTTTAAATTGGCTCCTGTTGTTACTTTTATATACCCCATCTTTTTTTTTTTTAAGTTTATCTTCACTCTCTGGCAATACACGCATGATAGCCTTAGTGCTAGAATCAGCCATTTCGTCAAGAAGCCCTGGTTTCGTTCACTGTAAAATGTTACCTGTTGTCCTTTGAACACTGATACTTTATTTTTCAGAGGCCATTCAAACTCAACAACTCCAAAACCAATTTTACTCCCAAACCCTGCCCCTGTAACACTGTTATTAAATTCTGTTCCTTCCTATTCTATCACAGTAACTGATATACAGATCTTTCTGTTACCCAAATAAAAAAAATTTTTTTTCAGAGGAAAAAATACAGTAGTGATCTTATGGCCAACCAGCAGAAAACAAGTTCCTGAGGACATGGGCTTGGGGCATAAGATTTCTGTATATGTGAGAATGTGTGAATGTAAGAGTGTGTGTATGTGTGTGTATAAAAGCTATCACAAAAATGAGAGGTTATTAGGAGTAGCTTAAAGGGTTGGCCAACCCACCAGGCTGAAGATAGTTTATGTCAATAAATAACTGATGAACCTAGCATTTTATCATCAAGGGATCCATACAGAGCAACTAAAGACCAGTATAAAATTGAGCATCTAAATATATATACATTATACATCAAGTCACTCTTTGGGAAATAGAACTATGAACATATGTATCCTTTTCACAAATTACAATACAGTTTAGAAGGTAAGAAAAACATACTTAAACTGACAGCAAATAACACAGTATGCAATGTAATTAGGTGCAAACATGATGACTCTAAAAGCTCTAAGAAGTGAGTGAAAAGATATTTCTAAGCTATTGCTCAAAAATTTTTATAGTGATCTTGCAACTTACGTGTGTCTGAAAGATGTATATGGTTGCGGGGAAAGAGAAGATGTTTTATATGAAAACAAAAACATGCTGGAAGGTGGAGAGAGAAAGGTTTAAACACAGCAGGTTTATAAAATCATGAAATTTATCTGATACAGGCTTATTAAAGCTTGCTGAGACCAAAGTAACACCAACATTTGTATACGCATAAATTTCAGGTACTTTAAAGACATTGCTTACTTGCTTTGGATTATAGCCTCAAACTCTCCTAATTAGTAACTCTAAATGATCAGTCAATCATTTAATATAGCTAAGCATGACATTTGACATCTGCAAAACTGCAGTAAATTTTTTCCTGCTAGTCGTGCAAGGTAACCTGTGAGAGTTATATAAGACTACATATAAAACTGTACCGTATGCCATAATTATAACTTGAGTATATACTACTAAGGTAAGCTATTACTTATTAATTCTAACTTGTTTTTTATATATACATATTCAATCTTTTGAATAGGGAAATCAAAATAAGGTACAAAGGTACAATTAAAAAGTAACAGAACATTTTATGAAAGTGCAAGTAGAGTAGTACTCAGTGTTCCTGGGTTCATACTCCTTGCTCACGGGATGTTGTCAATCTCTAATTCTACACTGCATTCACTGCAGCCTACAAAAGTGCTTTTGCAAGTGGATTTTAGTAATAAAGATTAAATCATGTTCAGGTAAAAACTTTTTAGTTGCTCCAAAACCACCATGGAAAAATCTGGGGCACAGGTGAAAAGATGTTTGAAATTAATATGCCTTTAATAAGTAATTCAACACAATTATGTCCTATATCCACTGCTGTGGATTTAAGGAACTGTATTTTAGTTCCTTGAAATGCAGAGATTTTCATTTGAGAATTTAAAACTGTGATATCAGCTTTAACTTAATTTCAGTCTGCTAAAAATTATGACTATATCATTCCAACTGCTCTTTCTCTTTCGTCTCAAAAAACAATTTATCCAGAATTTGAATGTGTCTTACTGGTAAATAGTTTTTGCAGAGAGTTTTTATATTAATGAATTAAATTGTCTCTCATGTTAGCTAATTTCTCTTATCTTAGTGAAACTTTACTGCCATTTACTCCAAGTATTCTAAACTGCTCAGCAGGACTCCATAATTTTCCTGTTTGATCCAGAGCAGAATAATCAATCTGTGTGATACAAAAATAGTCTATTCCATCATATGTGACTTAAATTTCCTCTGAAATGAACTCTGAGACAACTGTTTCTTGGAAGAAGTGATTTTGAGAATTACTTTCTCCAACTTCCAATCATTTTTCTTTTTCCTTTTGCACAGTAATTCTTTCAAACATTCATCTCTCTTATTTTTTGTTGTCCCCTAGTTTCTTGTACATATATCATCTAACCTACCTACCTGAAGGTTAATTTTTACACAGAAAGAAAAAAATTCTCAAAAGTAATTGTATTAAGTCAAATGCACATGTCAAAATTTCATATGGCATAATTCCCAGTATCTTAACTGAGCCTGATAGAATTGGTATATCTTATACTCACTAATTCCATTCTATTTACCTACAAAATATGATATGTAAATATTCCATAGGTCCTTGACATCTAATTGGGTGATGATGCTAATAAATAAATGAGACAAAACAATGTAAGTAAAAAAAAAAGTAAATACATTATAGGTATTATTATGATTTAGAACATTTTATATTAAGTAATGGTTCTCAGCCAGGAACAATTTCATCACCCCAGGGACATGTGTCAATGTCTGGAGACATTTCTGATCGTCACAACTTAAGTGGTACTACCGGCATCTAGTCCAGGGAAGCTGCAACATTCTGCACTGCACTGGAGAATCCTCCACCACAAAGAATTACCTGGTCTAAAATATTAATAGTAATGTGAAAATTGAGAAACCCTGATGGAGAGGGAACTTATGATTCCCCAAATTTGTCAAATTGCTATTTTTCTCTTGATGGAGAGGGACTCCCACATTTGATTTTTAGTTCCAACAGCTCCTTTATACATTAGTCCAAATTGAGGTGTGCAGTTTTCCACTTAGTCACATCATCCAATCTGTGAAGCATATGTAACAAGAAAGCTGCCTAATACCTAATGGCATGGATCACTCTATAAGTGTCTACACAGAACAGAGGATGGGGAACATTTATGTGCATCACATCTCTAATAAATGATGGCTGTTACTGCTTTATAAATCACATTAGTGGACAGAAAGGGGAGAGGAGAATATTCTGTATAATTTACACATTAATGTATTACGTAGCATGCAACACATTCTGTGTCCACTGCAGTGACTAAAAGAAAAAGAGAGAGAGAGAGAGAGAGAGAGAGAGAGAGAGAGATGATTATTTTCCTCTTACTATATGTAAATAAACTTTCTTGCTCTGTGGGGAAATCTTGGTGTAAGCTGATCTGCCATAGAGAGCATAATTGTTAAAGATACTACATCATTATGTCACATACTTACTACACTTTGTTAACTACTGACTTTGAATTAGACGTGCTCACAAATGGTGAAAATAACTATTTTCCATAATGATTTGGGTTGATAGTCTATTAGGTATATTAGCTAATTTGGGCAAATTCATGGACAATGTATGAAAGTACCCACAGCACATTAAGATTTCATCGAATCTAAATTGATAACCTTTTGGTAGATTTACAGGGATTACATTTATAATTATTCTACTCTTTGCTTCACTTACTAGAATTGTTTAAAAGACTTGATAAATTGCATCACTATGGGCAAAACTATTAGAAAAATATTGTTTTCCTGAAGTAAGAAGATCTTGCCTGACTTTTCTCCCCTGAATTATTTCCTTTAATGTGGAAGGAAACCATTTCTCATATTATGCTTGTTTGAATCAACATAGTGATTAAGAGTGTTACTTTTGGAAACTAACAAATCTGATGCTTAAATCACATCTTTGCCATTTATTTTTAACTTCAATAATTTTGGCAAGTTACATAATCTATATAATCTTTAGTTTCTCACTAATAATATAGCAACAACAACAACAATAATAGTAATAATAATAACACCCTGTTGGGTTTGTGAAGATTAAAGAGCATGTCTATTATGCTTGATACATATCATGTGTTTGATAAATTTAATTATAATGAATTTCCAAAAGTCTGTGTCATGCAGCAAATTTTGTCCAGATTTCTTTTCTGGTATAGCCAATGAACTTACTTATTATCTTTACCTGTAAGTCTAAAAGCAAACTAGACTCAGTATGTCAAATCAAACTCTTTCCCCTCCAAAACCTGCTTTTCTTTCAATGGCTCCTCATTCTTCTTAAATAGAAATCCAAAACACTTGTTAGAAGTTGGTCTCAATTAAAATTTTAGAGGCATTAAAAATTTCTTACATTCTTTCCTGTAAGAATCTAAAATAGACAGCATACAAAATGAAAACATAAAATGTTAGAAAATATAACAATACTCATTTTATCTTCATAATGACTAATTTTTAATAGCATTCTTTCAAAAGTAGTCTTTTCCTATCCCTTTGCTCTGGAGCCTCTCCTTGCTGGTGCAGTAAGCACATATTGAACATGCCTACGAGGTAACTAAGCACAGGCCATTCTTGAGACTCTAGGCTTTACTTTTCAGCTCCTCTTCCAACTACTTCCCTCACACTCTCCAGGACATTGGTCCAGCCATTAAGGCTACAATTCTCTGCCTTACCTATGGGCATTTATAATTGCTATCCCCTATGATTTGATATCTTCCCTTTTGTTAGCTTATTCCTGCTCTAATGCAGTTTCTCCAGAAAGGCTTCCCCAATCCTTTCTTCCTTGAAATACTGAGTTTGGGTCTTACCTCTACAGCACCATGCTTCCCTGTAATTACTTCTAAGACAGCCCTCCTTACCCAACTTTTACTACCTAATTATGTTGCTTACAAGTGAACATCTTCTTTTCTGTCTATCTCAAGGATCAGCAAAATCTGGTCTACTGCCTATTTCTCTATGGCTCAAAAGCTAAAATACTTTTTAAACTTTTTTTTGATAGTTGGAAACAATCAAAAGAAAATTACTACCTCAAGACCTATAAAAATGTTATGAAATACACATTTCAGCGTTCTTAAATAAGGTTTTTGTAACACATGCGCTTCTATTTACTTACGTATTTCCTATTACTGCTTTGTACTACACCTGCAGAGTAGTTGCAACAGAGATAATACACCCCAAAAAGCCTAAAATATTTACTATCTGATGCTTTACAAAATGGTTTACCAGCTGCTGTTCTATCTTACCAGATGTCAAATTCTTTAGGGGAGGAAGCATGTTTTCCCAATTGCATTTCAGAATCTGCTACTCAACGTATATTTTATGAATGAGTGAATTAATGAAAGAATAGTGAATGTGTGTTATAAATGAATGCAATGGAGATGAAAGTTATATTTCTCTAGCTGAAAGCAAAGTAAATGAACTCTGGCTAAACTAAGCAAAAAGGGAATTTATTGGAAGGAAATCGATTATGTCACAAAATAAAGTTAAAGAACTAGGCCTTGGAGAGGACAGGAATTAGAATGGCTCTTGAGATCCTGGTAGCAGGAACTACTGGATAATCTCACTGAAATAAAATGACTGATCCTGAATTTACATTTGGCTCAAAGGCCATATTTCCGGGAGAGAAAATATGACTACACCTTGGCTAGAGAAAGTGATCTCTATTTGGTAGTGCCATTCAGATACATAAGTCTTGGAAAAGATGTTCCATCAATACTGCATGTAAAGGAAAATCAGTGTTCTATTACTAGAATCAGGAACAGTGTTAATACTAGGTAAAAAACAAAATGACAGGATGTACCTTACAATAGAAAAAGAAAATGGGAGTCAGAAGATCATTTTAAATGGAAATACCTGAAAATTAGACTACAGCTGCCTACAGAACATCTTCTTTCTATCATATTGAAAAACAATTTAGTCATGAGTGTCTTACTCAACTCTCATGAATTAACTAGCTTGGGTTCAACATTATTATTGAACATAAAAGTATAAATGGCATCATTCATAGCATATACTGAGTATAATATGCCCATCTGTCAGTTTAATAAGGAAAGATAAAACCATTATTCTATTTATCAGAGCTTTCACAAAAACTAAAAAAGACAAGGGCTGGATTGTCACTTAGTGTGTAATGATAAACATACTAGCTAGATCTGAAATGTGAAATTATCCAAATCCCAAACATTTCTGTGACAAAGAGGCTAACATGGCACATTAATAACATGATGATGGATGAGCTGTCTCTAATGGTGAGAAAAATACAAAGGAAAACCACAAAGAAATGGGCATTAATAATCCCAGCATTACTCATCTTCTAGTATTTCTCTCTTCATTCACTCATTGAGTACTACTTGTTCTCCAAGCTAACTATGACACATCTCACATTAAGTGAGTGTCCTATAAGCTGTTAAGCTTGAACTTTCTGAAAAATCCATATTCCTCTCTGAATGAGGGTATGCTGACAGCATTCTGAGGTCTTTTAGGCCGTTGCCACAATAACCCTCCTGCTAATTGGGTATTACATATTTTAATCTTTGTGTTTTCAGTTCATGTGTGCTAAGTTCCTGAAGCATACACTTTGAAAAATTCCTGAAGAACTCACATGTAGCTTCAACTGGGGTTTTCATTATTACTGACCTTTCCCGGATAAATAACCTTAAACTTTTTACTTTCTTTTCACAATGACTTCACAAGAATGTCTCTTGTGCAAAAGTTTCTCTCCTTAGAGAAAAAGAGATCCATTTAAAATATTTATGTAAGAATCAAGAATTTTATAGTCTTTCCAGTCACTGGAAGCATATCTACTAAAAAAGAAAAAACACTTAACTTAGTACTGAATGATTTTTGGTTTCTGAGAATGAAAAAAAATTCTGCTTAACTTTATATATCCATTTAGCTTCTGTTGTAAAGAAAATTATCTTTACAAGGCATAACACTTTAGCACATGTAGACTGTAGACAAAATATATTTAGCCAATAAAAGATAAGGCACTGGTCATTTCACTTTTACTGTGACTACTTTCTACATGATAGATTCACTGCCTACTTCCACAGCTTATACTTAAGCTTCCTTACTTCCAATTAATTTATAGCTTAAATTAGGTAAGTCACTGAACAATTACTGAACATTTAAAGCAAACTGGCATCCTCACTCGCCAAAAATATTGTAATAATTTTCTACATAGATTATGATATACTTCAAACCACACAACATAAAATCACACTGTGTCTCCTAATTTCTTTGCTGTCTATGTTGACTTTTCTAGTCATATATTTTTACTAGCATCCGCCAATAAAAGTTATAATGCAACCCATTCCATTTTTAGATTTTTACCAAGAAAAACAATATTTTCATCCCAATTATACATATCATATGGTTCTAAAAGTATTCTTGGAGGCTGTTTTATTTTCCCCTTGACTTTAGTATAATTATAGTTTTATTCAATAATTTCGGTTGATTTAAGTGTTATGGTGCAGCAATATCTCATTTTGATGAGTGATCTTTCCTAAGTGTTACATTTGGGTAATCCTTTTATAATCCTTTGATTTTTATGTACCAGATGAAATTTTCACATTTACTTCTGATTTGTTATGAATCTTTCCTTGATATTTTTATATGACTCCGATATTAGTTATGTGTCCTACAAAGCCAAAAGTGAAAGACTTTTGACCTTTCTTTAGATACTTTCCAGAATGCCTAAGTACAGACATAGGAGATATATTATTATGGAACTTTGTTTATTTGGAGTCTTTCCTCAAGTTTTACATTCCATAAAAACAGAACATATAAAAATTTTTTTCCTATAAAATTATTTTAATTAGTGACATAACTGTTTTATTTTCACAAGCAAAAAGGGGTTTTTAAAAATTAAAGAAAAACCACAATGTTTTAAAATATCAAATTAAATAATGTGTTTATTTGTACTCACTAACAGGAATCATTTTCTTTCTGGTTGTGTATGTCATATGAGAAAGTATTTATAATAGACACTGTTTCGTGGTATATACAAACAGGGTTTGCTACAACACAGCAGTACCTGCTTTGAGATATTCTAAGTTTAACTTCTCTGAACTGTTCCCAAGACTGTCAGGAAAACTTGATTAATCCAAATTGTTTTCATCTTATTCCAAAGCATGCTTTAAGTTTTTAACTCTCAGGGAAGATTATACAATTATATATTTCATCATGGAAAATGTATTCATGATTTCTTCTCTAGTATTGGAGTAGAAAAGTCAACCAGGTATAAATGTAAAGAGACATCTATCAGTCAAGTCTTTCATTTGCAATGGAAATAATCTAATCTATTTAGAACTCAGTTTCCTTATTTCAAAAAATCAGGGAATTAAACTAGGTAACTCTGGTCACTTTCAGTTTTTTAAACTATATAGTTTTTAAACCATACCCCGTAAAAATAAGGAAAAGGGAACAGGCAATGTGTCTTAAAACTTTTTGGTATGGAATACATCTGGTATATTTTTAAATGATAGCATACTCTCTCATATAATAGAGTTCTTTGTAAGAACAAAGATAAGTTATTATAAGGAATCTTAATTATTTTGCCAAGTTATCCCTTGCCATGGGTCAAGACTGAAGAATCAGTAAAGGCTACAAGTTAAAGAAAAAACATATTAAAAGAACAGCCAGTTGCCAACAGAAGCTTATAAGTGATATTCATTTTATCATTCACATAATGAAGTGTTTAAAAAAAAACTTGTAATACAGATGTTTCTAAAAAATTTAAAAAGAAATTAAAAAATAAATGAACTACATTGTCTCAAACAAATATTTCATGTTATAGATACTTGATTGCTTAACTCATTTAAAGAAAACACTTTTATGACTTTCAATATTTATTGATAATGCAATAAAGTGTATATCCTCAAGTCTTTAAAGTAATAAAATTAGGCTGCTAAAAGATGGCATAATATTGTAGGGATCAATAATATGAAATATAGGAGATACTGAAAGAAAAATCATGTAAGTATGTTTACCTACCTTTTGCAAGCCTGATTTACTATTTTGTATTAAAAAATAAAATACATTGACTATGAGGTTGAACGTCTGTGTCATTATGATGTTAGGAATGGTGATAACTGTATACATCTACCTTCAACCAAGTACTCCCACGCCAATTCCCAAAGATGGGCTTTGGTGCAACCACTTCAAAATCTGAGTATTGCTGGTTGCATCTGTTTTGTTGTTGTTGTGGATACTAGTTTTATTTGGCTTGGTAAACATTGTGTTTCAACACCATTGTCCTTTATTTCATAAAAGTGAATAGAGAAAAAACATGCAGAGAAATTCACAAGACTTAATTTACTGTCCCTGCGCTCGCTCTCGCACTCTCTCTCTCTCTCTCCCCCCCTCCCCTGTTTCTTTCTCCCCTCCTACCTTCTCCCTTTCTTTACCTTCCCTTCCTTCCTTCCTTCTTTCCTCCCTTCCAATGCATATAATGTGGGAGAGATAGTAAACTCTAATGGTTAAAAGCATAGCTCTGAAGTTGAACTGCCCAGATTTAAATACCAGCTGCATTATTTTCTCTATGATTTTGAACAAGTTACTTAACTTGTTCTTTGTAACACTTTTCTCATCTGTAAAATTGGAATAATAGCAATAATAATAATAGTAGATATTTGTAAAGGTTTCAGTGAAGATGAAGATGATTTAATATATGGGAAATACTTTAAACAGCAATTGGCACATTAACTATGACTGAATAATTAGTTTTTATAACATGTACCCATGGGGAAGCTGAAGAAACCATGGGAGAAACTATCAGATGCCCCATTCCTGCAAATCCTGACTTAAGACCTAAGCGCTAAGGAAAAAGCATCCATGACGCCAAATTAAGTCAGTTTGCAAGCATAAACTCAGCAACACGGGCCATTCTACCTGACTGATTACACAATTCCCCTTGATACCCCAAGTATAAGAGGACATATCTATTTGATAAACTCTTATATGTAGAAGGGGAAATTTTGTTAAATACGATACAATTTTAATGATTCTTTCATTTAAAAAATTAAGTAGGTAATAGTTTAGTGTTCCCACTTGATAAGAAATGTTATATGCCAGCTGTTGATTACGTATTTTATGATGGAGAAAGGAAAATAATATTATTAATTATGCTTCCTAGAAACCTATGTTGAAATAAAGGCAAGAAATATTTAGCTATATAGTAATTACTTATCCTTTAAATCCCTCTATTGCTAATCTATAAAGTTTACATCCAAACTTGGAGAAGCAGGAAACTGAGGGAAGGCATGAAAGCCAATGGAAAATGAATATATAGAGTTCAATAGCCTGCTTAACACCAGGACCCATAATCTCAACATTAGTTTTATCCATACTAGTTGTTTGTATTAAATGTGAATTTACTTATTTAGCAAATGTATATTTGGTAATTACTACATGACAGACACTATTTTAAGTACTTTACAGATATTAAGCCATTTAATTCTCAAATCAACTCTATATGGGAGATGTTATCGTTATCCTTCTTTTACATATGAAGAAACTGAGGCATGAGAAGGCTGTGTAGCATGCCGAGAGTCATACAGCCTAAGTGGCAGAACCAAGGATAAAACCCTGGGAGTTTGGTCCCCATGTCCATGCTCATTACCTCCACATTATTCTGCTTTATATGAGGATTTGCTTCTCATTATCTATCCACAATTATTTAAATTATTTGTTTTTTTAATATAGAAAATTAAGCAATTGGTCAAGTGAAATTCTATAATTAAATGTCTTTAATTTGATCCAGATATCCAATTACAATTCAATTTCAGCATTCAAACCATCATCATCACCCTTATCACCATCATTTTTCATAACATCTTAACTGTATTTCACTTGGTCACATAAAAGTAAGTTTCCAAGTGTTGACTAGCTGTTAGGCACCATGGAAATTACTTTGACATATATCATCACCACTTTGGACTTTTTCTAAAATCATAGAGGAAAATTAAACAGGGAAACAGTTCTGCAATCTCTCCGAAAGAGCTGATCATTCCAAAGTAATTTATATTAGATGCTGAACTGCATCAGGTATATGCACTAAATATAAAACTACATTTGCTTTTTCTGGTGCTCTATTTTGATAGGCTAAAAATATAAATTACACTACCACCCACGTCAACAGGAGCTAATAAGAAGAGACAGTTGTTTTCCATAATGTGGAAAATGGCTTAACATAGAAAAGTTGATATAGATAAGAAGCCTCAGTGACAATAATCCAGAGTATAAACCAATTACTCAAGAATTATCCCTTTGTTTGATTTCATTATTTATTAATTTCTGGTGAGGTTTAAATCACTGAATTCTGATAATTGATTATGTAATATTTATCAAACTTAATATAATTAGTAATATGTAAAAACCATTCATAAATATAATGAGACTAATTAGAAAGGCTAATAGCAGAAACACCTGAAAATTACAATTTTTAATATATTCATTGAATGAAATATGTTTCATTTTTTCCAAGAGACGTTTACATGTCCTGCTTATTTCATCAGTTTTCATAATATTAATAATATAACCCGGGGCTTCCCTGGTGGCACAGTGGTTGAGAGTCCGCCGGCCGATGGAGGGGACACGAGTTCGTGCCCAGGTCCGGGACGATCCCACGTGCCGCGGTGCAGCTGGGTCCGTGAGCCATGACCGCTGAGCCTGCGCGTCCGGAGCCTGTGCTCCGCAACGGGAGAGGCCACAACAGTGAGAGGCCCGTGTACCACACACACACACAAAGAATAATAATAATATAACCCACAAATTAAGAATGAATTAATTTCACAAGTGAAGATATTTTTTGACAATGTTGGCCCGACATGCCAATATGTAGAGCAAAATCATTGAATATTTAATGCTAATATTGTATTTATTATCTGCAAATAATTTTACAGAATCAAGTGAGATTGAGTTTCTCCCTGAACCCCACCACTTTGCCTCCGTCTCCCTTAAGATATTAAGCACTGCCAGTTTTATCAGGTAAACAAATACAATTTCAATTGAATGGGGCTAATTATTAATAATAAGGTCAATGAATTTTAAGTTTATATATGTTGTTGAAAAAATACTCTACTGACGATTAACTTCAAGTGAAGTTCTGAGCATAGCATTGTTTAGAAAGGTCATAGAAATAGCAGGAAATCCAGCAGCAATAAAGGAAATCTGAATAGTAACCTCTCAACAGGTCTCTTTATTGCCTTTTTTCCTATCACTCCCACTCAATCCATTTTGTATAACAAGTTCAACTTATTATTTTCAAAGCACCACTTTCATTATGGCATTGTCATTTTTGGAATTATAAACTAACTCTTACAAATATAGATGATAGTATTTTATTTTTTACAAATTTATCTATTTATTTTTGGTTGCGTTGGGTCTTCGTCGCTGCTTGCGGGCTTTCTCTAGTTGCAGCGAGCAGGGGCTACTCTTTGTTGTGGTGTGCGGGCTTCTCATTGCGGTGGCTTCTCTTGTTGCGGAGCACGGGCTCTAGGAGCATGGACTTCAGAAGCTGTGGCTCATGGGCTCTAGAGTGCAGGCTCAGTAGTTGTGGCACACAGGCTTTGTTGCTCCGCAGCACGTGGGATCTTCTGGGACCAGGGCTCGAACCCGTGTCCCCTGCATTGGCAGGCAGATTCTTAACCACTGCACCATCAGGGAAGCCCTAGATGATAGTATTTTAAAAAACATATCTACTAGCTAGCTGAAGAAAAAATAGTTGCTGACAAAATGTAAGCCCCTATATATACTTGTCTCCAATTTCATTCCCCTTCAACAGCAGAGGTAATCACTCTTCTGAATTTGACACATGCCATTCCTTGTTGGTTTATATACTGACTATACGTGTATACATTCATGATTAATATACAGAATTTATATATTTACATGATATAAGAAGTCATTATATTGTATGTGTCCTTTAATATTTTGTTTTTGAGGTTTATTTATGCTAATGTATATATCATATACTCACATGCGTGCACACACACACACACACACACACACACACACACACACATACACATATATATTTGAACCCAGTTCTAGGGAAAATGAAAGGGGACTAAAACATTGGTCCTGTATTTGAATTGCTTATAGAATTTATCCTCTAGAGAAAGCCCTTGAAATTTCTATTTTACAATGATCATTTTCTATTGTATAAGTATTTTGGAATACTTATGGTAAATCTAATGAATTTTGTGTACTACCTTAATACATAACACAGTATTTTAGTTGTTTCATGTAAGTCAAGCCTACTTCTCTCAAATAGCTTGTAAACTATCTAAAGGCAAAATCTGTGCTTCCACTTAGTCTAACCTCTCCCACAAGGCTTTGCACAGGACTGGGTCCAACAGCTGTTTAATAAGTTTGCCTTGATTTTTCGGAGCTACACCCTCATTGTGAAGGAAGACAGATGGAATTACATTAAAATTCCCTTTGATACAACTGAAGATTGAAGATACATTTCTTTCCATTTATTTGATAAATCTAGGCTGCTTTGTACAGCATTGAAAATAAAGCAACAATGTAATTTTGTAACCATTATCTGCCATTATAAACAATAATTTGACTCATACAAACTGTTTTTTGTATCTTCTTAAGATTGAAACAAGAAAAAATAATGTTGTTTGTTGGGTTTTTTTACATCAGAGTTTTTTGCAGAATCTCTACTACAAGGGAGATACAATTTTCTGCAAATTTCATACTTTTATAGTTCCTACATCAGTATATGCTTATTGTCTATGATTACAAATGGTAAGATTATCTATACTGCTTTTTGACTACTTAGCTAGCTCTGAACTCCCACCTTAGGTTGTAATAGCGACATCTGAAAAAAGTCAAATGTCTTATGATTAAGTGCTTTTCACTTAGGATCAGTATTTTGTTTTATCTATTGTTATACCCACTAATCTGATCCATAGAGTGAACTGGCCCTTGATAAATGTTTGCTGAGTGGCTCATTGGATAGACAGATGAAATAATTTCATTTATTCCTCATACTAACCCAATTTGTGTCTTATTTTACAGAGAAGAGCACTGAAGCTTTGAAAAGTTAGGAAGCTTAGACAGAAAGCACACAAAAAGCAGCTGACCAAGCTATTTCTGTTCTTGGTCTTCTGATTCTAGATATCCTGATTGTACTACCAATGCCTTATGATCTGCTGTGTAGCTTGAGGTAAAAGATAAGATAGTAGTAAGTTAAAAGAAACAATATCTGTAGTATCCTTTTGAAAGCTGAGATTTGATTTCTGGTCTGTGTTTAAGTGTGATACAGTTTCATTCAATGCATGGGAATGATACTTGGTTCACCTGTGAATGGTCAGGAATATCAGGAGATACACAATGAGAAGAAAACAAAGCAGAAATGCTGGATTGCAGTACAGCCTTCTAAATGGGATTCTGAAAATGATTTGTAGCAAGAAAATGGAACAGAGGAAGATAAACTCTTAACTCTGCAGCATATAGGAGGAGCAGTTATGTTCATTTAGACATGTGGCAGGGTTGTTACACCTGCCCGCCTCACAACAGATTGTGGGAAATGTGACACCCCATGTTGCCAAGCTGGGACTGCAAATTTGAATTTTCTCCATTAAAGAAATGAACCCCTGCTGCTTTTCAAACATTAAAAGCTTCACTGTTTCTTTGCAACAGCATGTTCGAAGCCTGGAAAACATTCAATGAGCTGCTTACAAGCCAGGAAGTGAACTTTAAAAGTCTTGATCTGTAGTCGTAAAGGCTTGTTTAAACAGTGGGAGGGAAAGGCAGAGTAAGTGCAATATAGCATATTTCAGCAGAAGTGGAGTCAGCATGGTACCTGTTTTCCAGATGATATAATGTGCTTTCAAGGTGATAAAACAACCCTTGAACCAAAGTAGTCAAAAGGAAAGGAAACAATGAAAGATCTGAGTTGAGATGGAAGCAATGGGAGAGCAAAACAGTTCCGGGTATGAGTGCTCCTTTAAAAGGGCTGCTGTTAAAGTTTCTATAGTGTGTGAAATGTGATGCCAGACTAGAGTAGAACCAGACCCTCCTATTAAATCAAGTACAGGGAAGGGAAAGATTTATTAGAGAAGTCTTACGTGCTTACTCTTTCATGTGCCAAGAACTCCCCATAGAATTTTATCCTGTAAAATCATCACCATCATTCCACAGTACCCCATAGAAAAACACTGTAATCATTACAACAAGAGTTTTACTACCAGATCTGTTTTTCTTTTTTTAATCTAGTTTAAATTATGATTAAATGACAAGGATAATAGTTGTCAGGATAACTACATGCAATATATACCCTAGTTAATTGTGAGATGATTTATTTTATTCATATAACTGGTGCTCAGAGTCATCTGTTGCTACAGGTAATAGAGAAGCTTTAAGAAGGATACAAAAAATTTATTTGACACATGCTTTGTTCTCTGTGTTGTCTTGAGTTTAGTTCTCTGTCATAGGCTTGGAAGGGACCTCTAGACATTAGATCATCACTTCTAATTGAGGAAGGACAGACTTTCACTATGCCAGACTGGAAGGTATCCATCAACAATTTCCTGGAGAGGAGATTTACAAGTCTCCCTTGGAAACCTGTTATAGTGCCAGTGCCTCTAATCCCACATCAGTATGTTTTCCAACATCTTTTATCCACCAATCCATACTCCAGGAATGTTCCATCAATATTAGCAATGATCATGAGCACCCTAAATCCCATCAGCTAAAATTTAAGCTCATTTCATCATTGCCAGATGGCTGGCAATTTACCAGCATCCTTGGTACAATAACCCCTCATATACTTAAGACTTTTAATTGTCCTCGGCAAAGATCGTCATAGAATGTAATGCACAACTCTGCATACAAAGATGATGCAGATTGTCTAACAGCAATATGAATATATTAGAGTTGGTTTTCCTCTAATGATTGTGGATATGCTCTCATCCATTCATAATCGCTCACTCCATCTATGTTGTGACCAACAGCATAGAGTTTAGAGATAGCTAGTTGGGGTTAAAGTACAGTCTTTCTCTTTGGAAGTAACTTTATCTTAATTAGCATGGTGATCATTCAAGCTACCTAAGGTAAATAGACATACAGATTTAGGAGCAAAGGGTCTCAACATTTTATTTTAGCAGATGTTGTTAATGGGGATGGGAATTTAGACAGAAAGATGTGCAAGAAAAAGAACTAAACCAATGGTTTGAAGCTCTGTGGCTTCTGCTCCTGACTAGCTATATGACAATGTTAGCACATTTGTGGTATACCAGAGAGAGTTAATGGTAGGAATGGTACTGTGTAGTGCGTAGGAATGGTACTGTGTAAGATGGGATACTTACCTAAGTATTCCCACAACGAGCACCAGAACTTCATCTCTAATAATCAAGATGTGTTCACCCGGTCCGTCCATGTGTCTATATATTTTGATATCTAGAGACTTTTTTTTAACTTGGATAATTATGAATGTGACTAAAGTGTTTTTTGAGAGTGACTGGACTGGATTTTTAAAATTAAAGTATATCTATATATGTATGTGTGTGTGTGTGTGTGTGTGAATGACAGACTATACAGGATAAATGATATACAGAAGGATTATAATGTTAATCTTGCTTCCATCAGATGAATAAAATGTTGATATTTTTGTGTGTGTGAAGTTCGCTTTTTTTCTTATTATTGAACATAAAAAGATTCTTTTCAGAAGGTCCCACATTATCTTGTTCCAAACTACCATGGTTAGGAGAGCTATTTATTATTTCAGGATTCTTTTGTTTAACTGCAGAGTTTTATGCATTATCTCAAGCAGAGCGTTTGTTTCTGAATTTGTATCAGCTGATCTCTACTGAAGGTTTTGCCTTCCTCTAACTTGCTGTTCAAAATATCAGTCTTGCTGGTTAATAGAAATGGTTAAGTTTTGTGATAGCCTCATTGTCTCTCTTTTTAAAGTGAGCTTGAGCTTTCTGTAAAGTATCTGTATTTTACTTTCCATTGGACTGTACTGCACTGTGGCAACGATTAGGGATCTTTGTTGAAAGGGTCATGTTCCCTTGGAGTACAAGCTGAAAATAGCTCCCTCAATTGTATAAATATTAACATGTATTCTGTACCCATTAAGAGTCTTTCATCACAGCAGGGGTAAATTTTATGTCCTAGTAAGTGTTAAATAAATGCTAATTTATTTCCTTTGGTAAATGTAGCTAATCTCTCAAAAGATAGATTTTTTATCTGCTTCTGATACCAATCTTATTAGATTTATTATAATTTGAGAGAGTAAGGTACTCAAAATCGATGTCAAATGAGTCCAAGAACTCTTACTAGAATAATTCACATTTCCTGAAATTGGTAACCAAAATCTTGCACATTGTGGTGGAATGATACTAACCAGTAAGTTAAATTATACCTCTTCTTGCCACGTGACTATCCTCACTTATACAACATTATGCCCACAGAAGGTAGAGTTTGGGAATATCCATTGACAAGAAAATTACCAAATAAAGTACAATATATAAACCCAACTGAATATTATACAACAATAAAAAGGAATAGAGCAACAAAAAACACTATCGATGAATTCTAGACACAAATTTTTTTTCAAGTATCCAAAGACTAGGTCCAATATGATATAATTTTCACCAATCAGAAAGACAGGAGAATAGAATAGGGGAGAACACATAGATAGACTCAATATTGAAAATGTTCTAGTACATGCATTGGGAAGGGGGTTCTAGAAATCCATTATACTGTTATGTATATACCTTACATGTATATTAAATATTCTTTTTAGGACTTCCCTGGTGGAGCAGTGGTTAAGAATACGCCTGCCAATGCAGGGAACACAGGTTCGAGCCTTGGTCCAGGAAGATCCCACGTGCCGCGGAGCAACTAAGCCTGTGTGCCACAACTACTGAGCCTGTGCTCTAGAGCCCGTGAGCCACAACTACTGAAGCCCATGCGCCTAGAGTCCATGCTCCGCAACAAGAGGAGCCACCGCAATGAGAAGCCCGCACACCACAACAAAGAGTAGCCCCTGCTCGCTGCAACTAGAGAAAGCCCGCAAGCAGTGACGAAGACCCAACGCAACCAAAAATAAATAAATAAATAAATATTCTTTTTAAATGTATATAATGTTATATAAAGAAAAGAAAATAAAGTATACAAGTAAAAAAAAGACTAAATAGGGTTTCTCCAATAATTCATGCAAGACAAGTCTCTATCAGGGCACTGATTTTATAATATTCAGTATCCCATCTTCTGAATTAAAGTTAGTATTTAAGAGTGGACACCAGGATAGTACTAGATAATGACCACAGAATCAGTTGGGCTCTCTCAGTTTCAGATAGTTCTAACTTTCGATTTATCTGAAGTACTATTTTAATAACTCAGAATTTTTAAAGGGTAATAATGGAATGAGCACCATGCATGCTACATTGGTCAGCTGCGCAGAATTGCTGTGTAACAAACCACTGCAAAATTCAGTGGCTTAAAAAAGCAATAATTTATTCTCACATTTACAGGTCAACTGGAAAAGCTCTGTTTCAGGCTGCAAGTCTGTGAGTTGGTTGTAGGACTCTGCTCCATAGGTTATTTTTTGAGAGGGTGGCAGAGGGCCCAAGCTAAAGGGTTACTGGAGTATAGTTTCCTGGCAACAGCAAAAGTACAAGAGGACAAGCCATACTGTGCAAGAAGGTTTAAGCCTCTGTACCACATCTGCTAACATTAGCCAAAGTAAATTACATGGCCAAGCTCGAAGTGAAGAAGTGGAAAGGTGAGCTTGAAAGTGGATTTATAAGACTAATATGGGACCAGTGATTCAGTCTATCACACAAATTTACTAAGGAGTCAAATAAGGTCCATATTTTACTAGGTGTTTCCTCTGCTCAGATCCATTATTCAGCTTCTCTGATATGTTCCATGCCCCAAGATGCTGAGTTCTAAGGATGACCTAGTTACACTAGGCTTATCCACTGACCAGCTTGAGGAAGGAACTGACCTAGAGGACATACTGACAGGAAACTAGAGCACAGAAAAAAAAAAAAACTTGGGATATTTCTTCCCTCTTTGACATTACATCTCTGGCAGTAGCTTTGTCCCTTCTTGACTGTGGTTCTCTTCAAGTGACAGTGCCTGCATTGTTTTAGCTGCCTCTGGTTATGGTAGCAGCTGCCCATTGTTGTTAGTCTCTGGGTATCTCATCATTCTTTATTTTCTTAGGCAACAATTCACAGCGATTTACATAGTCCTCTCTTGAAGTATTCTCATTTTAACCACCTGAAGTTAATTCTGTTTCCTTCTAGGATTCTGACTGATACACACATATAATTAATTTCAGTATGTATAGCAAAGATACGTCCTTAATAATTACAAATCCCTTTTCAAAATGATTTGGTAATTTTTGCTAAAGATAAAGAATCAGGCATGCTTAAATTTTTTATTATTATTATTATTATGCTACATGCTGACCCTTTTATAATTGTTTGGATACAGCATAGGTTTTAGCTATTTGGCTAGAACTTTCAGATTCCATACCACTTGCTCAATATAATACATGACATACTTTTTTAAGTGTAGGAAGTTCTTTACTTTGGTTACATTGCATTCTATGCATTTACTCTGGGTTCACTTTCCTAAACTCACTTTTTTGGGAGGCCATCCCCTTTCCGTTTTCTTGAGACTGAATTTGACTACCTGCCCTTGTCTTTGCAAATTTGAATCTTTCACTTAAGGAAGGGAATTACCACATATCTCAATATTTTTAGCCACAACTGGTGGCAACTCCAATTTGCCCCAAGACCAATGACAGCCCAAGGTTACTTCTCAGTGTCTTCTCTGGCTTGGTACAGACGTTACTCACCTACTGACACATACAGCCTAGTGCCCAGTACCCACCCCACAGTGACAGCTTTATCTTTCATATGTCCTATCATAATTTTTATTTTATTTTATTTATTTTATTTTATTTTTTTGCGGTGCGTGGGCCTCTCACTGTTATGGCCTCTCCCGTCGCGGAGCACAGGCTCAGTGGCCATGGCTCATGGGCCCAGCCGCCCCGCGGCATGTGGGATCTTCCCAGGCCGGGGCACGAACCTGTGTCCCCTGCATCGGCAGGCGCACTCTCAACCACTGCGCCACCAGGGAAGCCCCATATCATAATTTTTTTTAACTAAAAACATTAAATCCTGCTATGAGGAATCCCTTACGTATTTTTTATTGCCATGTTTCTGTTAGAAAGAGAAGTTTTCTGAAAGCATACTTAAAACAACCTTCCTCTAGGAAAAAAAGAAAACCAAAACTGATTTCCCCTTTCAAACATTCATCTTTGCCACTATCATAATTAGAAGGTGTAGGCTGAAGAGGTGAGTCTACCAAGGTTAGTGATAATTTTGGGTAGGTTGAGGAAAGCATAACAAAAATGAGAAATCAAATTTTAAAGAGATAATTAAGCTAAGGCATAAATCATACGGGAAAGAAGGAGATAAAGAAGGTACCAAAGCAAGAATATAAAATCATTCAGTTATTAAACAGAGCACTATAAGCCCAGGACAAAAAACAAATGTACCCTATGCAAAACATGTCTGTGATCAGAAGTCAGGGGCATATGGCTAAACTGGATTTGCATGGTTTCAAGATGATATACAGCAAGCAAAAGCCAGAAATGGGTTCCAAGGCTTGGAGACAAAACAACCCTATTTCTGTAGTAACCAAGAGAATTAAGAAAAATATATCAGCATTAAACATGTTTGGAAAAGCAAGGAGAACTACAAAGAAGGCTGACTTAAACTATATTACAAGATGATCTTCATTTTTACTGAAAGGTTAAAAATGTCCTGGAAAAGAACAAGTACTTATGCTAATAGGGGCCATTTGAGTGCTATTATTCACACGTAATCTAATCTGTATATAATTTAGATTCCAATTTGCATTCAGAATATTGTTTTCTCTAAAATAGCTGCCAGCAAGTATTGTGATGCAGTAGTTATCACTGGTATCACAAAATTATCAGACAAGTCCCCATTATCCATATCTTACTAACAATGATTACTAAAGAAAGTGCCCCAGGAGTTCTGAGTTCATGGTCACTGAAAAAGAAATACTTGTTGATCTTTTAGTTAATAGTAGGAAAAATATACCTTCAGATATGTGTTTTCAACATGGATATGGAGAGAAAAGTTGTTTTCAGTCTGGCCTGACAGGACCCATTGAAGCACAGCTTATTACAACTTCCACTGAACAATAAAAAGTCTCTAGATATTATTTGGAATTTAGAATACTTACAGTTGCTTCCATTTGGTTGCTATAAATTTGTTTATTCAAGCACAACTTCTGATTCTTTCACATTCAATCCAATCCCCAGGGTTATAGTCAAAATTCTATTTTGTCAATTTATTGAATCCCAGTCCATCTCCTGATTCTATTCTTCTTTAAAATCTTGTCTATTTTCAAACTACTTGGTTTCACAATTCTTTTTCATTCTTTTTTGCTCTCACACATTAATGATTTTTGCCATGCTGAGGTTCTTTCTTCTTCACAGAGTTTGGGAGGTGAAAAATCCTGTAAAAATAACTTTTCTCTTTCCTGTTGTTTTCACTGGCTTTTCTTTAAACCATTATTATTTACATCTCAGGCTTATTTGTAAGTTTATAAGGTTATGTAGCTATTTGTTTTAAATGCAATTTTTCTAGTTTGGAAATTTGAACAATTTTCTACTGATCTCAGAGTTTCCCAACAGCAGGGATAGTACTTCTGTTTATGGAACAGAAACTTTTCCGGGAATTTTTCCCACCATACATTGATAGGAGTTCTTGAACTTTGCTTTACCTCTTTTTTTAGCATGACTTAGAAGACTAAATACTGAGTTAAGTAATTTGTCCTTAAAATGCATACATGAG
Organism: Lipotes vexillifer; assembly: GCF_000442215.2. Taxonomy (NCBI): domain Eukaryota; kingdom Metazoa; phylum Chordata; class Mammalia; order Artiodactyla; family Lipotidae; genus Lipotes; species Lipotes vexillifer. The sequence goes on along the minus strand of NW_006796463.1, from coordinate 190,408 downwards.
GTTTATGGAACCCAAAGTCTAGAAGCAGCCCATCAAGGCAGATCACTATACTGCAGCAATTAGATTTTCCAAGACTTACCTAGTTATGCTTTAAGAAACAAATCAATGGATTTGGAATTTATGTGATTAAAGGAATCTTTTCTTCTTCGAGAGGTGGAGGGGGAACAGGTTTTTATTTTCTCACTTTCACAGAAAATTTCTGATATTTAATTCTACCTCTTATCTTCAGATCAAGGTAGAAAAACGGTGGGGGAGATCCATATCCAAAGAGGGAGTTAAGTGTCATGGTGTCTAAGTACTCCAGGCATAACAGAGAACATACTACCAGTGGAGAAGGAGAGGTGAGTGGGTTGTTTAAAAAAGGCTGTGGGTTGAAAAACATTCTCTATTTCCAGTATTGTTATTGCCTGCTGGAGTGATCACCATGAGGGCCTATATATTTGTGAGGTTAGTTCTCAGAGTGACCATGAATTCAGGTGTTAGGTTGCTCTGGCACAAAATAACCCATCCATCACACTTCTACATTTCAAATACAGCACTAATGCCTAGAACTAAACCCTACTACATCATCCAGCTTTAAGTTTAAAGTCTATAGGTTTCAACTAATTTAGAGTATTTTGTCTGGCAGTCAAAGAAAATCCTGTTAGAGAGTGGTATTTGCTAGGTTGATGATGAAAGTAGTCCCAAACCCTAGCAGTTCCCAGAATGCTCTTAAGTCATCTTACTTAAGACCTTGAAGCAACGGGGAATATGTAAAGCAGCGTGTTTGAGGCGTATATTCTCCGTTTATCCTTGTAAAAAGGTAATCTTGTTTCTACCCTCTGCAGTGATTCCCAAAAGAACTGGAGGAAGAAGAATAGGTAGAAACAAGCTCCTTAAGAAGAAATATGAGAATGACTTGAATTAATTTTAAACTACACATGACTTACTTCCCAGATATTTATACACTACTCTGTAAAGTTATACCACCATTTACGGTAATTGTATTAGTTTCCTATTCCTTCTGTAACAAATCACCACAAACTTAGTAGCTTAAAACAACACAAATTTATTATTTTACAGTTCTGAAGGTCGAAAGTCCAAAATCAGCCTCATTTGACTAAAGTCAATGTGTTGGCAGGTTTGTTTATTTCTGGAGTCCCCAGGAGAGGATCCATTCCTTGCCTTTTCCAGCTTGCCTTTTCCATTCCTTGTATAAGCCACCCATATTCCTTAGTTCATGGCTCCCTCCAGCAATGGTATCACTGTGACACCTATTTCCATATGATGCCTTTCAAATGTCTACCAGGAAGGATAGAATTAGTATCCCCTTTATACTCCAACAAAATTCTCTTTAAGCACTCATTACACTAGTTAAGCACTCATTACATTGTCAATATGTATGATAGGTCTTTCCTCTGAAATAAATTCTTCAGCATCAGAGACCATGTTTTATTTCCTTCTGAACCACTGGTGCCTAGAAAAAGATCTAAGATACAGTAGGTTCTTACTTAATATATGTTTATTGATGATCCTGAAAAACTGAAATTGGGACAACTTGGAAAGGGAAAACTTCTCCTGGGGTCAGTGGCCAGTGAACTTTGGCTTCCCAAGCAGAATTCTATGCATTATTCATGTTGACATTCTAAGGCAACCCAATTTTTGATGGTTGGAATTGGAAGGGGTATAAGAAAGCAGCTACTGTGATGGAATTTAGAGCTGGAACATCTGCAACCCAACAGATGGCAAGGAAGAGCACACTGCAAATGGGGAGTGGCAAAGATGGCAGAGTAGGAAGACCCTGAGCTCACCTTCTCCCACCAGCACACCAAACTTACAGCTATTTACAGAGCACATATTGATGAGAACAACCCAAAGACTAGCAGAAAAGATCTTCTACAACTAAAGATATAAAGGAGGATGGGCTTCCCTGGTGGCGCAGTGGTTGAGAGTCCGCCTGCCAATGCAGGGGACACGGGTTCGTGCCCCGGTCCGGGAAGATCCCACGTGCCGCGGAGCGGCTGGGCCCGTGAGCCGTGGCCGCTGGGCCTGCGTGTCGGGAGCCTGTGCTCCGCAACGGGAGAGGCCACAACGGTGAGAGGCCCGTGTATCGCAAAAAAAAAAAAAAAGATATAAAGGAGGAACCACACGATAGGTGAGAGGGATAGGTAAGAGGTGGGATAGTCAAGACCCACACACATGGGTAGGTGACCCACAACCAAGAGGATAATCACAATTGCAGTACCTGAGTCCTACACCAGGCACCCCAGTTTGGGGGTCCTGCATCAGGAAGATGAGCCCCAGAAGAGCTGACTTTGAAGGCCAGTGGAGCTTGCTTTCAGGAAAGCTGAAGGACTGCTGGAAATAGAGATTTCACTCTTAAAGGGCTCAAACAAAATCCCACAAATTCCAAGACCCAAGGCATAAGCAGTAATTTGAAAAGAGCCTAGGTCAGACCAACTTGCTAATCATGGACAGACTCACAGAGAGCAGGAGGCAAATAGGACTTACCATGGGGATACAGACACTGGCAGCAGCCACTCTGGGGAGCTCGCTCTGCCACGGGGACAGCGGTGCTGACAAGCGGCATTTTGGAGTCCTCCTTCTAGTTTATTAGTACCGAAACCCAGCCCCACCCACCAGGAGGTTGGCAACAGTTCTAGCACCGCCCCAGGTCAAACAGCTAGTCATGTTGGGAGGCAGCCCCTCCCACCAGAAGGCCAATGGTATCTGTAGGCTCCTCTGAGCTCCCGGCTACCCTGGGACCCAGCTCTACCCAACAAAGTTCTCAGGAATCGAATCCACCCAACAGTGGGCCAGCACCAGCCCCAGGACCCTTCAGGCCACAGCCCGGCCCACCAGCAGGCCAACACCTACTCTGAGACCCCTGAGCCCAGCAGCCAGCACCCCTGGGACCCAGTTCTGACCACCAGTGGGCTGGTACTAGCCTCAGGACCTCCAGGAGCCCCACAGCCAGCTAAATGGGGACCTGGTACCACCCACCAGCTGCTGGTAGCCTCTAAACTTGGCAGTGCCCGGCAACCAGTTGAACTAGGAGTCAGCCATGCCTACCTGTGCACTCACAGTAGTTGATCCTGTCACAACAGAAGGGCCCACACAGCCTACATAGAGGGTACCCCTAGAGCATATAGCTCTGGTGAACAGAGGTGAGTGTGCTGCTGGGCCCCATGAGAAATCTTCCACATAAGGCCACTTCTTCAAGACTGGGAAATATAACCAACCTACCTAATACATAGAAAGAACAACAGAGTCAGACAAAGTGAGGTGACAGCAGAATATTTTCAAAACAAAGGAACAAGATAAAACCCAAGAAAAGCTAAATGAAGGGAGACAAACAATCTACCCAACAAAGAGTTCAAGGTAATGATCATAGAGATGCTCAACTAATTCAAGAGAAGAATGAACAAAGTGAGAATGTCAACAAGGAGTTAGAAAATATAAAGAAGAACCAAAAGAAGCTGAAGAATATAATAACAAACAAAAAGTATATTAGAAGGAATCAAAGTAGATTAGATGATACAGAAGAATGGAACAGTTAACTGGAAGACAGAGTAGTAGAAATCGCTCAATCTGAACAGAAAAAAGACAAAAGAATTTTTAAAAATGAAAACAGCTTAAGAAACCTCTGGAATGACATCAAGCTTACCAACATTTGCATTATAAGGGTCCCAGAAGGAGAAGAGAGAGAGACAGGGGCAGAGAACATACTGAAAAATACAATAGCTGAAAACTTTCTTAACCTGGGAAAGGAAACAGACATCCAGATCCATGAAGTACATAGAGTCTCAAACAAGATCAACCCAAAGAGGTCCACACCAAGACACTTTGTAAATAAAATGGCAAAATTTAAAGATAAAGAAAGAATATAAAAAGCAGCAAGGGAGGGACTTCCCTAGTGGTCCAGTGTTTAAGACTCTGTGCCCCCAATGCAGGGGGCCCAGGTTCGATCCTTGTTCAGGTAGCTAGATCCCACCTGCCGCAACTAAGAGCCTGCATGCCGCAATTAAAAGAGCCCACATGCTGCAACTAAAGATCCTGCATGCTGCAACTAAGACCCGGTGTGGCTAAATAAATAAATGAATAATTTTTAAAAAACATTAAAGGCAGCAAGAGAAAAACAAGTCACATGCAAGGGAATCCCCATAAGGCTATCAGCTGACTTTTTGGCAGGAACTTTGCAGGCCAGAAGGGCATGCCACAATATATTTAAAGTGATTTAAAAACAACAACAACAACCAAAAACCCTACAACCAAGAATACCCTACCCATAAGGCTATCATTCAGATTTAAAGGAGGCATAAAGTGTTTTACAAATAGACAAAAGCGAAGTTCAGCACTCCTAAACTGACTTTATAAGAAACTTTAAAGAGACTTCTCTAAGCAGAAAAGACTACAACTACAAATAGGAAAAATATGACAGGAAAAGTCCCATCAGTAAAGACAAATATACAGCAAAGGTAGTAGCTTAACTAGTTATAAAGCAAGAGAAAGGTTAAAAGGCAAAAGTAGTATAATCATCTATATCCACAACGAGTAGTTAAAGACAACACTAAACAAAAGATATAAATTGTGATGTCCAAAACATTACCCTGGAAAAGAAGTAACAGTGCATTTGAACTTAAGAGATCATAAACTTAAAATAATCATATATATATATGTTGTTATATATAAACCTCATGGTAACCACAAACCACAACCTATATTAACAAAGAAAAAGAGAAAGAAATCCAAACATAACACTAAAGATACTCATCAAATCACAAAGTAAGAAAGCAAAAGAAGAAAAGGAACGAAAACAACTACAAAACAACTTGAAAACAATTAACAAAATGGCAATAAGTACACACAATCAATAATTACTTTAAATGTAAGTGGCTTAAAAGCGTCAAACGAAAGACATAGACTGGCTAAATAGATTAAAAAAAAAAAAAAGACCTTTGGGACTACCCTGGCAGTCCAGTGGTTAAGATTCTGTGCTCCACTGCAGGGGGTGCAGGTTTGAGCCCTCATCAGGGAACTAAGATCCTGCATGCCGTGCACTGCGGCCAAAAAAAAAAGGACCCATCTCTATGCTGCCTGCTGCCTACAAGAGACTCACTTCAGATCTAAAGACACAAAGACTGAAAGTGAGGGGATGAAAAAAGGTATTGCGTGCAAGTAGAAACAACAGAAAAGCTAGGGAAGCAATAATTATATCAAACGAAATAGACTCTAAAACAAAAAGACTGTAACAAGAGACAAAGAAGCGCATTACATAAGGGATTACATAAAGGGATCTATCCAACAAGAAAATATAACAATTGTAAATATATATGTGCCCAACATATGAACATCTAAATACATAAAGCAAATATTAACAAACAAAAAGAGAAATTGACAGTAACACAATAATAGTATGGTACATAATACCCCACTTACATCAATGGACATGTCATCCAGTCAGAAAATCAATTAAAAAATACTGGTCTTAAACAGCATATTAGATCAGATAGACTTAATAAATATATATAGATTATCAGTCCAAAAGCAGGAGAATACACATTCTTTACAACTGCACATGGAACATTCTACAAGATAGTTCATATGCTAGGCCACAAATCCATTCTCCGTAAATTATTTTTTCCACATCTTTATTGGAGTATAAATGCTTTACAATGTTCTGTTAGTTTCTGCTGTACAACAAAGTGAATCAGCTATATGTATACATATATCCCCATATCCCCTCCTTCTTGAGCCTCCCTCCAACCCTCCCTATCCCATCCCTCTAGATCGTCACAAAGCACCAAGCTGAGCTCCCTGTGCTATTCAGCAGCTTCCCACTAGCCATCCATTTTACATTTGGTAGTGTATATATGTCAATGCTACTCTCTCACTTCATCCCAGCTTCCCCTTTCCCCCATGCCCTCAAGTCTGTTCTCTACATATGCATCTTTATTCCTGCCCTGCCACTAGGTTCATCAGTACCGCTGTTTAAAATTCCATATATATGCGCTAGCATACGGTATTTGTTTTTCTCTTTCTGACTTACTTCACTCTGTGTGACAGATTCTAGGTCCATCCACCTCACTACAAATAACAGTTTCGTTCCTTTCTATGGCTGAGTAATATTCCATTGTATATATATATGCCACATCTTCTTTATCCATTCATCTGTTGATGGACATTTAGGTTACTTCCATGTCCTGGCTATTGTAAAGAGAGCTGCAATGAACATTGTGGAACATGACTCTTTTTGAATTATGGTTTTCTCAGGGTATATGCCCAGTAGTAGGATAGCTGGGTCATATGGAAGTTCTATTTTTAGTTTTTTAAGGAAACTCCATACTGTTCTCCATAGTGGCTGTATCAATTTACATTCCCACCAACAGGGCAAGAGGGTGCCCTTTTCTCCACACCCTCTCCAGCATTTATTGTTTGTGGATTTTTTGATCAGGGCCATTCTGACTGGTGTGAGGTGATACCTCATTGTAGTTTTGATTTGCATTTCTCTGATGATTAGTAATGTTGAGCATCTTTTCATGTGTTTGTTGGCAATGTGTATATCTTCGTTGGATAAATGTCTGTTTAGGTCTTCTGCCCATTTTTGGATTGGGTTGTTTGTTTTTTTGATATTGAGCTGCATGAGCTGCTTGTATATTTTGGAGATTGATCCTTTGTCAGTTGCTTTGCTTGCAAATATTTTCTCCCATTCTGAGGGTTGTCTTTTTGTCTTGTTTACGGTTTCCTTTGCTGTGCAAAAGCTTTTACATTTCATTAGGTCCCATTTGTTTATTTTTATTTCCATTTCTCTAGAAGGTGGGTCAAAAAGGATCGTGCTGTGATTTATGTCATAGAGTGTTCTGCTTATGTTTTCCTCTAAGAGTTTTATAATGTCTGGACTTACATTTAGGTGTTTAATCCATTTTGAGTTTATTTTTGTGTATGGTGTTAGGGAGTGCTCTAATTTCGTTCTTCTACATGTAGCTGTCCAGTTTTCCCAGCACCACTTATTGAAGAGGTTATCTTTTCTCCATTGTATATTCATGTCTCCTTTATCAAAGATAAGGTGGGGGGCGTGACGTTTGAGAGTGGGGCGGGACCTACACTCAGGACTGGAAAAAGCCTTGGTGGTGGGGCCTAGGTGGGGTGACATTCAAGGGTGGGGCGGGGCCTCTCCTTAGGATCTGCATGGAAGGGGAGAGGCAGCATGTCCAAGGAGGGTCTCTGGAGTTTGGAGTTTGGAGGTAGGGCCCTGGGTGAGTGTGTGTGTAGGGGGTTTAGGCCCAGCATGTTGGAGGGGGTCTTAGAGGGGGTCTCTGAGTGTGAGGTAGGGCCCTGGGTGGGGGTGCAGGGGCAGGGATTGGGCTCTGCACAGCAGGAGGGAGGCTCTGAGGGCAGAGGATTAGGCCCATAAGCCCAACAGGCTCCCCGATGCCTAAGTGGGCAGAGGAAGGGCTGGCCGTGTTCCTGTCCACTCCTCCACACTCCCCTCCCAGGGTCTCCCCCATCCCTGCTGGCCCCCTAACCATGGGTGAGTCCTGCTGGATGCAGGAACTCCTCCCCTCCCTCAGCTGGTCCCCAAGGTCTGGCCTTTACTTTTGCTCCCCCTTCTCTCCCTCCCACTCCCTCAGGACCTGCACAGCTGGAGGGAGCCTTGGTGGGCAGAGGATCAGGCCCAGGATCTCAGCAGGCTCCTGGGGGCCCAAGTGGGCAGGGGAAACCTGGCCGTGCTCCCTTTTGATCCTCTGCCCTCCCAATGGTTCCCCAGTTTCCCCCTTTGGACATGAGATCCCTTCCCCTCCCCCAGCCACCCCTCAGGGGCGCCAGTCCCATCCCACCTCCACTCCTCCTCCCCCTTCATTCCCCCCACGCCCCATGTCCTACCCAGTCGCTGGAGGTTCCTCCATCCCCTTAGGTGTCCATGGTCCCCCACCAGTGCCTGGTAGGTGCCCTAGTTGTGTGGAGACACAAATTCCACATCCTCCTAGTCTGCCATCTTGACTCCACCCCTCAGTAAATTTAAGAAAACTGAAATCATATCAAGCATCTTCTCCAACCACAATGCTATGAGACTACAAATCAACCACAAGAAGAAAAAAACTGCAAAAAACACAAACATATGGAGGCTAAACACTACGCCACTAAACAATGGGTCATTGAAGAAATTAAAAAGGGAAATGAAAAATACCTCAAGACAAATGAAAATGAAAATACAACAATCCAAAATCTATGGGATACAGAGAAAGTAGTTCTAAGAGGAAAGCTCATAGTGATACAAGACTCTATCAGGAAACAAGAAAATGTCAAAAAAAAAAACTAACCTTGCACCTAAAGGAACTAGAAAAATAAGAATGAACAAAACCCAAAGTAAGTAGAAGAAATAATAAAGATCAGAGCAGAAATAAATGAAATAGAGACTAAAAAATATATGAAATAGAAAAAAGTCAATGAAACTAAGAGCTGGTTCTTTGAAAAGATAAAGTTGATAAACTTTTAGCCAGCCTCATTAGGAAGAAAAAAGAGAGAGGGCAAAAATCAGTCAAACAGAAATGAAAAAGGAAAACTTACAACCAAAACCACAGAAATATGAAGGATCATAAGAGATTACTACAAACAATTATACACCAATAAAATGGAAAACCTAGAAATGGACAAATTCCTAGAAATGTACAATCTGCCAAGACTGAATCAGGAAGAAATACAAAATATAAACAGACTAATACCAGTAATGAAATTAAATCAGTTATTTAAAAAAATTCCCAATGAGGAAAATTCTGGGGCCAGATAACTTTACAGGTGAATTCTAACAAACACTTGGAGAAGAGTTAACACCTATCCTTCACAAACTATTCCAAAAAAATTAAAGAGAAAGGAACACTTCCAAATTCATTTTATAAGGCCAGCATCACCCTGATACCAAAACTGACAAAGACATCACAAGAAAAGAAAATTATAGGCCAATAGCACTGGTGAACATAGATGCAAAAATCCTCAACAAAATATTAGCAAACCAAATTCAACAACACATTAAAGGGATCAAAAACAATGATCAAGTGAGATTTGTCCCAGGGATGCAAGGATTTTTCAATATCCATGAATCATTCAATGTGATATACTGAACAACTGAAGAATAAAAATCATATGATCATCTCAATAGATGCAAAAACGTTTTGACAAAATTCAACATCCATTTAGGATAAAAACTCTCCACAAAGTGGGTATAGAGGGAACATACCTCAACATAATAAAGGCAACATATGGTAAGCACACAGCTAACATCATACTCAATGGTGAAAAGCTGAAAGCATTTTCTCTAAGATCAGGAACAAGACAAGGATGCCTACCCTCATCATTTTTATTCAACATAGTATTAGAAGTCCTAGCCACAGCAATCAGACTAGAAAAAGAGATAAAAGAAATCAAATTTAGAAAGGGAGAAGTAAAACTGTCACCGTTTGCAGATGACATGATACTATATATAGAAAATCCTAAAGGCTCCACCTAGACATGAATAGAATTCCACAATGAATCTGGTAAAGGTGCAGGATAAAAAATTAATATACAAAAATTTGTTGCACTTCTGTACACTAACAATGAACTCTCAGAAAGAGAAATTAAGAAAATAATCCCATTTACAATTGCATCCAAAAGAATAAAATACTTAGGAATTATCCTAACTAAGGAGGCAAGACTTGTACTTGTAAAACTACAAGACACTGATGAAAGGAATTGAAGACAATCCCAAAAAATATGCTCATGGATTGGAAGAATTAATATTGTTAAAATGACCATACTACCTAAGGCAATCTACAGATTCAATGCAATCCCTATCAAAATACCAGTGGCCTTTTTCACAGAGCCAGAACAAATAATTCTAACATTTGTATGGAAACACAGAAGACCCCAAAGAGCCAAAACAATCTTGAGAAAGAAGAACAAGAGGAGGTATCATGCTCCCTGATTTCAAGTTATACTATAAAGCTACAGTAATCAAAACAGTATGGTACCAGCACAAAAACAGAGAAACAGATCAATGGTACAGAATAGACAACCCAGAAATAAGCCCACATTTATACGGTCAATCAATCTACAACAAAGGAGGCAAGAATATAGAATGGGGAAAAGACAGCCTCTTCAATAAATGGTGTTGGGAAAACTGAACAGCTACATGCAAAAGAATCAAACTAAACTACTTTCACACCATATACAAAAATAAACTCAAAATGGATTAAAGACTTAAATGTAAGATTGACATAACTTCTAGAGGAAAACAGTGTGTTCCTTGACATCAGTTTTTGCAATACTTTTTGGAGATTTCTCCTTGGGCAAGGGGGAAAAAAGCAAAATTAAACAAATGAGACTAAATCAAACTAAAAAGATTTTGCATAGCAAAGGAAACTATCAACAAAATGAAAAGGCCATCTACTGAATAGAAGAAGATATTTACAAATGATATATTCAAAATATACAAAGAATCATACAACTCAACAACAATAACAAAAATTTAAATATGGGCAAAGGACCTGAATAGACATTTTTCCAAAGAAGACATACAGATGGACAACAGGCACATGAAAAGATGTTCAACAGCACTGTCAGAGAAATGCAAATCAAAACCACAATGAGATATCACCTCATACCTGTTAGAATGGCTATCATCAAATAGATAACAAATAACACACATTGGTGAAGATGTGGAGAAAAGGGAGCCCTCATGCACTGTTGATGGGAATATAAATTGGTGCAGCCGCTACAGAAAACAGTATGGAGGTTCTCAAAAAATTTAAAATAGAATTACCATAATATCCAGCAATTTCACTCCTGGGTATTTATCAAAGAAAACAAAAACACTAACTCAAAAAGATACATGCACCCCTATGTTCACTTTAGCATCACAATAGCCAAGATATGGAACCAACCTAAGTGCCCATCAACAGATGAATTGATAAAAGATGTGGTGTGTGTTTGTGTGTGTATATATAATGTAATATTACTCAGCCACAAAAAAGCCACAAAAAAAAAATGTTGCCATTTGCAACAACATGGATGGGCCTACAGGGTATTATGCTAAGTGAAATAAGTCAGACAGAGAAAGACAAATACTGTATGATTTCATTTATCTGTGGAATCTAAAAAATAAAACAAAGAACAAACATAACGAAGCAGAAACAGTGTCATAGATACAGAGAATAAACAGGTGGTCACCAGAGGGGAGGAACATGTGGAGATGAGAGAAATAGGTGAGAGATATTAAAAGATGCAAAATTTCAGCTACAAAATTAATGTCACAGGTGTGTATAGCATGGGGAATATAGTAAATAATAATGTGATAGCTAGAACAAACAAATAAATTCACACTAAAATTGTGTGCATCTGCCAGTAGATATTTTATAGCTCTCTGTGAAGGAAAGGTAAATGCCATGAAGGATCAGTTCAAATTTTCTAGGGAGGAAGGTGTCATCTATTTTAAGTTACATGGATTTTCATGCTTCAAGATAAATGAAATTATTCTTCCATAATCCAACCTATCAAAGAATAAATGAAATACAACAGGCATCTAACTAGCCATCTACCTTTGTCTCACTTATAATTCAGTCCATTAACCAAAAATAATTGCAATAAAAGTATTTCTCTATTTAATTCTTAACAAGTAGACCAAATACAGGACATTTTATTTGATTAGATGTAAAGTCAGTGTATGCCAGTGAAATATGATTTTTATATATAGCTAGAGAGTTGTATATTAATCTTTAGGTTGTTTTATCCTAGCATCTTTCTAAAAGAAAGAAGCAACAAAGAAGTATCACATACATGAACACCATTGAGCATCTGTCATAAAAATGTAACTTTCAATGATAGTTCAAGGAATGATATCTGTCTGCATAGTAAGTCCTGGAATCTCCAGAGAATTAAAGCAACACAGATAATAGGTTCTAGCAGTCATTTTGGAACTATTTCTATGATATAATTGCCTCTTAATTTATAACTGGATTATAGCATTTTTCTTTAGTTTGGAAAATGCTTCATTGGATCGTTCATGCAAGAAAAACTAAGTGACAAGCTGCATTTTGACATTTATTGAGAATTCTCAGCTCAGATTTATGGGATGTGGGAGTTAGTAAAAGAAAAGAGCTTGTCAAACTCTACTGCACTTTGATGAAGTCAGGAGAAAGTGGAAATTTATCTCTGTCTCTTTGATCTTTTTCCCCTATCCAAGTCAAAATACCACATCTGTTAAACTAAGGAAACCTTGTCATTTCTTCAGTAATTCATTCAATTTGAAACTTAACAGAAAATCTTGACATAACATACTTTAGTTTTATTTCTACAATTCTCTCCTGGGAACAATTTTATTTAATCAAAATTAATCCATAAGTTGGCCTCAGAATTAGAAATATTGATTGCCAATTGGTAACACATAGAAAACATTAAGTCTGCTTTTTTTATGAATTAACCTTGATGTGGGGCAGCAATATAGAGTAGTCAGGAAGAATATAATTTAAAAAAAAAAGACAAGTATACCACTATCTTGGACAATTAAAAATCTGTTTACACTGTGCTTGTTTTTCCCACCTGAAAATAGAGAAGGTAATTGTATAAGCTCATAAGTTCTTCCCCCACCTCTTATTTAGGATGCTAAGGGTTTCCTGCACCATAATAGTTCCAAAAGAAAGCCAAGCCCACAAGCATCACTAATGTTGACTTCTATTTGTTTTTCCTCTTCAAGCAAGATGCAATTTTATTCCATTAAGCAAAATGTCATTAATCACTTATTCTGTCTTTAAACTTGTGCTTTATTTATTTCAGAATTTACAAAACAGTAGACTCTTAGTTCATAGAACATAATTCTGTTTTGGGCAATGATATCAATTACCGTTTGCAGGTGAATGTGAAAGTTTCTCTCTATGGAAACATAATAGCTTACATATAATTGCCTGGAAAATAAAAATATTAAAATTAGTTTAATTGGCTAAATATATTTACAGGAGATAGGTGTCTATTTATTCTGTAAGGAATATATAACACAGAGAAAATGACCAAAAATAAAAATATTGAAGAAGAAAGAAAAATTATGGTCAGCACTAAATAAGGAAGAAATTACTTCTCCTTCTTTTTTTTTTTTTTTGCGGTACGTGGGCCTCTCACTGCTGTGGCCTCTCCCGTTGCGAGGCACAGGCTCCGGACGCGCAGGCTCAGCGGCCATGGCTCACGGGCCCAGCCGCTCCACGGCACGTGGGAACTTCCCGGACCGGGGCATGAACCCGCGTCCCCTAGCATCGGCAAGCGGACTCCCAACCACTGCGCCACCAGGGAAGCCCACTTCTCCTTCTTAAATCTATAAGGGTCTAGCAAATCCCAAGTAGCAGAAGTCTTTCCAGGGTACAGTTCATTTACAGTTAGAGTAAGCTGTTGTCTCAGCATTGTATGAAACTGTCCAAGAGCAATTAAGAATAGAAACAAGGGTCCAACAAGAAATAAAGTAGCGAAAAACTTGGAGGAATATTGCTAGAAAGACTGAGAAAGTTTCCATTATTGCTGGATTAAGTGACCAGTGGGCCATATATTAATTCATAACAAATACTTTTGATTTTCGACAATTTTCCCAGTCACTATATTAATTGCTGTACTTGTAACAGTGAACAGAAATTTATGTAGTTCTGTGAATAGATGGACTATGTGAGTTTTAAAAAGTTAAAGACTTTGGATTAACAGATACACACTACTATATATATAAAACAGATAAACAACAGGACCTACGGTGTAGCACAGGGAACTAACTATATTCAATATCTTATAATAACCGATAATGGAAAAGAATCTGAAAAAGAATATATATTGATATATATGTATAACCGAATCACTTTGCTGTACACCTGAAACTAACACAACTTTGTAAATCAACTAGACTTCAATTCTTTAAAAAAAACTCAAAAAAAAGAAATAAGAGCAAAAATAAGAAATAAAAAAATACTAAAAAGTTAAAGTGGACAAGAGTGAAGTACATGGTGGTATAAGAGGGTGCTATGGTTTCACTAGGCACAGCCTCCTAGATCATATAAAGAGGAGTTGTTCTTGTACCCTAAGAGCAATTGGAAGTAATCAGTGTGTTTTAACCAAGAGTATGAAACACAATCACATTTGCAGTTTGAAAATATCACTCAAGCTCTGATGAGAGAGCTCAGAGTAGATTTAGGGAACACCGTTAAGAAGCTACTGCACTATTGCAGAAAAGACCCGAGCTTAAAGGAAACCATGGAGAAAAAGACAAGCCTATATATTCAAGGGATACTTAAGAGATCAAAATTGATAGTGCTTAGTGAGAAATGGGACAAAGAGGATGAGGGAGAGGAAAGTGTCTAGGATGATTAGATAAATGGATCCATACCATTAACTGATATAAGAGACAGTGGAAGAAGATGGAGACTGTGAATTCATGATTGGATATCTTTCACTTTAGATATATTTGAGACATCCAGATGGAGTTGTCAAGTAGAGAGTTAAGATCGAAACAACACTTGCACATGTTATCAAATCAAGTAATACAGAACTTATGGTGGAAAGTAATAGTTTTCAATTTTATTCTTTCACTCTCCTCAAATAATCTCTTCTAATGATTTCAGGTTGCTGTTGTTGTTAATTAATTCTGGTATTTAATCCATAACTCCAGAAAATTAGCTCATATTTCTTTTCCTTGATGTATTAATTTCAGTTACTATCTACTTGCAACTGAGGTAAGAGAAAACACTTTTCTCATCTCAAAGATGATATTTATATTTTCCCAAACTCTTACTAGAGACATATTGGTGATTAAAGATGACAATTTTGTGATTTAACTATTTGTATTTATACCTCTGCCCAAATTGTTGCCGAGTTTAATATAATTAATTCTGTGTTATGAGTTTAGTTTTCCTAAGTTACTCTTCTTACTACCTTCTACAATTCCTATATGAAAAAAACTATTTCAGGGTTTCCCTGGTGGCGCAGTGGTTGAGAACCTGCCTGCCAATGCAGAGGACACAGGGTCGTGCCCCGGTCCGGGAAGATCCCACATGCCGCGGAGCAGCTGGGCCCGTGAGCCATGGCCGCTGAGCCTGCGTGTCCGGAGCCTGTGCTCCGCAACGGGAGAGGCCGCAACAGTGAGGGGCCCACGTACTGCAAAAAAAAAAAAAAAAAAAGAACTATTTCAGGAGTAATGAAAGTGTATTACCTGAATGGACAGGCTACAAATGCATTTGCAGTTTTTTCATTGATAAGAATTTGGAGATGTGATCATATAGCTAGATAAAGATCTGAGGAATATGCACAATCAAGGAAGATATATTTTTAATATCTACAGAAGGTATAGCCCTCCTACAGAGAAAAAAAATTAAATACAGAATTCCGCTAACAAAAACACACATATAAAGTTGAAAGTGATGATAAAACAATAACATTTTGGTATGAATTGTCAAATTCATTCATTCATTCAACAAATTTATATAAACCAGAGGTTATTCTAGATGCTAGAGTTATGATTTTAATGAATTGTTGAGAGAGTAAACAAATGTATGTATTGCCTTTTCGATAATTCTGCTTTCTATACTCTCTTAAGTATCACTATCTTTACATATAATACTCTCTCAAAACATTGACGCTTTCCCCCTACAAACTATAATTTTATAATAATTATATTAACCATTATTGGGAAAGATTCAGCACGAATGATGAAAGAAAATAAATCATTCTCCCTTATTACATTTAGTATCAGGAAATATACTCAATTCTCAGTACTTAGGTTTTATGTGTTCTAACTAGTTACAGTGTTTACATTTTACTTGATCTATGTTGATCATATATGAAACTTTTATATTAATATTACTAATAATACCTGTACTGAAAACTATGGTCTACATTTTGTATTATGTATTATCTCATACTTTGACTAGATTATACTGCATTAATTAGTAATCCCCAAATCTTAGTGGTTTAAACCAACCAAAAATTATTTCTTGCTCTTTGTATTGATACATGTATGTTATTGTTTAGTTAGGGGCTCGGTTGACATTATCCTGACACTTAAAACCAGACTGATGGAGGACACACTACCTGGAACATTGAGTGTGGCAGTTTACACACAGGCTCTTAAAGCTTGCACATGGAAGTGTCAAACATCATTTCTACTTATTGACCAAAGCAAGACATAACTCTCAGCTAAATTCCAGGGGGCTGGGAAGTACAATCCCATCATGTGTCATGGAAGAGAATTGGAATTATTTGGTTGTCAGCATTACTAAGAATTCCAAATTGGATCTTTACTATTCCCATTTTGTAGATTAAAAAATATGTTTGAGAAAGTTCATAAATTTTTCAGGGTCACATAATATTCATAAAATAGTGAACTATGTTATAGCAAGATTATTTCAGCAAAAAAGCTGCTACCTTGTAGTAAAGTAGCATGGATAAAACTCAGCTTTTAAGGGAAATTATTATGAAATCATTGTTATTTTCACATGTAAATATTCTGTTGTCTGCATTTTAAAGGTTTTTTTTTTTTGTAATTACTACAAGATATTTTAACCTTGGAGCAAACTTGTCATTCTACCATCATGTCCACAAGATAATAGCCATTAAATTAATTTTGGCTCCTTTGAGTAATGTATAAGAATTTCCATTGGAATAGGAATAAATTTTAATGTATTTTGATTAGTTATAAAGAATTATAAAATACTGTGCTTTAAAAATATACATTTATATAAATACATACATATAAATATGTTTACATATAATATGTTAGTGTGTAACTATTTGGAGTGTCTTAGATAAAATCCATTTGAATGCAAAGGAAAATGTAAAACTATTGAGGTCCATTTTTAGCATTATGATTCTATGAAAACACTTACCTTTCAACTATTTTTAGCATTTAAAACAGAAATAAACCAGATAAGAGTAATTTGATGAAACTGAACAACATGCAATATATACTATCTAACTTTTAAATGTAAATAACAGAAATCATCACCAATAATCATGCAATTGTCTATCTGTTCTGGTGATTTATCTGCCCATTGCTCCATCAGAGAGTATTCATCATTCTGTCAGAAGACAAATCATTACTATAAATAAAGAAATATTTAAGTCTAACAGGTAAACAGAATAAGTAATAATGTAAATAATAATATGGACATGTTACAATAAGAAATTTTTCTTTAAATGCTTCACCATTTGACTATAAGTGCAGAGAAAGAGAGAGATTATGGGTGCACAAAAACATGTATAAGAAAAATAAGAAATGGATTTTGTCTTCAAGAAGATAAAATTCCATAAGTTACAAAATGTAATTCATTCACAAGAATGAACTAGATAACACTGAATTGATAAAATGTGTGGCAGTGCTTTCAAAAGTCAGAAAGAGTGGTTCAGAGAATGAGGGAAGATCCATATCATTATAATAGTTGCTTCTCTGTCTTGGAGCTTAGTGACTATTAGCTTTTGGGATAAATGGCTGACTCAGCACTTAGACTCTAAGAACAGATTTTCATGTCTTCATTTCAATAGAAAATAGAAAATCTTTACATTTCTTATTGAAGTGTTTGTTATTTTAAAAATCATTTCAATTATGAAAAATCTGGAAATAAATGTTAGAAAAGGTAAAATTCTATGTTTTAGTAGTGAAAACTGTAAATGTAATGTATAACCAGCAACATGACTTCATTCACCTTCCTTAAGAGAATATGAACTGAACTTGAAAGTATCACCTAATCCCCAGACACCTAACATCCCTACAACTCAGGTAACTCACAAAGAAAAGCTGAACTTTCACAATGATATGGTTGATTACTCTGATCCAAGACAGCAATTATTGAAATGGTAATTTCTGGTCATTACCCACTGACACAAGTTTTGAATACATAATGTATTAGAAAGAGATACTTGAGGATAATTATCTATCTGCTAAGCCATAAAATCCCATCAAGCTTAATTTAGAGAGTGTGATTTTGAATCAGTGATAAACTATTATATTTAATCATTCTATTAATCAATTTTAGCAATTTTTGCAACAATTTATATGATTAGTCAAAATGGTATTATTTATATTCTAATTACATGGAATTTGTTACCTTTAAAATGCAAAAAAACAAACAAAAAAAACCCAAAGAACTTTTTAAAAACACAATTGATTAGAATGCTCTACTGTGTATTCCTTCCAAGATAAGTATATCTTCTCTTTCTTTCATTATTATATGGAATTCCAATAAAAATAAAATTAAATACACTAGGGAGATATCAAAAAAGTATTCACTGTAAAAAGCCATCAGTCCTTTGTTTCTAGTGACGTTCTCCACAACCTGTATGTCATGAATTGATTCAATCTTGAATTGAGTCACAGAATCTTAAATATTTCAGCATTAAGTTTAGCAAAGAATGGCATTCTTCAACTCCAGAACTAGGATGCCCTCAAGGAAAACAGAACAGTAGACTTTTGTAAAGGTTGTGTATGTATATTTTGCACATGGCAGTAATGTTAGGACTACAGATGTGAAAGAAGAAATATAAACTGTATACTTTCTTATTTGTTATAAACCAAAGTGAGGACTTCCCTAACTCGATTTATGAATTTGGCTCAATTTTGATTAATCATGAATTTTTATGATGTATCATTTTAACTCAAAGCTCAAACAAGGACATGCTTTAATTTGGTAACATTTAAACTTTGTACCAAACCTCTTTAGTCAACACATTTCACAAATATTTAATCATTTAGTATAAGATATAAAGCAAGCTTATAGTTTTGAGACTATTATGTGGAAAAAAGTTCAGTGTTTGAGTTAGATCTAAGTCAGTAGTAGAAATATGATTTGGTAGAGGAAATTTTAACTTAATGAAATCCTTTTGGTTGATTTGTGTTCCTTATTCCCTATCACCTATTCTTAATTTCCTATTCTCTCACATTCAGACCCTCAAGTTTATGTTAAGTGGGGCTTATGGATAAAAGTGGGGAAAATAATAAGAAATGATTAGTGTGGGAATTAGAGATTAATTCATTCAATATATACTTACCATCTATTATGTGTTAGGTGTTATCCTAAGGGCTCAAAAGTAAACAGAAACATTCTCTTGGACCTTATGTTCTAGTAAAAGTAACACATTTGAGTAAAGACCTGAAGGAAGTGAGGGGATGACACACACTTCTTGGCATGATTCTACAGTGTCACGGAAAATAGAAAATGTACCTAAGAAAATGGGTCTTAAAGTAATGGATCTGGCTAAAGGGATTACTGGCAGATTGTCAACAGTGGCAAATGGTTTCTTTCAATTATAAACTGTAGATTGAATTGTGTCTTCCCCAAATTTATAAGTTGAAGCCTTAACCCCCAATGTGATTATGTTTGAAGATAGGGCCTTTAGGAGGTAATTTATTAGATGAGTTTGTAAGAGTGGGACTATAATACTACAGGGTTGGTGGCCTTACAAGAAAATCTCTCACTCTGTCAACCTCTCTCTCTCCTTCCCTCCTTCCCTCTCCCCTTCCCCCTCTCCCTCTCCATTTCCTCCTCTGCATGCACTCAGAGGAAAGGAGATATGAGAACAAAGCTGCTATCTACAAACCAGGAAAAGGGTACCCACCAGAAAGTAAACCTTGCCAGACCTTGATCTGGGACTTCCAGCCTCCAAAACTGTGAGAAAATAAATTTCTGTTGTTTAAGCTAAGCAGTCTATGGTATTTTGTTATGGCAGCCCAAGCAGACTCAGACACTATATTATAAGGTATGGATATAGAGAGGTAGACTAAACAATGAATTATTCAATTTTTTTTTCAAACAGAATTTAAATAAAATGTAAAAGAACCAGGAGTTTTGGGGTTCAAAGTAAAGATATTTCCCATACACTAATCTCTGGGTGAAGATATAACCAAGGATATGACTCTGAAGCCTTTGTTACGACTTTAGGATGGTTTCACATAGAACTTCATAAATTCATTCAGGCAGACAGAAGGCCTTTTAAGAATACTGAGGATGTGCCTCGCAGAGTCTCTATGTTAAGCAATGAAACGCCTAAGAATTATAGTGGGTGTAGTGTAGCACAGCTGCACAAGAAACCCAAGGTAGAGAAGGACTCATCTCAAGGAGATTTGCAGGAACGGCTTTTGTCTGATGTGGTGGATTTCAAATTGATGAATACTAAAGCTCACAAAATCTATAAAGGAATTACATACTAGCTTGGATTGAAAAGTTTAGGAGCAGTACAAAATGAAAAGAGGCGTTTGGACTCCTCAACTTCTATATGTAGGAGCCGATTAAGAAAACTACACAGCTAAAATCAAAGGGCAAGGAGAAATGACTTAGAAGAAAGAAGATTCCGGGAGATTCAGTCAAGACCTGCGGGGAATCAGTCCTAGAGAACATCATTGGGCTATAATTAAGGAAATGACACAGGTACCTTCACTGCATTTCAGAAATGCTATGGATCCATGTTTGCTGAGTGCCGCCCTTTCCCCTTCTTTTTGAATGGAAGTCTCTATTACAACTATACTGTGCCTATTCAACCACATTTATTGGGTGTTTGGGGGGTAGCTAATAGGTCTTCAGACTGACCAAAAGAAATAATAATAATGTGCCAAGGAACTGACCCTGAGGTGTTTTGTCTACTCCTCGATCTAGTTTAATTGATAAGGTTCTGGATCTCAAGCCTGAGTCTGATGCTAAAATAAAATGAAGTTTTGGGTGGGTCTTTGGAGACAATGAATGTATTTTGCACTTAAGAAGAATATACACACTTTGTAGCCAGGGTTCACACTGTGGAACTTTAAAAAAAAAAGTGTGCAAATTAGTTGATATTCCTACCTTTAAGAGGTTCTGTCTCTATCCCTTCCCCTTGAATAGAGGCAGGTTTGTACTGACCAATAAACTACTGCCAAGGCTAAGCCACAAAAGACCATGCAGCTTCTTCCTGGATCATCTGGTGTACTCACTCTCTACATACTTCTTTTTGAGACACCCCCTCTTGGAAACCAGCCACCACACTGCCGGGAGCCCAAGCCATATGGAGAGCCCATAAGGAGGGGCTCTGGTTGACAATCCAAGCTGAACCCTGCTTTTAAGTCACCCTATCCTAAGCACTAGAAATGTGGATTCAAATGCTTCTAAATGAGTCCAGAAATCTTCAGTGCCCCCAGCTATTCAATCCTCCTGGCTAAGATTCAAGACATTGAAAAACAGAAACAAGTCACCTCAATTTTGCCTGACAGAATTTCTGACCCAGAGAATATGTAGTTTTTATTGTTTTACATCTCCAAAGTGTGGATTACTGAATATATCAAATATGTTGAACAACACTACATGATCTTGCTTAATATTTTTAGACATATAAATTTATTTATTGAAAATCACCTGGGTGCTATCAGTGGCATATTATATATCCTGCCAATGCTATAGACAGTACGTATTTTAAGAATATAAATCTATATTCCATTGCTTAGTATCGGGCCAAACTGGAACGCAAAAGGATTGAGCATAGCTGTTAAAGAATAATAAGAACTTAATTTTGAACATTAGATCAGGTCACTGAATTATATAGCACCCAACCCATTAACCGATATGCCACTGCTGTGAAAAAAAGGTGTCTATGCAGATATATCCATAGTAATCCCTTATGGAAATCAGAGGATTTGGTGAAGATGTGCCCACCAGAGGTGGCAGCAGGGCTGACCAGGAGGGAGGAGGGCTGGGGGAGTCAAGGGAGGCAGCATCACCAGGCAGCTGTCCAGCTAGCTATGAGACAGGTGGATAGGCCCAAGCGGTCCTGACTTTGGTCTCTTATCATATGCTGTACGGTTTCTGGAGACTCCTAAGTTTTGAACTACCAGTGGTACTGCAGGTAACTTTGGTAGAAATAGGCTGTGGAGCTGTGTAGGCCCCCATAGGTATAAGAGGATAGGCCTTGGATCACAACATGGAATGCACATGGGTTGCTGTGAGTAAGGTTGGTATGGGGCTGTGCAAATGGGTAGAGTAGAGGAGTTTTGTGTGTTCACCGAGGACAGCAAACCATTCCTCTCCTCTCCATGGACGATAAAATAAAAGGATCACGTTTTTAGCAAGTGAATAAAATATTAGAAATGATTATTGAGCAAGGAACTCAATATATCTTAGACAAAAAACTTAAGGCATTAGATTGTCAGTTGATCTTTCTTCAAAGGTAATGACATGAGAAATGAGATAATATGAGGGCAAGCTAGCTGTAATGAAATATCAAACTCTGAAATACTAGACAGTGAATGATTTGGTACACTTTTACTACTTTTAATGAAGTCTTAGAAGAGAGAAGAAATTCAGCAAAGTGTTGTTTCACTTAAAGGGAACTTCCAACTTCAGCAATCAATTCCCCATATGAAAGGCTAAGTAAAATACAATTTGTTTTTCTTATTCCTGGAAACTGAACGATGCTTCTGTTTAAAGTCAATTTTCAGAGTTTAACAGTATTGGATTGTTTTTCCTTCTCTATTGTGCACTAAACCAGGATTGAATATTACTTCTCAGTTGTCACGCATGGATGGAAAATGAACACAACCATACAGTAGACAGAAGTCCAATGCTTCTTACATATTTGACAATTATGTATCAATTTTCTTTCTCAACTATATTTGCTTCTTCAGAAACAATCTTCAAAGAAGACCTTTCATTATTCAGCCTTCATTACACCCAAAATCTTCCATGCTTATTCGTAATACTATTATCAAATATTTATAGAGCATTTACTACATTCCAGAAGAAGACTAACTGAATTACAAGTAATATTTTATTTGTGTCTGCCTAATAATTCTCTTAAATGAGTAATATTATTGTCTTTATTTTTACTTATTTATTTTTTTGCGGCACGCAGGCCTCTCACTGTTGTGGCCTCTCCCGTTGCGGAGCACAGGCTGTGGACGTGCAGGCTCAGCAGCCATGGCTCACAGGCCCAGCCGCTCTGCGGCATGTGGGATCCTCCCGGACCGGGGCACGAACCCGTGTCCCCTGCAATGGCAGGCGGACTCTCAACCACTTCACCACCAGGGAAGCCCTATTGTCTTTATTTTAATAGATAAGGAGAGTGAGCACAGAGAAGTTAAACAATTTTCCCAAGTATTTAAAGCAGAAAATTCATCTCCAGTGCATACCCTCTTAACTCCTACCCTACAGAGTTCAGTTACCTCTGCTTGTGTATGCATCTTCCTACATTATAGATTCATACAACATTGATCATATGTGCGTGAAGTGTGACAACTTACATGCCACTGAAAGTTTTTATTTATTCAAATCATTCAGCCAGAATAAAGACCTAAGTCCAGTGTTACATACCTAATCCAAATTATTAGAACCCATGAATGAATCGTTTCAATGATGGTAGAGAAATTTTAGGAAAAAGGACAAGACAGTATATTTCTATTATGTCTATTTCATATTAGAATTTGTTCTCTTCTGTGTTAGCTGCAAACTTTGCTCTCATAAAAGAACATTTCCTGGAGAAGGAGAGTGGATTCCACGTATGTGTCTGAAATAAATTTTGAAAGGATTACAAAATAAATAGAAAACGGCAGAACATGTACAATGGTTTCCATACTATGCCACTCAGAGCACCTGGGCTCCTTGAATGTGAGGCCAGGGCTGCGACAAGGGAGCTAGCAGGCCTCTGGGTAGGCTGAGAAGGACTCTGAGTTGCCCCTACACTTTCAACCAGCATACTTCTCTTTCACCTACTTTATAGTTTCAGGGGATGTGGCCAGGGAAGAAAGAGTTGTGAGTATGAAGGTATAAGTCCACTACCTACTCTGAAAGCAGAATAGCTAGCAGGTCCAGGATTGCAATTCATAAAAGTATAGAGCATCCCTTAATCTGCAAAGATACTCTCAACACACAGACTCATTTAGGAGATTCTGAGAAGGGATAGATAGATAATAACCAGGATACAATTTGACAAGAGATCAGGGACTCTGGGAACGTGTGCCTACTCTTAATTGGGGGCCCTCTAGGGAAAAGCTCCCAGTGCCCTCTAGGGAAAAGCTCCCAGTACCAACCAGACCCCTCATTCTGGAAAGGAATAAAAGTGATTAAATGATCCCTGGTCTCACCCTTCACTGAAAAACTTAGTTTTTAGCATCTGACAATTTCTCAGGGTCCAAGTCCGCAACTGAATTATCTTTCAGAAAGCTAAGCAACGAAAGGCTTGTACCTTTTTCAGAAATTATTTTTTAAAATATCATTGTAGAAGCAGTGTCTCCCTGAACAGCAAAATTAGGGAAGTAAAAAAAAGAATAAATTAAAAAAAATTGTAGTCCTGGTGACAGAAAAAAAAAGAAACATACTTCCTCTTTCTTATCAGTAGTGAGGTCAAATTGTCAACAAAATGATTTTATTATACCCACTGCCAGTCCTATACTGTTTTCTCAGTTCACTCAGATGAAAATGCACAATTAAGGTCTTTTCCAAAGTCATTTAAAGGAAAACCTGAAGGGTAATGTTAAACTAATTTGTCATATTTGAAGATGAGCAGTTTAATGATGCTCCTAAATGCTTTCGATTCTTTTTTGAGAGGTAAGTGGGTGTTAAATTATACATAGAAATTGCTTCTCATAAAAGGAATATTGTATAAAAATCTTTTAAAAAGTTGGATACATTCTCATAATCAAATTTCATAAAAGAAAAATCTGACAAAGAATGATTTAAAATTTCTAGTTGGGGGGCTTCCCTGGTGGCGCAGTGGTTGAGAGTCTGCCTGCCGATGCAGGGGACACAGGTTCGTGCCCCGGTCCAGGAAGATCCCACATGCCGCGGAGCGGCTGGGCCCATGAGCCATGGCCGCTGAGCCTGCGCTTCCGGAGCCTGTGCTCCGCAACGGGAGAGGCCACAGCAGTTAGAGGC